>NC_068277.1:2733893-3099908 GCF_025860055.1 Xyrauchen texanus | reverse complement strand
AATATTGTGAGATAGATAATACACATAATGAAACCTTGTGAAATACAAAGTGTGAGGTTAAAGTTACATTTTATCATTCGTACCTCAAATTTATAAATGCAGTGTTGACTCTAAAAGGTTAATGTTATTTATAAAGCTACACAAAGAATCAAGTATCATTCTGGGGAAAACAAATAAACAGTATCTACTTCAAAATAGATTAAACATGAATAACTTGATTAAACGTATGCACACATAATATAATATATCTATATTTAATCTCAGATTATTATAAGAGAAACCTTGTAGGTTAAAATGTGTTCGGTAACGTTATACAAAGAATCAAGTCTAATTAAAAACATCGACATCAAAATACAGATAGCATGAATGAATAATTAGGTGTGGAATAATTATACATGTGCACACACGGAATATCACGTTTATATTTAATATCAGTTTAACATGCAACATACAGTATAATCTAAAATACAGATGAGACGAACTGAACAAAAGATCTAGAAGAAACTGTCGCCGCTTGTTTGAAAACACGAGCCGCGCAGTCATTGGTCAACTGTCACATATAGACGTCACTATCAGCCAATCACAAGCCTCGGAACCCTCCTCCCACTGAACTCATGGTCACACAAGGCTTTAAAGAGCAGCAGCAGCGGAACATTCAGTCACATTTTATGTGAAGAACGGAGAAGAATCGTTGACGTCATGGCAAGAACTAAACAGACCGCTCGTAAATCCACCGGTGGAAAAGCCCCGAGGAAGCAGCTCGCTACTAAAGCCGCCCGTAAGAGCGCACCAGCCACCGGCGGAGTCAAGAAGCCTCATCGTTACAGGCCCGGTACCGTGGCTCTGCGAGAGATCCGCCGTTATCAGAAGTCCACTGAGCTGCTGATTCGCAAACTGCCTTTCCAGCGTCTGGTGAGAGAAATCGCTCAGGATTTCAAGACGGATCTGCGCTTCCAGAGTTCCGCTGTCATGGCCCTGCAGGAGTCCAGCGAGGCTTATTTGGTCGGTCTGTTTGAGGACACCAACTTGTGTGCCATCCATGCCAAGAGGGTCACCATCATGCCCAAAGACATTCAGCTGGCCCGCCGCATTCGTGGAGAACGAGCTTAAATCCACAGTGACGTCATCCACATCAACCCCAAAGGCTCTTTTAAGAGCCACTTCAATCCCACTGAAAGAGATCATTCCCAGTTTTTATTAGTAATGGTTTATAAGATTTACATCATGATTGCTTCATTTCAGATATTTGAGTATCAATTCTAGTTTCTAGCATAAATAACATTTATTATTAAAAGCTCCATTCTTAAAATGTTCCCAAATAGATGATAAACTAATCGATAGTGTCATAAATTTAATGTGAGCTGAAAAACAATTTCTGAAGCCATTTTACTTGTGATTAGTGAATTCAGGTGGATGTTTTAGCTTTTCTTTTTTAAGGTTATTTCACCAGGAAACTTCTGCGATATAGTACATACAACACGCCACAATTATTTATTATAGAAATGTTTAGTAACGTAATTCTGTGAGACCAGGTTGAATATAAATAAATTAAATTGAATTAATCATCCACATGTTGTCATACACATACATTTGGGGTATTTGTTGAATATAATCATATATACAGAGGTGTGTCGAGTAGCCAAAACTTTACTCAAGTACAGAATGATTATTAATATTATTGTAAATCAAGGAAACTGTCATTCACCACCATGATGTTCCAAACCCATGTAACTTCTTTCTTCCATCCTCTCATTTTCTAGCGTTCTCAGATGTGTGTGACTTTCTTTATTCTGCAGAACACAAATTAAGATTTTTAGAAGAATATTTCAGCTCTGTTGGTCCTTACAATGCAAGTGAATGGTGACTAGACCTTTGGAGCTCCAAAAAGCACATAAAGTCAGCATAAAAGTAATTCATATGAGTCCAGTGATTTTCAGAAGCAATATTATAGCTGCAGGTGAGAAACAGAAAAATATCTATAAAATATGATTTCTAAAAATACAATAATGAAACTATATAGCATCTTTCAAAAAACATTGATTATTTCATGTCTGTTCATCTCTTACTATGTGTAACTAAAAGTGGGTAAACATTAGTACTATTAACAAATACTAAATAAATACAAATAGCACTTAAATCCTAAAACAAGCCACAAAATTGGTTGATGTGCACAATAAAATTGTTCTACCATGAATCTTATATTTTGGGTTTTTGTCTCACAGTTGCACATGAAGCTGATTTACCTTTCATTAATATAGTGGAAGTTCCCAACTGTCAATTAATAACAGTAGAAACTAAGATTTAGAAATATCAAACCATTATCTTATTTTATTTTTTTATCAATAATTTAACTTATTTGGACTTTGACCTGAAACTAATTCTCATTAAAAATGAATTCGAGTGAATCTGTGAGAATGTAAAATACGTGACGTGCTTGAGGCTCCGCCTTTAGTTCTGGGTTTCTACTAGGTCCTGTAGACAACTTTAAACATCCTCCTCATCCGTTTTATTCCTCACATCTGTTTGAAATTTAATATTCGTTATCATGTCTGGAAGAGGCAAAGGCGGTAAAGGACTCGGGAAAGGAGGCGCCAAGCGTCACCGCAAAGTGTTGCGTGATAACATCCAGGGAATCACCAAACCCGCAATCCGTCGTCTCGCTCGCCGTGGCGGTGTCAAGCGTATCTCCGGTCTGATCTACGAGGAGACTCGCGGTGTGTTGAAGGTGTTTCTGGAGAACGTTATCCGTGATGCCGTCACCTACACTGAACACGCCAAGAGAAAGACCGTCACTGCCATGGACGTTGTGTACGCGCTGAAACGACAGGGACGAACTCTGTACGGATTCGGAGGATAAACGACTTTATTCAGGAGAAATCAGACCAACCCAACGGCTCTTTTAAGAGCCACCCACAATCTCACACAAAGAGTTGATGTTAAAAGAAATGTTATTCGATTAATGACTATATATTGAAATTATTATGAATTTAATATTTGAAGATCTGTACGGATTTCTTGTTTCGTGCAGCCGTGAGGGAAAAAAAATAAAATTAATATTTGGCAACCTGCGCATGCGGTTTAATATTTTCTAGTCAATTTATTTCACCTGCCAATCATATGAGAGGAACGCAGCTCTAACCAACGTTACAAGCCTATCAGAAGCAGAGAAGGGCGGGTCCTGGCAACACGGTATGATTGACACCCATACGTCAATCTCACATTAGCGTTGTCGGTGAAATGGAGCGCAAGTTTATGAAGCCTGGGGATGATGTCCTAGCAATAGATAAAGGACTCAAAATAAATGGCGCTGGGCGTGGATTGAAGAAAGTAGAGATGGCGAGCCTTTTGGCAGTTGGTGCCAGAAACTGAGAGAGCCCGATTTGCTCGAGCTTCTACTGTATGCCAGCAGCGGTAAGAAAGTGCTTGCTCGTCATGATTTAGAGCCGCTGCCCGTGCACTCAAACTTACCACAACGTTGCCGAAGCAACTGTTACAGCTGACACACCGTTGTCTATGACTGACCGTGTCTGCGATTTAAAAATACGTGCAGAACATGATTTGTCATTCAGAATTTCACAGCCACTGGTCACCCTGTGTAGAAAACTAGCAGAAGACAAAAAAGCGTTAACTAATCTGTCGGTTTCAAATCAACATGCGAGTTACATGAACACTCCATCTTCTGGTCCAAATGTCTTAAAAACAACGAGTTTGCAGGACTTTGCTTACAACCCGGAAAAAAAGAAAAAATAAGTGATAATGGCCTTGATTTTCACTTCTAATCTTCAGTTTAGCAGTTCAGTTCTTTAGCACTTTGAGCACTTGTTATTCCCTTACAAAAATAACCTACAGGAATCCTGCAGGAATATTATGCAGATTTCCTACAGGATTTTCAGCTCATTTTCCTGTAGGAATACCTGCAGGAATTTTATGAAGGAAAACATGCAGGAATTATCCTGTAGGAATTATATCCCTGCAGGGTTTTAAAATATAATTTTCAATCTTCCTGTAGGACTGTTGTGCAAGATATATATGCAATTATGCAGGACTTTGCAAGTTGTCTTCTGCTGGATTCATGCAGGGGAAATAACTTCACAACAAACAATGTATTATTACAAATTATTTATTTTATTTATTGAAACTGCAGAGCAGAGAGTAGCGGAGTCCAATTCACATGCATGCAGCCAAATGTTGCTCTATCAGTCAAATGAAGCCTCTACACTGTTTTCCTGAAAAAAAGGGGGGAAAAGAGTTTAAAAAAAGTGTGTGTGTGTGTGTGTGTGTGAGAGAGAGAGAGTGTGTGTGTGTGTGTGTGTGTGTGTGTGTGTGTGTGATTGCGTGTGAGAGAGAGCATGAGCATGTGTGTGTGTGTGTGTGAGAGAGCATGAGCGTGTGTGTGTGTGTGTGTGTGTGTGTGTGTGTGGTGTGTATGACAAATTATTACCTTACTCGTAACTTGTGCTCATCATTCAACTTCTCTCTTAGTGCTGCCCTGATGAACTTTTTTGGAACATCCGGAAATTTTTTCTGTACTGTGTCTGTAAATGCAATTCTACTTATCATATGTGATAACATATGATTACAATTTTGCACTGTAACTGCAACATCATGTTTGCGTAAAGAAAAAAAGAAGGACATTTTACTTACCTAGGATCAGCACAACTTTGTCCTGGTCAAGAGCTGGCTTTGCTATAGCGTCTTTGTTAGCATTGCCAGCTCTTCCAGACAGCCCATGTGTGGCCAACGTGTCTCTCCCAAACACTGCCACCGCCAGATCTTTTACCATGGCAGAAGATGATGTGCCACCCCGTCCACAACTTGTCAGGACAGTTGGACTAATTCCTAGCACACGTGTCTGTCAAGAAAAAAAGTTAGGGGCACTATATCTAAAAGCATGTAACGTTGACTACATACTGTGCAAAAGTGTGAGGCTTGTTAGATTCCTCTACAAAAAAGTGATATATTTAGCTTTAGTGTGCCAGCTGTTTTATAGACAAGGGGGTAATCAAGTTTGTATTAAGTTACAAAAGTTAAATGATACATGAAGAAATTAACTTCTAATTAGGCTTCTACGACTTCTGCACAACACTTCACGTGAATATAGGCTATATAAACAAACAAATATATTTTTATTCACCTTTTCAGGGGGATTCTTCTGGCTTGAACTATTTTGTGGTTGTTGATTAACAGTAAGAGTGTCCTGTTTCATGGACTTGAGCATTGGAAGAATTTCTTTAAAAAAAAGATTACTTACAGACTACCACACTGACAGATAAATTGATAACACAGATATATGAAGAAGAAAAAAAACCTTGTTGCAGAGATATATTAAGTGCTCTTAGATTTTCATTTTCTTTTTTTAATTTGAGAATTTCTTTCTCAAGTCGAGTTTCTCGGCTTGAAGGCTCTCCAGCTTGACTGTCCATGTTGTTTATTTCCTGCATTAAAATACTATCCTTTCTGCGGATGACCTAAAGATGGACACACAATATTAGTATCTTAATATTTGTGATTTAAAAAAGCATAATGAAAAATAAATGTATTTAAAAGATGTATACTTGATGTTTGACCAGAGGCTCTTGATCAGATGATGAGTGAGATGGGGACTGAGTTGGAGTGTAATGGCGCTTTTCCACTACACAGTACCAGCTCGCCTCTGCTCAACTCGACTCGACTTTGTTTGGTTTTCCACTGTGTAAAAGTTGTACCTGTACCTGCTTTCGGGTACTTTTTTTCGTACCACCTCCGGCGAGGTTCTGAGCGGGCTGAGGCGATACTAAAATGTGACGTAAAAACAATGCCGACTGCTGATTGGTCAGAGAGAATCGTCACTATTCACTGCGTCATCATTGCGCGCGCCAGACGGAGTATCCAGAATAACCCCGCCATTTTTAAATAGTTTGCACAGATGTAGCCTACTAAACTATTATTATGGCAACTCGGAAGAATACGCCGTGGTCAAACGAGGAGATGCAGACTTTTCTTTGTTTGGTTGCCGAAGAAAGGATCCAGCGAGAGCTTGATGGGGCAACGAGGAACGAAAAAGTTTATCAAGAAATCTCCGAACTGCTGTCCACACATGGCTACAACAGGACTTTCCAGCGATGTAGGGAAAAGTTAAAAAAAACTGAAAAGTGACTACAGAGCTGTAAAGGACCACAACGGCCGCAGTGGTTCAAACCGAAAAAGCTGGAAGTGGTACGAACAGATGGACGGTATCTACGGCCATAGACCGGCGAGCAACGGGAGGGAGGGTGGACTTGACTTCGGCCACCAGTTTGTTGGAGTCGCTGATGGAGGATGGTAAGTGTTTTAAGTTTACATTACATTAATTCTGTAGGCGCACTCAGCTCGAGAGTTATGTTTTCTGTAGGCTGGCTTTTGAAAAGCTGAAGCTCACTTATAACAACGAAGACTGTAAACTTGTGTCGCAGATAACAATTGCTGCTACCTCTAGCTAGCTGCTAACTATCTGCCATTGCTATTTTCGTATTGTGTTGACTTTTGTATGATCTTTCTATCTAAGATTCATTTTCGACGAGCGAGAATGGTTCAGTGACACCCACTGATGCCACGTCGGCACCAGAACCAGCGGCACCAGAACACCAACAAGATCAGCAGCGTCGACACCGGCAACCGGTTAGTATAATTGAGAAAAAGTAAACCCTTCTAGCCTGTTGTCTGTGAATCTATACACACTTATTAATATATCATTAATCGTATCAATAACTCATTAATAACGTAAACTTACTTGCATAACAACAGGAAGCATTCCCAGTTATGGGAATACAGGATTCATTAATATACCTGTTCAGAATTTTAATAACTTTCCAGACGTACACAGTGTACACCTATACTGTACACATAGTATTTTAATGTTGACATTTACTAAAATAGTTGGGCTCAGATGTTAAGTCGTTACATATACTATATAAGTAATAGTAAGTTGTGGGCTTGTCTTTTTTTGTGTAGCAGCTGTAATGATAATACATGTGAACAATTTAAAACACACACAACCTTTGAATGAAATGTGACTTGTCCGTTTTTCTTTATAACTCATTCATTGTAATTATTTTTTGGCCAGGACGGAGGAAACGAAAGAGGGAACAGGAGCATCTGACTGTCCTGAGGAAGATGCAGACATCGGATGTCGAGCAGCTGGAGTTGAACCGGGCACAGCGGGAGCGCCATTTACAGATGGCATTGGATGATGCAGCACATGCCCGAGAACTCGAAGCGGCTTTAAGGAGATTGCTGCAATGTCGTCCTTCAACCAGGCCTTTCTGGGAACCCTGAGCCAGCTTGTCCAGGCACTGAACCGGTGGGATGCTGTTCCACCGCCCCTGGACTGAAACCCCTTTGTTTATTTTCATTTAATGTTTGCACTACATGTAACATATGTATATAGTTGGATGTGTGAATTTATATTAATATTATATTTTTTTCTATTTGTATGCGTGTTTAAATAAAACCTTTTTGAAACTTAATACAAACAGTGTCTTTTTTTGATGGTTTGCTTTTTTACAAGGGTTTGAACAAGTATTTTCAGATTGTATACTGTGATAACCTTTAATGAAAAACAGCAGAGACAACACATTTAATGATAATGTATTTATTTAGCAATTAAAATAACGCATCAGACCCTCTCGTACATCTCTGCCCTCCTCCTCAACACCCTGTGCCACTGCCACCACAGGCTCTGCTGCTGCAGGTGCATCCCAGTCATTGTCATAGTCCTCTCCGTGACTCTCACAAAGGTTATGCACAGCAAGTAAGAATCATAGATTTCACAATTGTAACATCACAGTCATTTCTTTTCATGAGGCAACGCTACCTTCCCTTCAGTCTACCAAAAGCGTTTTCAACCACTACCCGTGCTCGACATATTTTCTTGTTGTAGATCTGCTGTTCTACTGTCAGCCGTCCAGTGTCAGTGAATCGGTAGCTCGGTTGAAAGCCCAAACAGACGGTCTGCCGCGGCGACTTTGCAAAGCTAAACAGATCTGAAACACATAAACCAAGCACATTTTAGTACGTAATACTGGTAGCTATAAAGCTGATTAAATACTTTGCATATAGTATTTACACATATGCAAACGTTAGCTATGTTAGCATAACTTACCCTCTTGCGTCGGCTTTGAACAACCGGATTCGTCTCGTAGTCTGAACTCTGTAGTAATTCCCAAACTCTCCTGTTTTTTTCAGCAGTGTTTCGTTTTGCTGCCCTCAGCCTCTCATGAAACAACGTTTATCTTCTTGCTGTGAGAAACAGCCACATCCCGAGGATCAAAAACAGCATACACTCGATTTCCTCCATTGTCCTGTGTGTGTGGGTAGCGGATGTGTGTCGCGTATAAGATTACGTCACGGCAGTTTCCTGCGGCGTCGCTATGACGACCGGGTACTATTTGTGGCGGTACTGTCTGCAATGGAAAACGGAGCGAAAAGCGAGCCGAGGCGAGGCAAGCTGAGGCGAGCTGGTACTGGTAATGGAAAAGCGCCATAAGTTTTTTTTTTCTTTGCCACTCTTTTTGCATCATTTTGCAAACATGGCTGACTTTTTCTTTTCCCCTCTAGCCTGAACATCCTCCTCCTGAGGGTTTCTTTGCTCTCTAAAGGGACAAAAATACTCAAGTAGGAAATACATATCTTCTATATCATGACTGAGAGTTGTTTGCTGAACTTTTACCATCAATATCTATAACTGTGGCTGGGGAACTTTCCTCTTCATAAACCACATCCACAACATCTCCAGGTTCAAACTTTTTTTTAGTATGTCCTTTTTAGGGACAATATCATAGGTGGGAGGCTCCTCCCTCCATTCCACCAGAACCCATGTTTTGTTCATTTTCTAAATAAATAAATAATTACATGCATACATATTTACATACAATTGAACATAAATACATTTATACATTAATAAAATATAGGCCTATATTAATCCAAAGGTGTACAAAACTCTAAAGTCTCATCATTCACATTCATCTGTTGCCTTCAGCTGACTGTATCCATGACAACAATGTTACCTTTAACGGCAACCTGCCAGCGACTCTCACGGTCTCGTCCGGTGCAGATAATTTACTTCTATTCTAAGGTAACCAAAAGGTACAATAATATCAATTACTAGTGATGAAATACAAAACAAAGTAATGTGTTTTGTTAACAATAGATAAAGCTCATTTTTTTATAGTCATTTATAAAAAAAAAAATTGATATAGGCGGTATATAACGTTAGATATATAAGCCTATAATGTGCCGGCAGCAAAAAAAAAAACGAAAAAAAAAACATTTTCATATGTTTTAGTGTTACAAATACACATTCATTTAGAAATGTATAACAGAACAGTAATTTAAAGCATTATAACGATACAATTATTACAATAAAAAAGGCGGACTTACCTTCACAAGACAAAGTGACAGTTGAATGACGTGAATCGGCTACGTGTAGCGAGTAGGGCGTCAATGAAACACGTCACCTCAGTGAATCGAATCTCTAGAAAGATTCATTTACCGGTTCTTTATGTAAATTACACGAGCGTCTTTTTCAGGGTGAAAGACTCTTATTCAACAGATTCCTTAAAACACAAGTCTTTCGCGACAACTTTTATTTTCTTTAAAAAAAATAGCCTTCTAAAAATATATATATATTAATCCTATGTTCCTAATTCAATTTTATAAATACCCAGATTCGTTATTGTAGTCATGTTTAGAAAATGTTCTCATATTACAATTTGGTTTAAGCTATTCGGATAATGCAAAAAAATATATTCTTTATTATGTTTACAAAGAAATAACACTATTGTTTCTTTCTGAAGGATACAAATGGAGTATAAAGTGTACTTAAATGAAGAGGCACCTGTTCCAGCAGCTACAAAAAGGCGATGGACACAGAATATAATAGGTTGCTGAATTCAGAATAATATGCAAATAACTGTAATTTAGGCAATTGTTTTCTTATTGTAGAATTACATATTGACATTAATCAAATAAGCAAGAATTCTGCTCTTTCTTCTTCTTCAGGCGCAAAACAGAGAAGATCATACAAGACATGGCTTATTCCTGATATAGTTGAAGTAATTCAGGTTTTGATGTTGGCCTAAAAACATTTTCAGTGATAAATACATGGCCATTTGTTGTAGTCAAGAAGCCATGTCTAACTAGCTCCTGTATGTTTATAATTTCATACTTATAGGAAAACATTTCCAATGATGACAGTGGTGACAATATCAGCAAATCTAACAGGAACTCCCCTGATGCTCATGTGAGAATAGTTTTTTTTTTTTTTTCAAAGTTAATCTTCTTTAGAATTGCGCTTCTTTATTGTCATAAGGTTGGCAATTCTTTGTTCCTTTTTCAGCCAGTACATATAAAAATGTAAAAGTATAGTACATGCATAAAACTAGTGGTCCAATAGCTGTACATGTCTCACAGGGAAACGTTTCTACTGATGATGAGAATGAGGTCGTCAGCGATGCTGATGGGAACTTTTCAGATGCTGATGTGAGAAGAATTTCTGATCTTTTCTTTTTATCCAATGTTTTTTGCATACATTTGTAAATATCTGTGTTCATATCTTTTGTTTTAATGTGTAATAAATGCACAATTTCTGACAGGAAAGCTTTTCTGCTGATGACGAGGATGATGTTTTTAGCACAGCTTATGAGAACTTTCCACAGACTCATGTGAGAATAAAGTTTAGAATATGTACTAGTCTATAGCCTCACACTTTTTTTTCTTCTTTATGTGTCAGCTTGTAATAAGTGCAATATTTACTTTCTAGATTGTCAGAAACCACAGTGCAGTTTGTGAGGGAAGCACAGAAGAAAGAGAGGAGTGGTGTGCCAGTGAGGAAAAGATATATCCAAATGCCAAAATCACTAATGAAGAATCTCTCCTGTCTATACTTGCCTACAGCCTCAGGCATACAACATCCAAAGTGGCTTTGAGTGACTTGTTAGATCTTATCAATCTCCACTGTCCTGATTCAACCAATGGCGTTCCAGATAGCTTATACAAGTTCATGAAATCCTTTCACTGTGACACTTTTGAAGTCCGGTATATTTGCCCATCCTGCCAATATTTCTTTGGTAATGAAATCCCCACCCACTGTGCTTCATGCAATGGTGCCCCAGGGGACATGGAAAACCTAATCAAATCTGGCTCTGTCTTTATCAAGTTATCTATTGCACATCAATTAAGAGGTAAATTTCAGAATACAGATTTTTGTCAGTCTTTGAATTACAAACGGTCAAGGACAAAGCGCAACTCGCAAAACGTTGAAGACATATTTGATGGCGCTATGTACAAATCTATTGATGCACTAAATGACCCAAATTTGGCGAATATTTCAGTGTCATGGAATGTTGATGGTGTTCCAATTTTCAAATCTTCTCCTTTTCATATCTGGCCACTTCAAGTTACAATCAACGAGCTCCCCCCTAATCTGAGGGCAAAGCATGTCATTCTTGGCGGTTTGTGGTTTGGGCCAAGAAAGCCAGAAATGAACTCGTTTCTGCAATCATTTGTTAATGAATTGTGAAGTCTTGAAAATCAAGGGTTCTCTTACGAGAGGTTCTCTCGTATTGCGTAAGCTAGCTTACGCTACGGGAAAGATTCATCTTTTCTGAGATATTGAAGCCAAAAAATTATCCTTAATTTTTGTATCCATTGTCAACGCAGTGCGGCAGCTGCAGACCTTGAGCGGGCTAGCTAGCGAGCTCATAGGTTGCTCTGCGGCAACTGCTGCAGCCTATAGACGAGCTTGGGCGAACTCGCATCCAATGAGAGGCGTCCGGCGCTCACTGCATCAAAGCCCGCCAAAAGGGCGTGACTAGAGTGCATATAAGCGTAGTTCGTAGGCTGGAACCCTGATTTTCATCTCTTCAGCGAAGCTCTCCGCATCGCTGACCTGGAAGCCGCGTCGCCGTTTGAGGGGCATCTAGAAAGCGTGGACAGCGCTAGAAGAAGCCGGCCGTCTCAGCCACCTTCAGCCATCCTGCGAGCTACGCCATCCGACGACGTATCCTTTTATTAAGCAAGCTAGTTCTCAAGAACTATTCACAAAAGAGTACGAGCGTCTTTTCAAGATGCCTCGCTCCACTTGCGCCTCATGTCGCGCCCTTCTCAGCACAGGAGACCGCCACATCATCTGCGCTCTCTGCCTGGGACTGGGGCACGCAGAGCTCGCCCTCACTGAGGGCGGATGCGATTCTGCGAGGAGCTACCGATGTCGACCCTGCGGGCTCGACTCGAAGCGGTCAAAGCAGAAACCGCCGCGCCGCCTACCCTCAGCCGCGCAGGAAGAAGCGCCGCTCACAAAGGCTGCCGGAAACTGTGGTTGAAGCGACTGCCTCGCCGGAGCCTCTCCCTCGAGCATCGCTTTCACCCTCCCCGCCCCGGGGCCGCGCAGTTGCCGCCGAGCGGCCGCACTGCTGCCATCTCGGATGACGAGCGGAGGATAAGGGCTGCTGTTCCATCATGGCTTCGGACAGCGAGGAGTGGACAGGCTCCCAAGCCTCCTCCTCAGCCCAGGAATCCAGCAGGACCCGCGCCGAGTCGAAGGGGAGTTAACACGCCTCCTCACACAGGCCGTCGACCGCCTCGGGCTCGAGTGGTCACCGCCCCTGAGCAGGCACCCAACAGACTCGGCGGCTGCTTTCTTCAAAGCCATCGCCGCTCTACATCCGCGGCCCGGGCCGCTCCCTTCCTGCCGGAATTACATACGGAGCTTGCAAAGTCGTGGAACGCTCCGTTTTCAGCCAGGACCCGTTCACACGTCTCCACCTCTCTCGCGTCGGTGGACGGCGCCACTGAGAGAGGCTACTCCTCCATCCCCCCGGTCGAGGACTCGGTAGCAGCACACCTTTGTCCGCCCTCCGCGAGATGGCGTTACAAGCCTGTGCTCCCGTCTAAGGCCTGCAGAGCGACTTCCGCCTATGTTGGCCGCGCCTATTCCGCCGCCCGGCCAAGCCGCATCTGCTCTGCACTCAATGGCCGTTTTACAGATCCTACAAGCAGACCTTCTTCGGGAGTGGGATGAGAAAGGCAGGCACCCAGAGGCTGTTACTGATCTACGAGCGCGACAGACCTCGCCCTTCGCGCTACCAAAGCTGCAGCCCAAGCTCTAGGGAAGTGCATGGCCTCGCTGACTGTGACCGAGAGACACTTATGGCTAACACTAGCCGACATGGGAGAAGCAGAGCGCTCCACGTTCCTCAACGCACCGCTCTCTCCAACCGGTCTCTTCGGCTCCGCGGTGAGTGGCATTGTTGACCGCTTCTCAGAAGTCCAGAAAGCCACCCAAGCCATGAACCTCTTCCTGCCGCGTCGCGCTAGCTCCTCTGCAGGCCGCTCACGTGATCAGCCTCCTGCACGAGCCTCTTCACAGCGCCCAGTTCAACAATCTCCAGACTTCTCAGCGTCGACAGGGCGGCCGCCCTCGATCGCGCTCAGACAGCCGCCGCAGACCGCCTCCCCGCGGGCCTCGATCTAAGGTAACGCTGAAACCCGAGCAGCCGAAGTCTTCCTAACTGTGTTGAACAAGCGACGGCTCAGTCCCGCCGCGGCCGGACCACTGTCAAAGCTTTACCCCCTGTCAGTCCCCTTCTCTCAGGCTACTACAGTGGTGAATTTAGCAGCCAACAAGCCGGTGACACTGCCCGCTTGCCTGCACTCAAACGCCGTTTTCACGGCGACCCAAATAAATCTTGTAAAGAGCAAACATGTCTTATGTGTAGAAAAAGTGCCCACAACCCAGTGTTCGCCCCTACACACAAGCATAACACATCCCGTGCCCCTATCAGAGCACGCTCTCATAAAGCGGTTACTGAACCGCTCGAGCGTCAGAGTCAATGAAGGCGCCCACAAATGCGTCGCGCGCGCCCATTCTCTGCCCGCTCTGTCACACGACCAGCCCTATGTGTAGAAAATGTGCCCACAATCCAGTGTTCACTTCTGCACACAAGCACTGCATGTCTCGTGTCCCCACCAGAGCACGCTCACATAAAGCGATTACTGAACCGCTCGAGCGCTAGAGTCAATAAATGCGCCCGCAAATGCGTGCGCGCGCCCATTCTCTGCCCGCTCTGTTACATGGCCAGCAACCATTCCTCTGTGTGTAAGTCCCGTGCCCATGACTATGCTTGCGCATCACGTAACAGATGTGACTCTTTCCCCATTCATTCCAATCGGGAAGTCACTCACAAAACAGCCTGTTCATGCTGTCTGCGAGCAATCATGCATTAACACACTAAACGCGCTCACACATTTTGTTCAGCGCTCTGTGTGCGGCAATCAGAGCGAATTGGCCATTCACCCTCTAGCGTTACGCTTCAAAGCGTGGGAAGCTATTCCAGGGATATCCAAGTGGGTGTTAAGCACAATACAACAGGGCTATTTGCTACAGTTCGATCGCCGCCCCTCGCTTCAGAGCGCGGCTCGAAACCACTGTGAACACGGAAGCAGCGTGCATGCTTCGTTCAGAAATAGCAAGCCTTCTGTGCAAAAGGGCCATAGAAAAAGTGCCACCCTCTCTGAGCGAGTCGGGGCTTTACAGCCGTTATTTTCTTGTTCCCAAGAAAGACGGCGGCCTCAGACCCATATTAGATCTCAGGGTTTTGAACAAGGTGCTTGCAAAAAGACCGTTCAAAATGCTTACAATCAGGAAACTCCTCGCGCATGTGCGCCAGGGGACTGGTTTATTTCTCTCGATCTGAAAGATGCATACTTTCAGATTCAGATAAATCCCGTCACAGGCCATTCTTGAGATTCGCCTCGACGGCCAGGTTTATCAATACACCGTCCTTCCGTTCGGCCTGTCCTTAGCACCCCGTACTTTCACGAAGTGCATGGATGCGGCGCTCGCACCCCTGCGGAGTCAGGGTTTGCGAATTCTGAACTATTTGGACGACTGGCTGATTATGGCTCAGTCACATATGGAGCTTCTGTCTCACAGAGCAGTTCTCCTCAGCCATCTGAACAGTTTGGGTCTTGCAGTCAATTGGACCAAGAGCTCACTACAGCCCAGTCAGACCATTTCCTTCCTGGGAATAGAACTAGACTCCGTGGCAATGACGGCTCGCTTATCTACACAGCGCGCACGCCGTGTTCAGCGACTAGCCGCATCTTTTCAGATGAACAGCCTCACGCCTCTGAAGAAATTCCAGAGAGTGCTAGGTTACATGGCCTCAGCCGCAGCAGTACTTCAGCTGGGTTTACTGCACATGCGCCCGCTTCAGCATTGGCTAAACACCAGCGCGTCTCGCCGGGCTTGGGCCACAGGCCGCCAGCCCATCAAGGTGACTCAGACCTGCATATCAGCTCTGCAGCCCTGGACAGTGGCCGAATGGTATCAGCGGGGAGTGACAATGGGAGCTGTATCTCGCCGAAAAGTCATCTCGACAGACGGCGTCCAACACGGGTTGGGGCGCGGTCTGCGAGGGCTCTCCGGTTTTCGGCCTATGGTCAGTTCAGGAAAAGCTCCTTCACATAAATTGTCTGGAAATGATAGCGGTCGAGTACGCGCTCGTGCGCTTTCTCCCGGTCATTCAGGGTCACCACGTCCTGGTCCGTTCGGACAACAGATCTGTGGTATCCTACCTAAACCGTCAGGGCGGTGTCAGATCCAGGAACCTCTTCCATCTGACAAAACGCATACTGAGTTGGTCCCAGTGCCACCTGCGCTCGCTGAGGGCGACGCGCGTGCCAGGCCACCTGAGCGACGGCCCGGACAGACTGTCCAGAGACAATATTCCCCCAGGGGAATGGTCCCTGCACGCTCAAACAGTCCAGACGTTATGGCACCTATTCGGCAGAGCAGAGATAGACCTCTTTGCGTCCAAAGAGAACTCTCACTGCCCAGTATTTTTCTCGAAAAGCAAGGACGCGCTGGCCCAGGACTGGCCCAGACGCCCGCTTTACGCCTTCCCTCCCGTCTCGCTATTGCCACAGGTAATGCAGAGGATCAGGGAAACGCGTCACTCGGTGCTCCTCATAGCCCCGCGTTGGGAGAATCAGACATGGTTCCCGGAGCTTACGCAGCTGTCACTGACAGCGCCGTGGCCCATCCCAGTGAGAGCAGATCTCCTCTCTCAAGCTCGCGGCACAATCTGGCATCCCCACCCAGAGCGCTGGGCGCTGCATGCGTGGGTGATCAACGACTACCCGTCGCTCTGCCAGAAGGAGTAATAAACACCATCATACACGCTAGAGCCCCTTCCACGAGAAGACTCTATGCGTCAAAATGGTCTGTGTTCTCAAAATGGTGCACCAACAGAGACCTGGACCCACGGACATGTGGGGTGTCGTCGCTGCTCGTATTTCTACAAGAGCTGCTGGATGAGGGCAGATCCCCATCCACGCTCAAAGTGTATGTGGCGGCCGTTGCGGCGTTCGCTGAACCCCTGCACGGCCAGTCATGGGGTAAAAACGAGCTGGTCATCCGCTTCCTCAGGGGAGCTAGAAGGATGAACCCCCGCGCCCCCATCGGTTCCTATCTGGGATCTTTCTATAGTTCTCGAAACTATGAAAGCCCCCTTTCGAACCACTTCAATCCGTGGATTTGAAATACCTTTCACTCAAATCCGTTTTTCTGACTGCCCTGTCATCAGTCAAACGTGTGGGAGACCTTCACGCGCTGTCTGTCAGCGCTGCGTGTCTTGAGTTTGGACCAAGTGACTCCAAGGTCATTTTAAAGCCTAGACACGGCTATGTTCCCAAGGTGATCGGTACTCCTTTCAGAGCACAGGTCATTTCCCTATCGGCGCTGCCAGCACCGGATAGCTGAACGCGACGCCAATCTCCTTTGCCCGGTCAGAGCACTGAGATTGTATACTGCACGCTCCGCTGCTTTCAGACACTCCGAGCAGCTTTTCGTTTCGTTCGGAGGGCGCACCAAAGGTCTCGCCGCCTCGAAACAGACACTATCTAGATGGATAGTGGACGCTATTGCTGCTGCATACGCGTCAAAAGACCTGCCATGCCCGTTGGGCATTAGGGCTCACTCCACTAGAGGCATGGCATCCTCGTGGGCATGGTCCAGCGGAATTTCCATTCACGACATATGTGTGGCAGCGGGATGGACTTCCCCTCCACCTTTGTCAGATTTTACAATATGGAAGTGCCCGCTCTGCAGGCAAAACTACTAGCAGTTTAATACGCTACAGCTCCCCTGGTGAGCTGCACTGATGGGACACATTCCACACAGACCGGCACCGCCGCTCTGTCGTTCCCGTCCTACTATGTGCTTATGTATTACACAATCAATGACCCGCATTCTTGCCGGCCAAATATTATTTCCCCACTCATAAGGGCTCCCCGGGTCCCCCTTAATTCCCTGGGGCTTATACAGTGGATGCTTGGCGCGCACGGCGTTGACAATGGGTTCCCGTAGCGTAAGCTAGCTTACGCAATACGAGAGAACCTCTCGTAAGAGAACGTGTCGGTTACCTAACGTAACCTCGGTTCTCTCTAGATGAGGGAACGAGTATTGCGTAGCCGGCCGTGCTTCAGCGCCACGGCGACTTTTCGCTTCAGTCAATGAAAACCAGGGTTCCAGCCTACGAACTACGCTTATATGCACTCTAGTCACGCCCTTTTTGGCGGGCTTTGATGCAGTGAGCGCGCGGACGCCTCTCATTGGATGCGAGTTCGCCCAAGCTCGTCTATAGGCTGCAGCAGTTGCCGCAGAGCAACCTATGAGCTCGCTAGCTAGCCCGCTCAAGGTCTGCAGCTGCCGCACTGCGTTGACAATGGATACAAAAATTAAGGATAATTTTTTGGCTTCAATATCTCAGAAAAGATTAATCTTTCCCGTAGCGTAAGCTAGCTTACGCAATACTCGTTCCCTCATCTAGAGAGAACCGAGGTTACGTTAGGTAACCGATACGTTACCTTGTCAGTGGAAAGGTGAAAAATCAGTAGTCCATGTTTACAGTTTGCTTTGCATTTGTGATTCAGTGGCTCGTTGTGCTGTACAGAACGTCAAGCAATTTAATGGAGAGCATGGTTGTAACTGGTGTTATCAAAAGGGTGAAGTTGTAGAAAAGGGTAATGGGTTTACAAGGGTGTATCCTTTGCAGTCAACGGAGCCAGAGCTAAGATCACACAAAAAACACACTAAAGATGCTCAGCAAGCTGTGGATTCGGAAACATGCATAAATGGTGTAAAAGGTCCATCTCCTCTAATGCTGCTGATGTTTTTTAACATGGTTACTGGATTTGGATATGATTACATGCATGGCATATTACTTGGTGTTTGTCGCCAGCTGAATACCCTATGGTTTGACTCCAAATACCATACAGAGTCTTGGTACATTGGAAGAGAAGTCGAGCAAATTGAAAGAAGGTTACTTGCCATTAAACCACCTGCAAGTATAACAAGACCACCCCGTTCAATTTCTTTGCGTAAATATTGGAAAGCTTCGGAATACAGACACTTTTTCTTATTTTACAGCCTTCCCTGTTTGTTCGGCATTTTACCCAGAAAATATCTTGACCATTTACTACTTCTAGTACAGGCCACATACATTCTCCTTCAAGATTAAATTCCCCCCCCCCATGACACTGACAAAGCTGATGGCCTTTTAAAATCATTTGTGGGCCACTTTGAGTCTCTGTATGGAAAGTGTCATGTGTCTTATAATGTCCACATACTTGTACATGCAGCAGCATCTGTAAAAAATTGGGGTCCTTTATGGAGTCACAGTGCATTCTTATATGAGTCCCAGAATGGACACCTTCAGAAACTCTTTCATGGCACACAAGCTGTAGCAGAGCAAATTGTTAACATGTTTAACCTTTACCAGCATGTTCCACGACTCATTGCTGCTGTATTCAATGATGAACAAACACAGCACAGCAAAAGCTTTGTTGAAAAAATATTGGGAGGCACCAAGATTGTGACAAAGTGTATTGGTAGTTCTAGCGTGATGTTTCTTGGATGCCCACATGTACGACAGCCAACCCCAAGAGAGTCTTATCTCCTTCAAGAGTCAGGTTTCAGTGCAAATAAAGCTTTCAGTTTTTATTCTAGGGCTGTGGTATATGGCAAGCGAATTCATTCAAAAGGAGCAAAATCTTTATCTAAAAGAATCAACCATGCAGTTCAAACCAAACATGGGTCTGTAGCATTAATACGATCATTTATAAATGTAGGTAATGCGCAAGGAGTGGGTCATGCCTTCATTGATGTTATGAAAACAACAAGTAATGACATCAGCAAAGACAGAGAATCAGGGATAACAGCAACAAGCATTTTAAAAGAAAGAGGGATAGACTCAGTTGAACTAATCAAATGCACAGACATACATTCAACCTGTGTCTATCTCAAGGACCTGCCAGGTCTTGCAAATATTTTTTTTTTGCATCCAACCAAATAGATGGGAGTTGGATTAAAAATAAATTGCTGGTTTTGATCTTAATGTTATAAAATGTAAAAGTGTACAGTACACAGACTCATATCTCTTAAATGTTGAAATGTCTTGGATGTTTGCATAAATGCATAATTTTGAAATGATTTAGAGTAATGGTTAATTTTTTATTTTTGCCTATATCTATTCTTAGAGGCCATGGTTCTCAGCAGGAAACCGATGGAGTGCGTACTCCAGGTAGGGAATGAGGTTTTGCCCCAAGTGAAGGAGTTCAAGTACCTTGGGGTCTTGTTCACGAGTGAGGGGACAATGGAGCGGGAGGTTGGCCGGAGAATCGGGGCAGCGGGGGCGGTATTGCACTCGCTCTATCGCACCGTTGTCACGAAAAGAGAGCTGAGCCGAAAGGCAAAGCTCTCGATCTACCGGTCAATTTTTGTTCCTACCCTCACCTATGGTCATGAAGGTTGGGTCATGACCGAAAGAACTAGGTTGCGAGTACAAGCGGCCGAAATGGGCTTCCTCAGAAGGGTGGCGGGCTTCTCCCTTAGAGATAGGGTGAGGAGCTCAGTCATCCGTGAGGAGCTCGGAGTAGAGCCGCTGCTCCTTTGCGTTGAAAGGAGTCAGTTGAGGTGGTTTGGGCATCTGGTAAGGATGCCCCCTGGCCGCCTCCCTAGGGAGGTGTTTCAGGCACGTCCAGCTGGGACAAGGCCTCGGGGAAGATCCAGGACTAGGTGGAGAGATTACATCTCCACACTGGCCTGGGAACGCCTCGGGGTCCCCCAGTCAGAGCTGGTTAATGTGGCTCGGGATAGGGAAGTTTGGGGCCCCCTGCTGGAGCAGCTGCCCCCGCAACCCGACTCCGGATAAGCGGTTGAAGATGGATGGATGGATGGATATCTATTCTTACTCTTAATTGTATTCATTTATTTGTTAAGACTCATTGTTTCTATTGCTGCCAACAGAGCATAATATATCAAAAATAGTTCAATGAAATGTACTTGAATCTAATTAAATAAAAATTGTATGACTAAAACTACAGCAACTATCACAGTTTTATTCTCTAGTCATTATATAGTCTATCCTGAATCCAAAACCTGTAGGTTTTTTTATATTTATTTTTCATTTTGTATTTATTTATTTTTCATTTACAGGAAAAAACTCCTGTAAGAAAACATTTTGTTTCTGCAGGAATTATAAAATCCTGCAGGATTTTTCACTTGTGCTGATTTTTTTTTTTTAAATCCTGTAGGACTGCTGTGCAGCACAAGAGAAAAATCCTGCAGGATTCCTGCAGGTTATTTTTGTAAGGGTTAGCACTTTATTTGACATATTACTTTTAAATAAATGGTGCAAAGCTTAATCATTGAAGAGAAGTTAATCTGTCCATCTCAGTCTTAGTTTACCAGTTTTTTTAAGCTTTTGTTACTGTATTTTTGTTATTATCGTCAATATTTGAAGATAAGTCTGTCTGCAGACCCCCACCCCACCAAAATAAATAAATATAATAAATAAATATATAAATAAATGAAATAATCGTCTTTCATTGAATAAACATGGATTTTTAAATGTTTTGTTCAATACATATTTCATATATTCAAACACGTACAGAATTACAGATGACGTTTCCGTCATATTACAGTCCAGATTTACTTGCGCAGTTCTAAACGCAGAACAATTGAAAAAGAAATACGTCTTTGATAATAATATGGAATATGCAAAATATCTACTTCTCAGAAAAGCATTGTTGGAGAAAGAACTCAGAAAAAGCTCTTTATTAACATTTATTTCTTGAGAAACTTATTTTCTTTTTCATATTACATTATTTTACTAGAAAAAATGAGCGGGAGAACTAAACAAAGGAAATGTAATCGTGTGGGGGGTGGAAACTTTCTAACATGAGGCGAGAGGAGGGACTTTCATTTGGAAGTCTTTGATTGGCTCTTTCGGGTCCGTCAATCTTACAACTGTCCAATGAAATCATTGAATGTGTTTGACCAATGAAAATACGCCATCAGAGGCGCGCGTCATCTCCTCACAGAATTTGCATAGAGGAGGGAATAAATACTTCTGTGAGCTGATAAGAATTATTATTCTGAGTTTGTTCTTCAGATCGTCATGCCTGAACCAGCCAAATCCGCCCCGAAGAAGGGATCCAAGAAGGCCGTTACAAAGACCGCCGGTAAGGGAGGAAAGAAGCGCAGAAAGTCCAGGAAGGAGAGTTACGCTATCTACGTGTATAAAGTCCTGAAACAGGTTCATCCTGACACCGGGATCTCTTCCAAGGCGATGGGAATCATGAACTCTTTCGTCAACGACATCTTCGAGCGCATCGGCGGTGAAGCGTCTCGTCTCGCTCACTACAACAAGCGCTCCACCATCACATCGAGAGAGATCCAGACCGCCGTGCGTCTGCTGCTGCCCGGTGAACTGGCCAAACACGCCGTGTCTGAGGGCACAAAGGCCGTCACCAAATACACCAGCTCCAAGTAGAAGAACATCCGGTTTCTCAACCAACACAAAGGCTCTTTTAAGAGCCACACATCTTCTCATTTAAAGAGTGGATTATTCAAGATGAAATTAGAACCTGTTTTTACTGGACATGCCCCAGCCTTCCCTTAATGAAAACAAACCAACTTGCAAAACTGTCACACGGTGTGTTTATGATTTGTGTTCGTATTGCTGCCATTTTATCCAAACAGCTTTCACTGTCTCCAGACTTGAATATTATTGATAATCTCTGGTTACATCTTAAACGTGCAGAACATGTGAGACACTGATGTTGCTGAACAGCAAGAAACGTTTTGAAGGTGTAATTTCTGCCAATTGTGTGATTATTACAGACTGAAAGGAATCCAAACTTTTGCACCTGACACGTTTATTTGTATAATTTATTATTGTTTATTTGTTTAATATCATTTTTGTTATCCATATAAACACAATATTTACTTGTTCTAGTGTGAAATTGTATAAATAGATGTAAAAAGTGTTTAGAGTCATTAGATGCTCAACAATACAGGTGCATCTCAAAAAGTTAGAATATCTGTTTTTGTAATTCCTTTGCACAAATGGTGGGATATTTGATAACTACAGAGTTCTGCGCTCTCTCAAAAGCTTTAAAAGTGAACTACTAATACAATATTTGTATAAAAATGTTTCATGACTTTATTATCTTGTAAATGCTACCCGCTAGGCTAACAGATTAACACATTATACCCTCATCATACATCATATCTCACAGTTTATCAGTAGTCTTCCAATTCTCTGTGCCCTACTGGATGCTATGAGATAACAGAGAGTGACTGATATTGCTTTAGCAGGACCTAATGGAGAGTGGTGCCAGATACTTCTCTTTTCATGAAGCTAAAGGAAGTGAACAGTACAGAGTGTGACATAAACAGATGCTGGATCAAAAGTTAAGAAATAATCTACAATCTAGGCAATGATCGCTTGCTAAAAACATGGCTAATGCCCGTGTAAATGCTGATGTAAGCATGTTCCAGCGTATGCGCTCCAGTTCACATTGTCACAGCAGGAACAGCTAAAGGCCATAGTGGAGGACTGATCATCACCCATAGTCATGTTAGCAGAGCAGTTAATAGAGCCGTCATGGTATGAAGCAGAAATGCTATCAGCATCTGAATGTGGTGGACCAGTACCTCTCAGAGCAGCTACCTAACCCTAAATCTAGCAGCACATTGACCTCTATGGTTCCAAATGTTGGTGAGGACAGGTGCAAAATCATTATGGCTACTCTGACAAGGTGAACTCAAATCCTGGAAATGATGAGCACTATATCATAATCACTAGTCTGTACGTGCAGTACATATGCAAACGTAAATGTCCACAACACACTTTTATTTCTGTTTAAGTTAGGTGTTATTGTTTATAGTTTCATGTCATTTTGGGAGAATACAATTGTATTGTATATGGTGTGTATTGTATATAATTATCGTGTTGTGTAAGTATGTTGTTTACTGTAATTGGTATATGTCTCGTCACTGTCATGACTGCTATGTTGCTCGGAACTGCACACAAGAATTTCACCTACTGTTGCACTTGTGTACATGTGTGACAATAAAGTGATTTGATTTGATTGATTTATGTACAACCCGAATTACGGAAAAGTTGGGACAATTTTTAAATTTGAATAAAATGAAAACTAAAAGACTTTCAAGTCACATGAGCCAATATGTTATTCACAATAGAACATAGATAACAGAACAAATGTTTAAACAAAGAAATTGTACACTTTTATCCACTAAATGTGCTCATTTCAAAGTGGAAGTGTTCTATGGTCCGACGAGTCCAAATTTGACATTCTTGTTTGAAATCACAGATGCCGTGTCCTCCGGGCAAAAGAGGAGGGAGACCTTCCATCGTGTTATCAGCGTTCAGTTCAAAAGCCAGCATCTCTGGTGGTCTGGGGGTGCATAAGTGCATACTGTATGGGCAGCTTGCATGTTTTGCAAGGTACTATGAATGCTGGAAGGTATATAAAGGTTTTAGAGCAACACATGCTCCTCTCCAGATGACGTCTATTTCAGGGACTGCCTTGTGTATTTCAGTAGGACAATGCAAAACCACATACTGCAGCCATTACAACAGCATGGCTTCATCGTAGAAGAGTCCGGGTGCTTAATTGGCCTTCCTACAGTCCAGATCTTTCACCTATAGAGAACATTTGGTGCATCATTAAACGAAAAATACGTCAGACAACCAGAAACTCTTCAGCAGCTGGAAACCTATATGAGGCAAGAACGGGACCAAATTCCAACACCAAAACTCCTGACACTCATAACCTCGATGCCCAGATGTCTTCAAACTGTTTTGAAAAGAAGAGGAGATGTTACACCTTGTTAAACATGCCCCCGTCCCAACTATTTTGAGACCTGTAGCAGGAATTAAATTTGAAATGAGCACATTTAGTGCATACAAGTGTACAATTTCTTTGTTTAAACATTTGTTCTGTTATCTATGTTCTATTGTGAATAACATATTGGCTCATGTGACTTGAAAGTCTTTTAGTTTTATTCATATTTAAAAAACGTCCCAACTGTTCCGGAATTCAGGTTGTAGTTTGCAAATAGTCTTTCCCCATTCTCCTCTACCTGGCTAACTACATTTACATTTATTCATTTAGCAGACGCTTTCATCCAAAGCAACTTATAAATGAGAAATACAACAAGCAATTTGTTTAAAGAGAAAGCAGTAGCAAGAGAAGTGCTAGCAATACATGGTTTCAATCATTGTCTTGAAGATGGTTTGTTTTTATTTTAACAATAGTTAAGAGTATGCAGTTAAAGAGTTTCAGAATCAATATAGACAATTTCTGAGGATGGTAACAATAACAACTGCCCTGACTCACTTTCTTGGGCCTTGTGTGGAGGCCTCATATCCATAGTTTGGTCTATTAAGACAAGCCTCACTTCTTTCAAACCTATTTTATTTATTTTAAATAAATAATATATGTTCTGTTGATTACAAGGTCTTGTAATAGTTATTTTTTTGTGAGTTGTTTAATAGTTCCAAATTGGTTCCATTCATGTGTTTTTTTTTTTATATTAAATTTAATAGAAATGTCTTTTTACATCTACATTCTGTCATTTTATTTGTACTTATAAAAGAAATAAATTTTTTGCTCAAATTCAGATATAATGATTTTTATAAGAGCATATATGTTAAAGAAAACAAAAACCGCACAAGATAAAAAAAAAGCGCAGGTAATAAATATAGCTGCATAGTGCGCTGAAAGAGTGTCAGTAATGGCGGACACGTCACACAGAACCTGAGGTTTAAAGTCCCCTGCTGCACACCAGCGAGAGAGAGATGCTCGAGAGTCAGAGATGCTACAGACACGGCGCGGAGGAGACGGGATGTCTGAGAAAAAAGTACGTTTTTGACTTTTTGTGGAAGGCTCTGAATATAATATGGTGCTGTTTATTTAACTTGCATATTGTTTGCACATATATCGTAACATAAAAATCATGTCATTTTATTTCTGTAGCGCTTTTCACATTAAGCATAATCTCAAAGCAGCTTTGCAGAAAGTATAGATTAATGTACCAAAATGAAAATAATAATATATCTATTAGGGCTTTAGATTCCTGAGTCTTAAGCTCATTTTGATGACTGCATTTTTAGCGGTAATCCGCTTTTAAACTTCGCCTAATTTAAAATGTTGTTGTCTTTGTTATTTCTGAAAGACATATTTTGCGTCCCTGTTAATTCACCTAGATGATTAGCTCACTTTTGGTAACATTAATTTTAGTTTGCCAGGAGTTGCATCTTTAGCGGCCTGCACGTGCAGCCATGTGGAGTCTGAGGTCAGGCGGGATTCATGGCGTCTTATCTCACTAAACACCAATAATGTGTTTCAACAAAGCAAGAGCGAAGTTTAATAAATTCAGAACACATTTGTTCTACTTCTGTAATGCAATTTTAAAGACCAGACAATAAATGGCATTTATTTTCTGTCAATATGTTTTGAAATTGTATTGGCTTATGTTGAAATTACAATGTCAATTACTTTAATATATTGCCAAATTGTACCATTACAGTTTTAAATATAGTGTAATGTGATGTTTGACTGTCTATGACACTTGTGCTTGCAGGAAGATGAAACTATGAATGGCAGCTCTGGATGCACAGGTGAGATAATGAGAAGATACTACAAATGAGTAAAATGTGTTTTGTACCATGTCAAATTGTAGTGCGTCATTTATTACTTAAAATAATTCTTAAAGCTTATATATGTAGCTTAATGAGCCAGAGTAACCAAGGTTTTTAAAAGCACAATCTTGGAGAAAAATAAATATCAAACATAACCCACCATGCCAAGTTCATGGATGTGCACGAGATTCAATCTTTTAATCCGTTATCTTTAGGTTATAGCTAAATAATGTTGTAATTAATGACCAATCAGTTTAAATAAAAGTTTAGAGGCCACTACATTATCACAAAGTAATTAAGGGATGATTGTAGTAATTAATGCAATCTAAGGTTAATTTATACAAACTTACACTTTTTGTTATAATCTGTAAATTTTCTTAACAGTTTTATTAAAAAAGTAAACATATCATCTGTTAGAAATTAAGGCAAGTAGGTGATTTATATCTGCTTATTTTAGTGAAAAGTTTCATTTTAAAAAACATTTCTGTATTTTTGCTTTTTTTGTTAAATGACAGAAAATTTGGTATTGTGGCATTAAACAATATAAATATGTCTATATGTCCATATGATCATGTTATTGTGAAACCTAAAGTGTACTTTTCATGTTTAATATAAAGATAAAAAAATACCTCGCTGATATCTTGCATTTTTATTTTTACATACATTAATCGATGGTGAAAATTAATTTCTAATGGCTAAATAAATTTGGGCAATTATCCCTAAACTCTGACATGTTAGTAATGGTTCAATAACTGGACATAGATATAATTACTTGACTGTAAGTGCTGAGTAAATACAACATGTTGTCCTGTGTACTCTCAATTTCAGTGGATACTGCAGATAAGTTTGTTTTGTTGTAATTGTTTATCATTGTATGAAATTAAAAGTCACAGGTCACATTAAATTTGTGGTAACTACAGGTCAGCCTTATTTTGATACTTGTTTTAAATCTATTGGTTTGCTATTCGATACTGATGATTCTCTTGGGGTTAAAGCCAAGAACTTTAGTAGGAGGAAGTCAAATGGAAAAATATTCTAAACAACAATAAATGTTTTTGTCTTTGTAATTTACATAGCAGTGGATGATGTGACAGATGGCCCTGAAGAGAAGACAAATGTAGGCTATATCCACAGATAAACATTATATAATCTCTGATACTTGAGATAAGGGACAAAAGTCCCTTTAGAAGTTAGTTTTTCCTTTTTATTATTTAATACTACATTATTATAAATGGATATATTTGTAGACAAAGGTCTCAGCTAATGAACCATATAAGGGAACAGGTTTTTCTGAAAATGAAATAAATGCATTAAAAAGCATGCTGTTTTAATTTGATCCATCCAACAATAATAATGTTATAATTGCGTTCAGTAAAGGAGCTGACTGACAACAACTGATTGACAAGACAACAAATTAAAAAAAATGTAAGCTAATATTTAATTTAATACAGCAATCCTTCCATGGTTTGTTTTTTTTAGCGGTACAAGAACACAAGAAGTGTAAGTTAGGTTGAATGTAAGGGTTAGCATTATTATGTGCGCCCTGTAGCAGCAACAGTTCCCAACGTGAATCCAAAGGGTCTGTAGCCTGTCTATAAATCGCAACAAATACATACATTTTATTTGTTGTGACCTGCATGAATGAAGCAGTGGGAAATGCCGTTTTACATGTTTGCTCTCTCTTTGAAGTCCATTACATCATACAAATCTACAAATGTATTTATAATAAGAACTGCAATATTCCATAAAAAAAGAATCATTAATCTTGACAGTAGATGTAAAGATGCTATGTATATAAGTATGTAAATACAATTAAAACAACATTAGAATAATTCCCCATATGCAAAAAAAGTTACGCTTTATTTTAAGGTGACGTAGTTACATCATACTGAGTAATATTAATCAACATGTACTAACTATAGAGTTATGGGAGTTTAGGGTTAGTTACTTGTAATTATGCATAAGTTATTACTATAGTAAGTACATGTAGTAACGTGTAACTACATCACCTTAAAATAAATGTTATCAAAAATATATATATAATATCAATATATAAAGAGTTTTGTGAGCACTTGTCAACCCCATCAGACATAAAACCTGACGAAGTTGACATCTGATGGAGACGACAAAACAACTTTTTTGTATAAAACAACAAAATGTTTGTATAAAATATAAAAAAAAAGCTAAAACTTTCAGTACTATGTGTCCTACTGTAAGATACACAATGAGCAGGAAATAGGAAAGGGGTCCTATTAAAGATAACCATGATATTGCCTGATTTATTCAGCATTATAAAAAATCCTGACGGAGTTGACGCAAAGTGAGAACACAACTTATATAAATATAGTAAAAGATTTACTTTTTGTATTGTTTGATATATTACAGATCTCTGCCTTTCAATTTAAATGCATATTTTTTAATTTGTTGCATTTTTAAACACTTTGTTTGGCAGTTTTTAAATTACATTAGTGTTTTTCAAACATAGAGCATGTATTTAAAATAAAACTAAAGAAATTAGTAAAAAATAGAAGCTATGAATGTCCTGAGTATCCAGATTTCCTTTAGATTTAACTAAGAATTTAATTTTTTTAACAAATTGCTTGTTGTTGTATTCCTATTTGTATTTGCAAACGCATACATTTTATTCACAGCTTAACAGGAAAATGCTTGGATATGAAACAGAAGAATCAAGTTCAGAGTTCAGCGAGTATATGCCGGAAACAGAGGATCAATCAGAGAGTGACAGCTCAGCAAAAAATGTCAAACAGCAAAAGAGACGAAATGTTCTGTTAAAAACATCAAGATCTAAACCATGTAAAAGAAAGCATGTGACACGTTATAGTTCCTGGACCAAAGAATCCTCTTCATCTGATATTTGTAATGTGAAGGTCATGATGCTGAAGAAGGAAACAGATGGCGGCAGACTGTACAATAAAAAGTACTTGTGCTTGTTCTGCTCTAAATCATTCAGTAAAATGGCACGCCATTTAGAATCAAAGCACAAAGATAAGCCAGAGGTGGCAAGAGCATTTCTGAAAGGGTCTAAAGAGCGAAGATTACAGCTGAGTTTATTGGGAAATAAAGGGAACCGTTGTCATAAAGCTCAGGTGCTTAAAGAAGGAAAAGGACTGGTGATACCCCGACAGCAATCCATTGCACCAGTAACAGCAAGTGATTACTTGCATTGCATAAACTGTGAGGCCTACCCGAAGAGGAGATCATTATGGAGGCACATGCAGAGACGCCATCTTAGCAAAAAAGTCAAAGGAAGGAATCTTGATTTGATCCACACGGTAAAATAGTACTGAGTTAATAACTAGATACATTAATTTACACATATTCCTCCATAGATTTGTTTTGTCAATTAATTAATTTAAATAAATAAACTAGCAGATTGAAAATTCTCAAATGCCATTTTATGATCAGCTGGAACGCCACTGTGGGTTATAGACATTGGTTTAATGTAACTGTTTAAAAAATACTTAGTAACCATACAGATCAAATTAATAGGTAGCAAACTGTGTTTTATAGCGAGAGTACTGATGGACAGTGATGGATCAGACTCTGAAAATGAGAAATTCAGCAGGTATGTAGTCATCTACTGAAAGGGAATGATGGGAAAGCTAGAAAAGGCTGAATATTACTGGAATAAAAATGAGTGTGCTTGCTGATATTTAGGAGTTCTTGTTGTCTCTTACTAAGAGAGCTATTATGTGTCCAAACAAATCAATGAAGTTGAACAACACAAAAATCTAATTTAATGGGAGGATTATGAAGACTTCTGATATTGTTTTACTTTTAAAGTACTTTATGATTTGCATGTTTTTTACTTGCTTTTATTATTTTGTATATCCTTTAGATAATTTTATATAATGTTCTATTATACAGTTTCCTGAAAATAGTATTGTTTATTCTCTGTGTACCAACAGAAAAGAGTACTTAATTGTGCACAGTGCCCCTTGCTAATATTGGCACTATTGGTTAATCTGAGAAGAGAAGAAAGTGAAGAGACATTTTTGTTGTGTCAGCTTTTGTTCAAAAATATAAAAACAATCCCCTGTTCTCATGGATATCTAACAGTTACAATCACAGTTTCATAAAAACAAAATAAACCCCAATATATCTGGTCTATTAAATGTTTTACACTGGTGCCCATTTAGTCAGCATTCTGTGCCATTACTGTATATTGCCTTTATTGAACGTCCCTCAGTTGTGCTCATATGTTTTATAACGGGCAAGGATAAAAAACTGCAGCCAATTGGCAAGGATTTGGAGGAACCACCCACAAAGGATAATCGGTTTTTAAAATGTCTTATGAAATGTCACACTTTCCATTTTGTTTTGTTAAAGTTCAGTCAGAATGAAGCCATTTCTATTGAAAACAGAGTTCCCTTAAAGGGTTAGTTCACCCAAAAAATGAAGTTTCTGTTTTTAATTACTCGCCCAAATGTCTTTATAAACTCATAAGACCTTCGTTCATCTTCGAAACACAAATGAAGATATTTTTGACGAAATACGAGAGGTTTCTGAACCATCCTTATGCAGAAACGTAGTAAAGACATCGTTAAAATAGTCCATGTGACTACTGAGGTTCAACCTTAATGTTATGAAGCGAAGACGATACTTTTTGTGCGCAAACAACAAACGAAAATAACGACTTTATTCACCCATTTCTTCTCTTCCACGTCATTCTCCTCCTTGGTTGACATAGTGTAAACAGTGCAGCGCTTCCGGGTTCTACGTCAGAGCACCGGCTCACCATTGGCCGACGCTGTTCATGTGAGACACGTGTGTGATGCAGAATCAGGAAGCGCTGCACTATTTACACTACGTTGAATAAAGTAGGAAAATTACGTGGAAGAGAATTGTAAAATATGTTCTTGTATCACAATGTAATGGTTTAATTTTAAATGCATTTCGACATTGGCCTTTAGGCTTCAGCAATATTGCTTATTCATGGACTTATATACTCGCCATAAGTGCGTTCAAATCCAATTGAGTTACTTTAAAATGAAACGTGAGTCACAGCAGTTTCCTATTTGCGCTTCTTAACACATGTCAGTAAATTGAACATGAGCTTTGAGTAACGAACCCATTTTCAATGCTTAAAGTCTCGTTGATTATTCAAAGATTAATTTACCCGACATTGAACATCCATGATGTTCTTCACAACATACAAGAAACTCTTTAAATGAGAATATGTGTGGCTCTTAAAAGAGCCTTTGTGTTGGTTGAGAAACCGGATGTTCTTCTACTTGGAGCTGGTGTATTTGGTGACGGCCTTTGTGCCCTCAGACACGGCGTGTTTGGCCAGTTCACCGGGCAGCAGCAGACGCACGGCGGTCTGGATCTCTCTCGATGTGATGGTGGAGCGCTTGTTGTAGTGAGCGAGACGAGACGCTTCACCGCCGATGCGCTCGAAGATGTCGTTGACGAAAGAGTTCATGATTCCCATCGCCTTGGAAGAGATCCCGGTGTCAGGATGAACCTGTTTCAGGACTTTATACACGTAGATAGCGTAACTCTCCTTCCTGGACTTTCTGCGCTTCTTTCCTCCCTTACCGGCCGTCTTTGTGACGGCCTTCTTGGATCCCTTCTTCGGGGCGGATTTGGCTGGTTCAGGCATGATGATCTGAAGAACAAACTCAGAATAATGATTCTTGTTCCGCTCACAGAAGTATTTATACCCTCCTCTATGCTAATTCTGTGAGGAGATGACGCGCGCCTCTGATGGCGTATTTTCATTGGTCAAACACATTCAATGATTTCATTGGACAGTTGTAAGTTTGACGGACCGGAAAGAGCCAATCAAAGACTTCCAAATGAAAGTCCCTCCTCTCGCCTCATGTTAGAAAGTTTCCACCCCCCACACGATTACATTTCCTTTGTTTAGTTCTCCCGCGCATTTTTTCTTTATTTTGTAGTATTATGAGAAAATAAACAGTTCTTAAGAAATAATGTGTAATATAATGAAAAAGAAAAGCTTCTAAAAAAAAATGTAATTGGTGAATAAAGTGTTAATTTACTTTCTGAAAGTACTTAACAATTCAATATATATAATTTAACCATACAATTTTTTTTAATTATTATCTTTTTATATCTTTCTGTGTTTAGTGCTATTCTGGTCTATTTGTTTTTCCTCATATATGCCACACAAATGTTTTTGTGCTAAAAGTAAATCTGGACTGTATTATTACTCGCACATAGAAACTTCATCTGTAATTCTGTACGTGTTTGAAAATCATATGAAATACGTATTAAACAAAACACTTAAGAATCCATTTTATTCTTGGAAAGACGATGCTGTTATTCATTATAAACTTCTGTTTCAGAAAGTTCTTACAGATCTCCAAAGAAACTTAATACATAATGTAAATTAATCTCATTAAACTATGATCGCTTTGACTATGTGAGATTGTTCAGGGAGAAAACACTAATAATTTTTATATGAAATATATTCTTTATTATAGCTCATAAATTTCACGATGTAATTATAACTAAACATCAGTAGTCATCAACTCTTTGTGTGAGATTGTGGGTGGCTCTTAAAAGAGCCGTTGGGTTGGTCTGATTTCTCCTGAATAAAGTCGTTTATCCTCCGAATCCGTACAGAGTTCGTCCCTGTCGTTTCAGCGCGTACACAACGTCCATGGCAGTGACGGTCTTTCTCTTGGCGTGTTCAGTGTAGGTGACGGCATCACGGATAACGTTCTCCAGAAACACCTTCAACACACCGCGAGTCTCCTCGTAGATCAGACCGGAGATACGCTTGACACCGCCACGGCGAGCGAGACGACGGATTGCGGGTTTGGTGATTCCCTGGATGTTATCACGCAACACTTTGCGGTGACGCTTGGCACCTCCTTTCCCGAGTCCTTTACCGCCTTTACCTCTTCCAGACATGATGTCGATTCTCAACAATCAACTGAGTATAAGGAATAAAGTTGCTGGAGAGGATTTTAAAGTTGTCTACAGGACCTAGTAGAAACACCACACTGAAGGCGGAGCCTAAAAACGTCACGTATTTTTCCTTCTCACAGTTCACAGATTCACTCGAATTAATTTTTTTCATGAGAATTAGTTTCAGGTAAAAGTACAAATAAGCCCCTTTGACAACTTTTATATTAATTTTAATACTAACTCTAGGTTTCCTAGTATCCCATATATATATAAAAATAAAAAAAACACTTGTTTTAAATACTGATGGATTTTGAAAAAGGAAAATAAACATAGGGAGAACATTCATCTTTATAGTCTCTATACATTTTCTGATCAATAGTAGCCTATATTTATTTGTAATAGTTTGTATGATATATACAATTTTCAATTAAAATAAATAATAATAAATTAATAAGCCTGTGTGTTCTTGCTGTGGGCCTTTATGAATTAACTTTTTGGTATATTATATGTTATAAGAATAGTTATCTATTCTTGTGTGAAATATCGCTTTGATTTAATTAATTCTCTTCAACTGGATCAAGTTATTTGCTCGTGCACTTCAAGTTATATTTGCATACTTCTACATTTGTAGAGAACTGGCAAGTAGACATCCATCCTTAAAAAAAGTAGAAAAAAAGTCTTGTGTGGTGTAGGTAAGACTGGAATAGATGCGTGTCCACGTTGCCCTTTTACTGGTTAATGATCAGCACACTTTCAAAATATTTATAAATATTTTTTTTGAGTAATTCATGTGCATCAGTAAGTCTACAGGCAACATTAATTTCCTCAGTAAACGTAAAAGAAAAGACATCAATCACAGTGAAACTTCATTTCAACAGTGATTATGATTCCATAATAAAATCAAATCTTATGAATGTTAATTCTAGAATTATAAATAAATAACATGTTATTCTATTTTAACTCAATCCTTCAGTATATCAAACATTATCTGGAGATATAATGTACCACTGTCTTCTGTATTTGGGTGAATTATCTGAATTTACCTCAGTTGACTCACGGAAAACAGGTCATTTAATTACAAAATTAACAAGCAGGAATATTTTTAAAACACTGAAGCATGAAACAATTAAAATCTATAATGTTATTCAATGATAGACTGATAAAACATAAAATGATGAATAAAAGTACATTTTTCTAGCGATGCATCCACTGACGGTTGGCACGACGTATATTCAGAAATGCACATGTGCAAAACTCAAGTTTCAACATAGAACAAACGTAAGATTAATCAACCTTATTTCAACATTGAATATATGATACATTTTCATCCTAACAACAATCTGATGACCCAACCAAATAGTGAAAGTCGATTTAACATTGAATATTGATTGACGACTGATCCCGACCCTTACAACTAAAAATAGATGTTGAATCGACATTTCTTTGCTATCTAGGGGGTGTCATGTCCTCTAAGTCTGACACCCGCTGCTCCATTCTTCCCAGTCTTTCAATTAAGTTGATGAATTTGTCTGACAGTTTGTTAACACGTTTGAGTTTATAGTAGGAGTACATCGTAAGACGTATACTTACATATTACCAGCAGCCACATCACCCTGTAGCTCCAGACCAGTTGCCCACTGAAGCCAAGCAGGATTGAGTCTGGCCACTAGATTTCCACCTGGGAAAACTAAATGTTGCTGCTGGAAGAGGTAATGGGGAGGCCACTATTAGAAATAGCTGTAAATTTACAACAGTATAATCCTGTTATGTTCAAAAGCAGTACATTGCCGTTTTTGTGAAATGACGTAGACAAAGTATAACGGCATTTTAATGTATTTATTGCTCGAAGGAAACAAAACGGTACTTAACCGTATTTTTGGCTAGCCTACGGAAGACCGCAGTGAGCACGCAAGGATTATTCATACATCTTCATACTGATAATAGGTGAGTTCCCTTTTGTTTTGCTCGTTGTGATAGAAAAATACATTACATATTCTGCAATTGTAACTAACTCGTATTGTGGATATTGTTACTGTAACTGTTCTTTTTCCATTCGCTCGTTTCAGTGATAAAAGCACCAACTGCGACATTGTGAGTGAATTTGGATTCCTGACACGAATAATTCACGATTACAGGGTGAGTTTCATCCAACATTAAGTTCTTCTGCAAAGCCTGCAAACATTGTTGCATTTAAAGTACATCGATGTCTCTGTAGCGCGCTAAAATGACTGGTGTTGTTGGCTAAAACCATGCATGCAGCTTGCTTTTCATAATTCGCGAAACCTCCCAACGTTAGACAAAACCTTAATTTCGGAGTCGTTGTGCTTTCAAATGTGGGTAAACTTGTAATCTGTACATATCTCTTTTCTGAGGGTGATTTGTTTTGTACTAGTAGCCTAGTGTTTGTATTGTTACTTTAATGGTGGCTTTATTTTTGCATCGATCCAAGTTGTTTGATATAAGTTAAGTGATAGAATAATTCATATTCAAAGTTTCGTTATTGCTGCTGCAATGTTGCTTTGCCCAGCACGTAATTTTTATGGATATTTTATTTTGGTGGAGATTCTTCTTTGTTGAGATTTTTTTCATGCCCAAAGACTTGTCAGCATGTGTCCATATCAGTTCTGTGGACATCAATGTTGTACTACAGTGGCCTATGTGAAGCACATGAGGATTCATAGCAATATCCCTAACTTGCTTCTTCATTGCTGCATCCAAGCCTGCAACAGCAAGTTCATAAAATTAGCAGCTTTGATATCACATTTATACAGACATCACATGGAGTGTGTGTTGGTGCCTAGATCACATGGAGGAGTGTGGCAGAGCCATCATATACCCCTTTTCCACCAACAAGAACCAGGTGCTGGTTCAGAGCTAGAGCTAGTGCCGGTTCGGAGTTGGTTCGACTGATGAGCCTCCAAAGGTCCGGTTTTCTTTTCCACAGGCTAAAGAGCCAGCACAGAGCCAGGTCTTACGTCACTGTATACGTCTCATCTTTTCCAGCAACGTTAGCGCGGTGGCGCCAAACACAAACACACCAATAAACAATGGCGGACGTTGCTTTGCTATTGATGTTCATGGCTTTGCGGACCTACATCGGCATCCAAACACGGCGGATCCAACGTGTTCGCGTGGCTCGCCTTTATTTGTACAGACTGAGATTACAAGCGAGAGTAACGGTATGTACATAACATTTATTTTTAACAATAAGATGCCGACTTTAGCCTGAGATTTATATTTTAGCCTCAGCATGTTGCTAACCTCCTAGCATCGATTTTGCTGATAATCGATCACATTGCAGTTAAATTAAAATGTATTAAGCATTGGTTGAATAAGTTTTCCGACGCTGTTTTGTGAAAACTCATATGTATATGTGAGCTATAACGCAAAAACCACTCACAGTAATAAAACTAAAACTAGATAATCTGCAGAAAAATGTGTCCACTGTCAGTGTTGTTTTACTATAGGCTATATTATGTTTTTTTTTATTAGTATTACTGCAGCTGTAATGTGTAGCCTATTAAAAATGTCCAAATTTAGATTTATACATGGTTTTCACTGGACAAGAAGGCTATGAAAATAAGTTGTCTGAAAAGACAATGTATGACCCTAAAAAGACTGAAAAAACCTTATAAATAAAGTAGCCCTGTCTTTTAAGTGGTACTTATAGATGAATTAATAAACACTTCACTGCTACAGCTCAACTGTTTTTATAGTATTTATACTGCACTGTATACTTGATAGAAAATATACCTATACCCTATTGCCCATAAATGAAACTTATATATACAGTATATATATATATATATTTTTTATCTATATTTTTTATCTTTACAGGCAATCTTGCAGCTGAAGGCAAGGCGGAGGCCACCTGTAATGTGGGCATACCCACGATCTGGCCACTGGTGGGACACAATTGTTCCGGATTTCACCCCATTACAATCCATGCAGAATTTCCGTGTAGTGTTGTCAAAAATATCGATTTTTCGATAAATATCGATACTGAAATATCTAAACGGTATCAATATTAATTTACTAAAGTATCGATACACCAATAGGCTACTAGCCGAGCTGTCAATTTCACTTCTCTCCAAAGGCGCATTGACAAACAGCGCACGCGCACTCGTCTCATTCACTAGCAAAATTGAAGTGAAAGGAAAGATGGCGAGTGCATCTCCGACGCGACCGCCTTTGATCGATAAAGAACACAGCAGGAGTGCTATCTGGAAATATTTTGGATATGAAGCAAATGAACATGGAAAGCCGAAGGACACAAGCAAGCCAATATGCAAGAGATGCTACAGAGCAGTGCTAACAAAAGGCGCTAACACCACTAATATAGCAAAGCACCTGAAAGACCGACACCCGGATCTATATAAAGAATTTCGAGAGGTTAGTAACTCTTCTTATTTGAACATTTCTGAAACATTAACCAAGATGGCCCATTATTGTTGTTGATATGAGAGAGTGTGATTGTTTAAATTAAAGCACTATATAAATATAGGTGACTTGACTTCATGTCGATCCAATAAGTATTGTTTTCGCGTGTGATGCACGCACGTTTTCGTTTAAATCTGTTCATCAAATAACGTTAATGTATTAACCAGCATTTATGACCGATGAGCATTGCATTTGTTACAGTATATTTTAATCTTTGATAACAGTAGGTAATAAAAATACATCATGTTAGCTCTGGTCTAATGAAGAAAATATTAACAGATAGAACTTTGGATTTTAATTAGCACATGTATTAGTAAATGTTAGTTTAAATAAACCTTTTTACTAAGATTAATAAATGTTTTGGAAGTATCTTTCATGAATTATTCATGTTAACAATTAAATATCTATTACCATTAACCTACGTTCTTAGATAAGTTAGTTCAGTACATTTTAAAAGTGTGGTCTAAAAAGAAAAATGTTTATTGAATTTTGGCATTCTCTTTTAGCACCAGAAAGAAGATGAGACTCGGCCTGCAACAGAAACAACACACACACAACCTACACTACCATCTGTATTTGAACAGCAAAGAAAGTATGAAGCAAACTCAAATGAAGCCAAGAAGCTGAACAGGGCTGTAGCAGTGTACATATGCATGGATCAGGTTCCTGTGTATACTGTTGAGAAACCTGGCTTCAAACAACTTCTTCAACATTTGAACAACAGGTATGCCCTTCCTTCACGAAACTTTTTCATGCACACTGAAATCCCAGCCCTATATAACAAAATGAAAGAAATAGTCATGAACAATCTTGGAAAGAAAAACTTTTTTCATGCACCACTGATCTGTGGACAAGCAGGGCCACTTCCACGTTCATGGCAGTAACTCTGCAATTTGTCACTGAAACCTGGGATATGCAGAGCTGGTGTTTGGGCTGTATTGGGCTCCACACTGAGCACACAGCAGAATGCTTGAGGGAAGCATTGGAAGAGATGATACAAGAAGCATGGAAGCTGGACATGTCATACATGGCTGGTATCACCACTGATAATGCTTCAGCAAACAAGAAAGCATTTCAGCAAGACTTCACATGGGTCCCCTGCTTTGGGCATAACTTGCACCTTGCCATTAACAAGGGCCTAGATATAGACCGTGTGTCTGGATCACTGTCGAGGTTGAGAAAGACAGTGTCTGCCTTCAGCAGGTCACCAAAGATGTTGCGACAGCTGAAGAAAAAACAAAAATATTTGCAACTGCCTGAACACATAATGATCCATGATGAGCCCACACGCTGGGACTCAGCTTATGAAATGGTGGAGATTTCTAGAACAGCAGCAAGCTGTCTGTTCAGTTCTAGCTGATGATCGGAAGAAATGGCACCTCATGCCCAAAGATACAGATATTACAGTTCTTGAGACTGTTAAAGAGGTATTGAGCCCCGTCAGCTCTTTCACGGATGCCCTTAGTGGCGAAAAACACACCACTATCTCTGCAGTCCTGCCTCTGAGTTGGAAGATCTTCTCTACTTTGACAGTTGAGGAAGGTGACAGCAACCTAAAATGTCAACTTAAAGACAACATCAGAGAAGATCTCAGACATAGATATGAGAACACACATCTGCAGCTGATATTAAACAAAGCCACATTTCTTGACCCAAGGTTCAAGGACAGTTTTGTAACCTTAAGAGAGGAGGTTAAACAGAATCTTATGGTCAGTTTCAATTTGCTAGAAGCAGGGGGCCAAAGTCAGCAAACATCATCTCCAGATGACAAGCAGCAACCAGCAAAAAAAAACTAAAACAGATCTGAAGAGACTGTTAACAAACATACAGGGGGAAAAAAAGAATGAACATGGAGAGGGTTCATCATCCAGAGAAAGTGAGAGTGCAGAAACGGAACTCAAAAATGAGTTTTCAATATATGAAAAGATGCCTGAGATCAGTGCAGAAGAGGACCCACTCACATGGTGGAGGACACATCAGACAACTTTACCTCACCTTGCCCAGTTTGCTAAGAAGTATTTGTGCATCTCTGCTTCAAGTTCAGCTTCAGAGCGTGTATTTAGTACATCAGGGCTCATTTGCAGTGCAAGAAGTGCACGACTTACAGAGGAGCACATCGACATGCTGGTGTTTCTAGCTCAAAATCTGAAACTGTAGGATACAGTAATGGGTGTCAATCTCACTCACCTCTGTAGAGAACCTGCATAGAACTGCAGCAACAGATTCCATTCAATTATTTTGTTTACTAATTTGTTACTTGATGCATAAGATTGCACTAATCTTGTTTTTGTTTGAAGTTTAAGTATCTTTGTTGAGACTGTGATTGTATTTGATTTAACTTGGAAATACAAAAGATTGCACTTTTTTTACTTGCACTTTATTGTTTTTTGAATGTATGGCAATCTGAGATGCCTTTGAACAAGTGCACTACCTCAGGACATTTTTGTTATAACATACCTCATTTGTCATGTTCTAGAATTGTTATTTTTAGCTTTAAATAAATAAAAAATACCCCATTTATATTGTGTCAATTTTTTTTCTCTGTATCGAAAATGGTATCGAATATCGATATTTTTCAAGGTATCGTATCGAAGTTAGAAATTCTAGTATCGTGACAACACTATTTCCGTGTATCCCCAGAATCGTTTGAGTACATCTGCTGTCAGAATTGGCTCATGAAGCCCTTTTCCGACACTGGCAGACTGACCCCTGAACAGCACACCTACAATTACAGGCTGAGCAGTGCACGATCGGTTGTGGAGATGTCTTTTGGGAGATTAAAAGGATGATGGAGGTGCCTCCTAAAAAGAAATGACTGCAAGCTGGAGCTGAGCAAGAGGATTGCACTGACCTGCTGTGTGCTCCATAACATTTGTGAGGAACATGGTGATAATTTCAGTGAAGAGCACCCAGACAGGACTCTAAACATTGAGCCTCCTGTTCAGACATTACCTGAGCGTGCGAACACAGAAGGGGCTGACATCAGAGCTGCATTAATGATGCATTTTAACGGAGGGAACGAGTGATTCTTTGAATACACCAATGCCATATTTTTGTAACACTGCCGTTTGTGTTTGAGGACATCTGCACTTTCATAAATTGTATTATATTCTCATCCATTGAATAAACCCTATTATCTCTAAAACTATGCATTTTGTGAATAATTTCATTTGGATTTTATTCATATTTAATGTTGAAATGTTATAGAATTTTATATGCAGCTAATCGCTTCACCTGATTAACATGTTTAATATACACATTATTTATGAAAATACACCAAATCACATAAAAAAAAAAACCACAAACCATATACGATATTTGCCTAAGTGTTAAAGAAACTGAACCAGACATTTGTATTAATAAAGATGTTTATTTAAACAAAAACAACCAATACAAATCTTTATGAAAATGTAAAGTGCAGTTAAATAAAAAAAATTTACATAAAAAGCAGCAACCAAAAATACTGTGGTGGTATATTTGCAATCATTTTTGCACTTGTGCCTCCATTACGGCCACCATGCGCCCCATGAGTCCAAGCAGAGAATGTGTGTCCGCTCTCATGTCCTGACGCAAGGCATCGTCCATTTCTTTGCTGTGCTGCAAGAACCTCTCATCTGCCCTTTCCAAATATTGCACCAGTTCTGAGGTACTGTCTCTCTTCCTTTTTCCTGTGTACAACAATAATAGCAGATGACAGATCATCAATGTTTTGTCATAGCATTGCAAATAATTGTTTTCTGCAAGGAATTACGGGTATGCATCTGCTATATTAGTTATATAAAAAATATGTATAGCATCATACTACATCAATATCACTTCAGATTTTGCTCATGTTCATAAAAAAGCATCAACATTATATTGTATATAGCAAGTTAATAACTTTTCGGGGCTGGCAAGTTTCAATCCCTGAAGAAGCCTATGGACTAGTGGAGGAGTGATCCAGCTCTCAGATTTCATCAAAAATATCTTAATTCCTGTTCCGAAGATGAACGAAGGTCTTACAGGGTTGAACAACATGAGGGCGAGTAAATACTGACAGAATTTTCATTTTTGGGTTAACTAACCCTTTAAATGAAGAAAAAATATAAACATTTCAGTACCTGATAATATATAGTAATATACAGTCACATCTCAATGTTTGCATAGTGTATGATGTGACCATTTGCACACCAAGTCTTACCCCGTTCTGAAGATGCTTCTCCAGAGCTGCTACACGACGGCACGGGAGAACGTTTTCATCATCACGGTCGGTGATGGCAGACAGTTCTATAAAAAAAAAACAAGACAGTGCTTTAAAAAATATTGTCCATTACACTTTACACACTGTTCTGTGCTACTTTATACAATGAAATCACAGATAATACAATCCTAGCTAGCCACATTGCAAACACTGATGTAAGAAATTAGAACCTCACTAAACAGCTAAGAAACATGCTCGGAACAAGTAAAATAATCTAAAAAACAGAACTTACCAGGATCGGTGCAACTTTGCTGCAGCGAATCATCCACCATTGACTCGAGCATTATTGTTGCCGAGTTCAGCGCCCCGGTCACCTGGCATGCCGGCCTATCGCCGAGAACAGAGTCGAGAACGTCGAAATGTGGGTTTCGACGAGGGCGACCATTGCCGCTTCGACCGAGGTCCTTTTTTTGGTCCCTGTAGTCCTTCTTTAGTTTTTTTTGTTGCTTATCTGTTGGAGGTTCCGGTCGAACCCCGCTACAGCCATCTCTCGCTGAATTTGCTGCAAAACCTGTTTCGTCCGCAAAGCGCCGTCTAACTTACCCTGGACTTCTGCAGAGGGCCAGAGTGCAACAAAGCAGCTTGTTTCCTCCTCTGACCACAACTGTTTTTGTTTAATCGCGTCCATCGTGTTTATCTGCCAATTCAAAAATGGCGGTCACAAGTTTCTGTTCGTCTTGATGGTCACGGTAACCCCGCCCCCAGCCGCTGACGTAAGTGGTTCTTACTTCTAGACCATCAATGATTTGGTGCTACTTAAGAACCACGTTTACTGGTTCGGAGCTGGTGCTTTGGTGGTCGAAAAACAAAGAACCGATTTGAAACTAGGCTCTGGCTCCGAACCAGCACCAGCTCTGCCTTGGTGGAAAAGGGGTAATAGAGTTCTTCAGCAACAAATCCACCAATACAGATGTGCGGGCAGTCCTTTCACAGCGTCCAAACCTTGAGCTATCCTTCTGTGTTATTCAGCTTCTCATGGCTCACTTCACCGAGAGCCTGGATGGGTTGATCCTTCTTGCAGACGTAAGTTATTATTTATTTACTACGCTATGATTGTCCTGACAGGCAAAATGGATGATCTTTCATATAGGGATAGTTCGCCCAAAAATGAATATTTTGTCATCATTTATTCACACTCAAGTTGCTCCAAACCTGTCTGTTTCTGTCTTCTGTTGAACACAAAAGAAGATTAACAGCAGGGTGAGTAATTTTTTATTTTCATTTACTTCTTTTCAACACTTAAAGGGATAGTTTACACACACACACACACACACACACACACACACACACAAACAAAAAATGATATTGTTCCAAACCCTTAAGCTTTTAGCTTATATTTTTAATGAACTCCCTTCAAAATCTGATTTGGGTAACATCTTGTTTATTTCTGTTTGTTGTGACTTCTGAAGAGCTGAGATTTGAGTTATTTCATTACATGTCCTTTTTGCTTTTCCCCCCAAAACAATTTCACAAGTTTAATAAAAAAGATACATGTTTTGAAGCAATACTACAAGCTGATTTTCTTCAGTTACATTTTTAATTCACTATTTCACATTTATTCACTGGTAAAAAACATGGTATTTTATAGCAAGACCGCTACAGGGAAATGTATTAAATCACAAGGTTTAGAAAATAATCTATAAAAACACAGAAGGAAAAGTTTTCCTTTTTGCTAGCTGTCCATTGCTCAATAGATTACACTATGTAGTATATTTGTGTTGTAGTTTACACTAATTTCACTATGAAGAAGAGCAAATAAGCATCCACTAACTGCCAATGCTAACAGTAAGACACCGTTAATTTAACAGTAACTCGCTGGTAACCGTGCAGCCAGTTCTTGTTTTTTTAACTAGAACATGTTTAACAGTGCAGCAGGAGATGTTCGCCCTGCAGTCTGTGTGTCCTAATGCCCCACGGCCTTTAGGCTTCAGCAATATTGCTTATTTATGGACTTAATATACTCGCCATAATTGCGTTCAAATTCAATTGTTTTGCTTTAAAATGAAACACGTCAGTCACAGCAGTTTCATATTTTCTTCTTAACACATGACTGTAAATTGAACCGTAGCTTTGAGTAATGAACCAATTTTCAATGCGTTTATGGTCTCGTTGATTCTTAAGATTAATTTTCCCGACTCTGAACATCCGTGATGTCCCAAGGGTCAAAATCACCATAAAGTGCCTTTGAGACTTCACAATTTCCACAAAAAAAAATCGGAGATTTTCCATTTAACTTTATATGTTTTGTATTAAGGAGACTGTTAGGCTGTTAGAAATGCATATTGGTCAAGCTCCAGCACTTTTTATAAATTAACTGCAAGCTGACAATATACAAGCAAACCATAAAATATGTCCACCCTGTCATGGACAATTTCAAAGTAGAATAAATACATTTTCATTGCATAGCGATTATAAAACTTAGATCTGCAGAAAGATAATGTGTCCCTTTCCCAACAAAACATTTTAGTTAATGGTAAGTCTTTTGATAATAATGAAATTACTGCCTAAATGTGTTTTGCCCAATAAAATATGCGATAGTTGCACATTATTTTCTAAATAAAATCTAACAACAAAGACATTTAGTCAAACTTTAAAACAATACTAACTGGGCCTCATTTGTTTATTAAGAAATCACACACAAGGTTTTGTTAACTTGTTAGAATAATTTGTTTATTTTCATAAAAGTTGAACATGACAGGGTGGACAACAAGATGACAGGGTGGACAACAAGATGACAGGGTGGACAAATGCTTTAATGGGTGAACTAGAAGAGAACAGGAACATTAAAGAAACAACAGGAACAACAAGAAACCCTTAAGCAATATAAAGAAGGATTTCAAGAATTAATTTTCTGCATCACTCTAATTGATCTTCCACATACTTCCAAACAGCCAATCATGGTACCAATTGATGTCCTCCCTGGGACCTGGCCAAAAGAACTTGTTGGTGCCATTACGGTGCATACACTTAATTTTCACACTGTGCCCTTCCACATCCATGATGACACCTGGGTAGCCTTCATTGTCATAATTGACAACGCACCACTCTCCGATGTGCTTTGACTCGATCATTTCTGGTCTCATTTGGATATCTTGTGTCTTTCCACATGCTTTGGCCTTATCAGATGAAAGTGGAACATCAGTGAGAGTGACCTCCTGAAGATTAAAGCAGGTGCAGTCCAAAACACCATCCTCCCTTTTACACAAGCATGAAATGTCTCTGTACATCACCTGTCCAGAGATGGGTGGTGTCTCTGACTGTAGCAAAGCACTGGCTCTGGCTTGCCTTTTTGCCTCCTTCCATTTATTTATTTTTGCCCTTTTCTCTCTCTCACTTAGCTCATTAATACCCTTCTTCTTTCCAGTCTCTCTGTCTTTTTTTCCATTTCCCCCTCTCTTTCTCGAGGTACTTTCTTCTCTCTGGGTCAGCATCACGACATTCCCTATATCTCCTTGCTATCTCAGCTCCGCTTGGAAAAAATTATAATATTTTAAAACAATTCAAAACGTTCTCTTACAAACTCTCCTTTAATTGGTCCAGCTAAACTAGGCTTGCCTAGTCTTATTTATTTACATTGTTAGGGCTGTATTTTTTCAAACAGTCAATGAAATTCATGTCAATCTTTTATTACATTGGAAAAAAGGCTTGTAAACTATCATCAAATTATCATCATCATCAAAACACCTGCTGATAGTGATATTGCCAAAAATGTTTACGTCCACTCATGTATAGAATCTACTGTTATAACTGTGTCATAACTGTTCTGATATGTGAAAAAAAATAATAAATGTGGCAAAAACTGTAAATGTCCACCCTGTCATTGGAAGGCTTGGTGACAGGGTGGACATTTTTGGCTAAAGTTAGCATTTAATGAGCACATGGTGTGTAGCAGTTAGCAAAGTGATTCACTGACTGTGCACTGTTTAAAATATATATTTTGAATTTCTGAAAAGTTTTTATATTAATTAATATTTCACAATGACAGGGTGGACATATTAAAGAGCAACATGCAGGCTGGACACCCCTATATAGCATAGTGTATGTTTATGATAAAACAACTAGATTTTCTGAACTGGAGTAATATATATTTAGCCATTAACGATATTTTGAGATAAATTGTGATAAAATAACTTCCGCGTCTATAAAGCACTAACCGGAAGTGACGATGGGCTGAGGAGTCTGGTCAAGTTCAAGCTCAGGTTACAATGGATGCGAATGAAGAAACCGAAGTTCTCCGGTGTGGACGAACATGCCTATGATGGCCCACAGGCCTATAATTATGAGCAAATTAAGAGTTAAAATAATTAAAAGTAAGACTTACTCTGCTAAGTGCTCGTTTTCGTTGCACAGAATGTCTGCTAACGTTAGCACTTTGTCCTCCAGTCCAGCCCGCGCCAAAATCCGGTGTACACTTTGACGGTGGACTTGATTCCATCGAGTGCACCGAGGGAACAGCATCAGTAATCAGCCTCACGTGGTCCTTACTCCGAAATCCCATCCGAGACTCCCAACAAATCTCCAGGTCGATAATTCTCCGGAGTGAAATGTGCGCCACAAACGACCGAGTGTGTGGTAACAGACGCGGCAGTGAAGTCTGCTCTCTTCACCTGCACAAAACGCACCCGAAAAGCCTTGTTTTTCCTAGAAGGAAAATGATGGACACGATGTCCTGACAGGCTGGAATTCGTGCAACCAGCACAAACACAATAATTTACCATTATGGCTTCTCTAAAACCTTTCTGTCTCTCACTACTGCTCTAACTACATCAACACCCAACAATGAGAGAGCTGACCATGAGCTCTTTTATTTGCCTCGCCCTACGTCATATGACGCGTTGATAGCGGGAAAGGCGTATTCCAGAGCCTAGCACATCTTCATCAAAATCTCTACATCAAATGAGATTTCATTAGTAATTTCTACATATGTGTTTTTAAAAGACCTCTGCAGACAATATAAAGTATTAATTCAGTTATAAATTCAACCTGCATGTTGCTCTTTAAGCTTGACAAGACGCAACTACAAACACAATATGATGAAAATTAGGAAATATAAGTGTAGATACTTACTGTGTGCGCAGCAGATGTTTTAACCTCCACTGAAGAAAGACCAAATGGGGGAGGGGATGTCACTGTGTACATCAGTCGGTTTCTTAAAGGGGCGTTTACCCAATAGTGACAGGGTGGACAGCAATTTCAGGGACACATGCAAAATGCTTAATATAATTATGAAAATAAAATATAATCAAAATGACTAGTTTTATTAAATAATTTGATGAGGACAATAAGAACATTCAAAAAGTATTTTAATTTTATGTCATTTAACCACTTTTTACACTCACTGAATTTAGCGGAGTAGCGTGTGGGACATGCCAAAATCACATACATCCAATCAAAGAAAATGGTATAAAATCAGAAAAACAAATTTCAAGAGACTTATCACTGTACTTGTTCTGCCATTTATAATAAAACCTCAGAATTTCATTATTTTGCATTATGATCATGATGACGGAGCGATTCTGATGAGGACTTCAAAGGCACTTTATAGTGATATTGAATAACAACATGAACAAATCAACTCCTTAAATGAGAACATGTGTGGCTCTTAAAAGAGCCTTTGTGTTGGTTGAGAAACCGGATGTTCTTCTACTTGGAGCTGGTGTATTTGGTGACGGCCTTTGTGCCCTCAGACACGGCGTGTTTGGCCAGTTCACCGGGCAGCAGCAGACGCACGGCGGTCTGGATCTCTCTCGATGTGATGGTGGAGCGCTTGTTGTAGTGAGCGAGACGAGACGCTTCACCGCCGATGCGCTCGAAGATGTCGTTGACGAAAGAGTTCATGATTCCCATCGCCTTGGAAGAGATCCCGGTGTCAGGATGAACCTGTTTCAGGACTTTATACACGTAGATAGCGTAACTCTCCTTCCTGGACTTTCTGCGCTTCTTTCCTCCCTTACCGGCGGTCTTTGTGACGGCCTTCTTGGATCCCTTCTTCGGGGCGGATTTGGCTGGTTCAGGCATGATGACCTGAAGAACAAACTCAGAATAATGATTCTTATGGCGCTTTTCCACTACACAGTACCAGTTCGCCTCGGCTCAACTCGACTCGACTTTGTTTGGTTTTCCACTGTGTAAAAGTTGTACCTGTACCTGCTTTCGGGTACTTTTTTTCGTACCACCTCCGGCGAGGTTCTGAGTGGGCTGAGGCGATACTAAAATGTGACGTACAAACAATGCCGACTGCTGATTGGTCAGAGAGAATCGTCACTATTCACTGCGTCATCATTGCGCGCGCCAGACGGAGTATCCAGAATAACTCCGCCATTTTTAAATAGTTTGCACAGATATAGCCTACAAAACTATTATTATGGCACAGCGGGAGCGCCATTTACAGATGGCACTCGATGATGCAGCACATGCCCGAGAGCTCAGGCGGCTTTAAGGAGAGAGGAGATTGCTGCAATGTCGTCCTTCAACCAGGCCTTTCTGGGAACCCTGAGCCAGCTTGTCTAGGCACTGAACCGGTGGGATGCTGTTCCAACGCCCCTGGACTGAAACCCCTTTGTTTATTTTAATTAAATGTTTGCACTACATGTAACATATGTATATAGTTGGATGTGTGAATTTATATTAATATTATATTTTTTTCTATTTGTATGCGTGTTTAAATAAAACCTTTTTGAAACTTATTACAAACAGTGTCTTTTTTGATGGTTTGCTTTTTTACAAGGGTTTGAACAAGTATTTTCAGATTGTATACTGTGATAACCTTTAATGAAAAACAGCAGAGACAACATATTTAATGATAATGTATTTATTTAGCAATTAAAATAACGCATCAGACCCTCTCGTACATCTCTGCCCTCCTCCTCAATACCCTGTGCCACTGCCACCACAGGCTCTGCTGCTGCAGGTGCATCCCAGTCATTGTCATAGTCCTCTCCGTGACTCTCACAAAGGTTATGCAAAGCACAGCAAGTAAGAATCATAGATTTCACAATTGTAACATCACAGTCATTTCTTTTCATGAGGCAACGCCACCTTCCCTTCAGTCTACCAAAAGCGTTTTCAACCACTATCCGTGCTCGACATATTTTCTTGTTGTAGATCTGCTGTTCTACTGTCAGCCGTCCAGTGTCAGTGAATCGGTAGCTCGGTTGAAAGCCCAAACAGACGGTCTGTCAGCGGCGACTTTGCAAAGCTAAACAGATCTGAAACACATAAACCATGCACATTTTAGTACGTAATACTGGTAGCTATAAAGTTGATTAAATACTTTGCATATAGTATAGTATTTACACATATGCAAACGTTAGCTATGTTAGCATAATTTACCCTCTTGCGTCGGCTGTGAACAACCAGATTCGTCTCGTAGTCTGAACTCTGTAGTAATTCCCAAACTCTCCTGTTTTTTTCAGCAGTGTTTCGTTTTGCTGCCCTCAGCCTCTCGTGAAACAACGTTTGTCTTCTTGCTGTGAGAAACAGCCACATCCCGAGGATCAAAAACAGCATACACTCGATTTCCTCCATTGTCCTGTGTGTGTGGGTAGCGGATGTGTGTCGCGTATAAGATTACGTCACGGCAGTTTCCTGCGGTGTCGCTATGACGACCGGGTATTATTTGTGGCGGTACTGTCTGCAATGGAAAACGGAGCGAAAAGCGAGCCGAGTCGAGGCGAGCCGAGTCGAGGCGAGAAAAAGCCGAGGCGAGAAAAAGCCGAGGCGAGAAAAAGCCGAGGCGAGAAAAAGCCGAGGCGAGAAAAAGCCGAGGCGAGAGCAAGCCGAGGCGAGCTGGTTCTGGTAATGGAAAAGCGCCATTATTCCGCTCACAGAAGTATTTATTCCCTCCTCTATGCTAATTCTGTGAGGAGATGACACGCGCCACTGATGGCGTATTTTCATTGGTCAAACACATTCAATGATTTCATTGGACAGTTGTAAGTTTGACGGGCCGGAAAGAGCCAATCAAAGACTTCCAAATGAAAGTCCCTCCTCTCGCCTCATGTTTGAAAGTTTCCACCCCCCACACGATTACATTTCCTTTGTTTAGTTCTCCCGCTCATTTTATTATTGTGTAGTATTATGAGAAAATAAACAGTTCTTAATAATGTGTAATATAATGAAAAAGCTTCTAAAAAAAATGTAATTGGTGAATAAAGTGTTAATTTACTTTCTGAAAGTACTTAACAATTCAATATATATATATAATTTAACCATACATTTTTTTTTAATTATTTGCAAAATCTCATTTTCTTTTTATATATTTCTGTTTAGTCTAATTGTTTTTCCTCATATATGTCACACAAATGTTTTTGTGCTAAAAGTAAATCTGGACTGTATTATTACTCGCACATAGAAACTTCATCTGTAATTCTGTACGTGTTTGAAAATCATATGAAATATGTGTTGAACAAAACATTTAAGAATCCATTTTATTCTTGGAAAGACGATGCTGTTATTCATTATAAACTTCTGTTTCAGAAAGTTCTTACAGAGCTCCAAAGAACTTAATACATAATGTAAATTAATCTCATTAACCTATGATCGCTTTGACTATGTGAGATTGTTCAGGGAGAAAACATGAATTATTTTTACATGAAATATATTCTTTATTATAGCTCATAAATTTCACGATGTAATTATAACTAAACATCAGTAGTCATCAACTCTTTGTGTGAGATTGTGGGTGGCTCTTAAAAGAGCCGTTGGGTTGGTCTGATTTCTCCTGAATAAAGTCGTTTATCCTCCGAATCCGTACAGAGTTCGTCCCTGTCGTTTCAGCGCGTACACAACGTCCATGGCAGTGACGGTCTTTCTCTTGGCGTGTTCAGTGTAGGTGACGGCATCACGGATAACGTTCTCCAGAAACACCTTCAACACACCGCGAGTCTCCTCGTAGATCAGACCGGAGATACGCTTGACACCGCCACGGCGAGCGAGACGACGGATTGCGGGTTTGGTGATTCCCTGGATGTTATCACGCAACACTTTGCGGTGACGCTTGGCGCCTCCTTTCCCGAGTCCTTTACCGCCTTTACCTCTTCCAGACATGATGTCGAGTATACACAGAATGTGGAGAATAGAGTTGCTGGAGAGGACTTTAAAGTAGTCTACTGGACCTAGTAGAAACACAGCAATGAAGGAGGAGCCTAAAGCACGTCACTTCTCACAGATTCACTCGAATTTATTTTTAATGAGAATTCGTTTCAGGTCCAAATAAGCATTTGTAAAATGGGGGTGAATACTTGTTAACAATGAACACTGAAAAGGAACACGTAAACAACTAAACAGTTTGTGAATGGACTTCATGGGAATATTGATTGTGTGGTCAACTTCAAAACTACCAATCACTCAATTTATTAACCACATTCTCTATTGATAAAAAATAAAATAAGATAATGGTTTGATATTTCTAAATATCTTAGTTTAATTATTGTATTTTACACAATCTTGGGAACTTCCACTATATTAATGAAAGGAAAATCAGCTTCATGTGCAACTGTGAGACAAAACCCCAAAATATTTTACATAAAGACACTCAATGTAAGATGGACGGTAGAACCATTTTATTGTGGACATCAAACAATTGTATTTGCATTTATTTAAATATTATAATAATTATGTGGCGTGTTGTATGTACTATATCGCAGAAGTTTCCTAGTGAAATAAACTGGTGCTAAAACGATCACTTGTATTCACTAATTACAAGTAAAATAGCTTCAGAAATTGTTTTTCCAACTCATTTTAATTTGTTTTATGACACTATCGATTAGTTTAAGTTAACCTCATCTATTTGGGAACATTTTAGAATGACATTTACCATTACCTTATAAACCATTACTAATGAAAACTGGGAATGATCTCTTTCAGTGGGATTTAAGTGGCTCTTAAAAGAGCCTTTGGGTTTGATGTGGATGACGTCACTGTGGATTTAAGCTCGTTCTCCACGAATGCGGCGGGCCAGCTGAATGTCTTTAGGCATGATGGTGACCCTCTTGGCATGGATGGCACACAAGTTGGTGTCCTCAAACAGACCGACCAAATAAGCCTCGCTGGACTCCTGCAGGGCCATGACAGCGGAACTCTGGAAGCGCAGATCCGTCTTGAAATCCTGAGCGATTTCTCTCACCAGACGCTGGAAAGGCAGTTTGCGAATCAGCAGCTCAGTGGACTTCTGATAACGGCGGATCTCTCGCAGAGCCACGGTACCGGGCCTGTAACGATGAGGCTTCTTGACTCCGCCGGTGGCTGGTGCGCTCTTACGGGCGGCTTTAGTAGCGAGCTGCTTCCTCGGGGCTTTTCCACCGGTGGATTTACGAGCGGTCTGTTTAGTTCTTGCCATGACTTCAACGATTCTTCTCCGTTCTTCACACAAAATGTGACTGAATGTTCCGCTGCTGCTGCTCTTTAAAGCCTTGTGTGACCATGAGTTCAGTGGGGGGAGGGTTCCGAGGCTTGTGATTGGCTGATAGTGACGTCTATGTGTGACAGTTGACCAATGACTGTGCGGCTCGTGTGTTCAAACAAGCGGCGACAGTTTCTTCAAGATCTTTTGTTCAGTTCATCTCATCTGTATTTTAGATTATACTGTATGTTGCATGTTAAACTGATATTAAATATAAACGTGATATTTCATGTGTGCACATGTATAATTATTCCACACCTAATTATTCATTCATGCTATCTGTATTTTGATGTCGATGTTTTTAATTAGACTTGATTCTTTGTATAACGTTACCGAACACATTTTAACCTACAAGGTTTCTCTTATAATAATCTGAGATTAAATATAGATATATTATATTATGTGTGCATACGTTTAATCAAGTTATTCATGTTTAATCTATTTTGAAGTAGATACTGTTTATTTGTTTTCCCCAGAATGATACTTGATTCTTTGTGTAGCTTTATAAATAACATTAACCTTTTAGAGTCAACACTGCGTTTATATATTTGAGGTACGAATGATAAAATGTAACTTTAACCTCACACTTTGTATTTCACAAGGTTTCATTATGTGTATTATCTATCTCACAATATTCATGCATATAAGATATCATCACTCTCTTATAGTTAAATTGGGTGGCTCTTAAAAGAGCCTTTGTGTTTCAGGGAATCAGACTTTAGTCCGTTTACTTCTTGGCGGGTTTCTCGGTCTTCTTGGGCAGCAGCACAGCCTGGATGTTGGGCAGCACACCACCCTGAGCGATGGTCACTCCACCCAAGAGTTTGTTCAACTCCTCGTCGTTCCGCACTGCCAGCTGCAGGTGACGGGGAATGATACGAGTCTTCTTGTTGTCCCGAGCGGCGTTTCCAGCCAACTCCAGGATTTCAGCGGTGAGATACTCGAGCACAGCGGCCAGATAAACAGGAGCACCGGCACCAACGCGCTGTGCGTAGTTTCCTTTGCGGAGCAGCCTGTGAACACGACCGACGGGGAACTGCAGTCCTGCCCTGGAGGAACGAGTTTTAGCCTTTGCTCGCGCTTTACCGCCGGTTTTACCTCTGCCGCTCATTTTCGATTAATACTTATCAAAATTCTAATGAGAAAATAATATGGCGCTGTGTGCCCGTTTACAGTATATATATAAGAGTCTGTCACACTCCTATTGGCTAGAGTCTGTAAAACATTCTAACCAATCACTGCTCTTCACTCCAAACTCCAAACCACGCCCCCTCTCTCTGATGATGAATGTGTTCAAGAGTGAGATTCAACTAAAGTATTTTTAACACTTGACAAAAAGGTTAAATTAGTTAACATGAACTAACAATGAACAAGTGTATTTTTATCAGCTAACATTAACAAATAACAAAGATTTTTTCAAATAATTTAAAAATATACACTGGGTGCCAAATGTTTGGAATAATGTAGATTTTGCTCTTATGGAAAGAAACATACTTATATTCACAAAAGCTTTTGGGGTTAAGATCCATAAATTGATGGAGAAATTGATTGTAAATAGGCTGTATTATGTGTTGGAGAGTAATGAATTGTCAGCATCTTATCCAAATGGTTTTAAAAAAGGTAGATCAACATTGGATACATTAATAAAATTGGAAACAGATGTTAAAGGTGGGGTATGTGATTTGCAAAACGGCCGGCAGATTTTGAAAATACACAACTCTAAGGTCCTACCTTCTCTCCTCCAACGCTGGCCCTGACTCCACCCATTCGAAAAACATGGACGCGCAATCATGCACGAGCGAAAACTCAGATGCGCAGTGTTCTAGCAGTGTTCTAGACTCACTAATCAAACAGTGCATTCACCTGTCAGACAATTTTTCAGAGCAAATTGTTGACACAGCAGGAGGAGGGGTTCGCATACCACTCTTGAAAGGTGTAGAGCTGATTTTCTCATAACTGTAAAAAAAAGAACATCGCCAGCCCTGGCGTCTGTACAGCGGTCTTCTATTCAAAACAGGATTCATAGAAATGTGGAACAACCCCACTAGCACTATAAAAGCTCTATTCTCCATACATAAACACAATCGCTTCCTGTTACTGGGTCACGAGCTTTGAGTATGCGCACGAACGGGACACGCGCGCCAGGGTGGTGGGGGGAGGGGGGCATGGTACGACCATTTGATTGACACATTTTCTGTCCAATGATTCTAGATGGTCTTGAAAATGATCGGCTGGAGTTTTTCGAGTCCTGCCCGTTCCACAGATGATTAAATTGCTTAATTTTCATTTCAGTGCTTCTAATTTACAGCCAGTAAGTGGGTTAGGAATAGGATTTCAAGTTATTTTGAAAAAATGGTCAAAAAAGAAAATCACATACCCCACCTTTAAGAAAGCAATAGCAATGAAAGAGGGGTTAGTGGCTGTTTATTTTGATACTGAGAAGGCATACGACATGATGTGGAAAGAAGGTTAATTATTAAAATTGAAGAAAATTGAAAAGTGACACTCTGAAGGTTTTTCCTCAGCAGCCAGAATTACTGTAAGTGCTACTGATTTTGAGTAATAGAAGTTTGTTTTTACACCTGAATTTTTTATTTTTTTGCATACAGATGCCTGCAGATGCCTTTAACTTGTAGCTATTAGCTTGAAAACATAATGGGATCACGGCATGAAGCCTTACCTTGTCCAAGTTCAAATTTCATAACAATACCACAAATATTTTACACTTGTTTTTCTAAGGGTTATATAACTTATATTCTTATATTCAACGTGTATATATCGTTTTTCTTTTCGAGTATGTAAATATGTATTCGTATATGTATATTTACTGTAAATACTGTATACTTTTGCACAAACATCTTTTGGTAAAACACACACATACACACATATCATGCCAATAGAGCTAGATCTGAAAGAAACAACAAACTAAAACCTCACACATGCACAAACAAATATAAACAACTCCCGCAAACAGTAACACTCACTGGGTAACACGACAAAAGGTAATTACAAAATGCGTATACATTATTCACACTAAAGCTTATTTATGTGGAATATACAGTAATATATGTTATAAAATACAAGAAAACACTTACTTGTCCAGAGTAATGTCTCCTCCCTCCATAAACACCTCTGACTTGGAAACAACATTTGACGAATCATCCGTATTTTGTTCAGAAATTTCATCTCCAGACTTGCTTTAACACCGAATGCATTCTTCTATCACATCCTGGAGCGAAAATCTTGTTTTCCTGGTCCGTTTCGCCACATTTCAATCTCCAAAAGTGTAAACAGTTCCAAAATTACACTATTCAGCTTTTACACACAAATCACCTCGTGCTAGCAAGTAAACATTATGCACACTTTTTAGAAACATTCTTGAAACTTCCCACTAAAGCCGCATATCATTGTTTTCAGAATTTCATTGGCTATACGATGTGCCAGTCATCCTCACACTCAGCTGTAATTGGCTTGATCTTTACACAAAGGAATGGGCGGAGGCACTTACATGCGACACAGACTGTGGTTGGCTATTGAAGGCTTTGGACAGGACATGGAAGTGAGGTGTCAATCGAAAGGTCAGAGTGCAGCATCCATTTTGATACCGGATATAGGAAATGTTTACATCTGAACTGAAGTTATTACCGGTAATATGTGAAAGATTTGGCACAGCTGCCGGGTACTTTGAAATGATGCAACATGAGTCTGTGGGTATTTATTGATGTAATAATGTGATTTGGACACATTTTTTTAATTGATTTGATCATTTGGACATTTGACAGTGTAACAATGCCGTTTTTGTCAGGAGTTATTGATCAGTGGACTACTATGAGGCTTCATGGGTGAGTTGCCTAAATTTTGTTATTGTTTGTTTATATGTTGGTGGTCTGAGAAAGATGTAGATTGTACCTGCTGTTGTGATTGTATCTTAAAATGGTTTAAATCAATAGAAAATCAAGAAATGGAGCTTTCCAAAGATATGTGGCACGTGTACCAATGTACACACAGCAGTTGTGTACATCGCATGGTTTTATTTTTAACATTTACAGGCCCGCCCGCGGGATGTTATAATCCGATTAAGATAATCATGGCTGACTGTGAATACCAAAATACAGAAAACTATTGATTTTAAATAATGCTTATCCAAGATGCTAGGTGTCAGTGTAAGTCCAAGATTATTGCTGAACTGACTCGAGATCAGTTACAGCCTGCATTTAACACTGATTCCACAATGCAATGCAATTTTAGTTCTATCGTGGAATATTGCGATGAGTTTCTCTAAGTTGAAGAAAACTTTCAGAGTCTTGAGTTCCAGATGCCAAAGTTGTAGTTTATTGATCACCAAAAAACATGAGACCAGTCAGCTGATTGTTCTGCCTCTATCCTCCTGAGTTCTCAGTTATATACCTTTTTGTTATCTTTTTGCCCATTATCTCTGACCAATAGAATAATTACCCTTGTCTCTTTCCTTCGCCACCAATATGTTTTATTTCCCTCACTAATTAAATATTGGTGGAAAATCCCCCATCTAATTATTTTTAAAAACATACATCAACTGGTAACTCCACTTATTTTTGACATATGTCATAGTTCATGGTAAGAGTGCATCAATTTTAGAAACACCTGTGTATGAGACAAACAGCCATGTCCCCATCACATACCTTTTACCTTTGCCCTACATTTCAGTGTACCCTCATAATGAGGCGGCCTTGTTTGTTCATACACAGTATCATTTGATTAATGAAAGAAAATACAAGCTCCAAAGATATTTAACTCATCAGGGTAAAACACCATGCCAGAAACATATCATATAAGAGATATCTAACTTATTAAAAGTATTTTTGTAAGAAGTGCATCCTGTATTTTAATGAGACTCACCATATATTTTAGAGATACGTGTCAGCATAAAGGAAATACATCAAGGATATATGTCAGAATACTACTAATTAACAAAAACAGCAAAACACCAGCTGCAAAAATACAAGACACCATTCATATAATAACTGATTAAAGAAGTACATCCTGTATTTCTAGGTTATATACCATTCTTTGTGTTCTCTGCATCATCAACACTTTTAGTAACCTCATATGCTCTCTCCTGGGTCACACAAAGGCCTAGAAACTCATATAAGTATTTTGATATATAAAAACATACTAGAATATTGAAAAATATACTATAGTTCCTGGGTAGTAAGTGTTATTTCCTAATTGCTTATGCCTCAAAAGTATAGAAAATGAATATTATTCCCCACAAACTTTGCTTTTGTGACCAGGACAAAGATATTTTGAAATGTACATATTTCCAATGAGAAAACAGGAAATTTGTGTCTTTGCATTCACAAAGTCAGAAAAAAACAACATATGAATCCAAATGAACATGTATTTATACTAAAGTAATAAAAAAATGCCTACAAAAGATTTAGAAGCAAGTGGTTTTTCAAGATTTACGATTATACTGTAAATCACTTTCACAAATCACAAATGTACTCATCATAATTGAAGGTGTCCAGCAAGCTCTTGATGCTGTTGTAATCCTCTTTGAGGTGCATCGAGTGAGCCGGGGGAAGAGACGGGTATTTGTTACCATTATGGGGCAGCACGGCTTTGAGGCTCCTGGATTGGCTGTCAATGAAGAGATGCCACTCATTCTGGTTACAGGCGAATCCTCGAACATACTGGTCACATTGTGGCAGAAGAAGAGCCCATCTTGACGGGTGAAGAAGCTGGAAAAAGGTTGGTGACGCTTCCTCTGATCTGCGACTTGCACACTTTCATCCTACAAGTTCCACTGCTTGAGCCTAGACGTCAAAAGCTCGGCATTGGACTTGGTGAGACCAAGTCATTCAAGTCGTTGAGGGCTTTTTGGTTGGGGTAGTGTGGGTTTCCCTCCTCAGCTCCACCTGTGAAATTGTCATCTGGATCTACAACGTCTTCCTCGCTCTCTGACTTGCTGCTCTCTCTCTCTGGAGGAGTGGGTATGGGGAGATGGATGAAGGAAGGTCTGGATACATGATTGCAGGTGCGTTCTTGCCAGTCCGATGTTTGGAAGGGTCCAACATGCAGATGTAGCTGTTGCTTGAGTGGTCAGCAGGTCCCCCCAAAATGATTGGGATCCCCTCTGTACCATCTTACAAAAATATATTTATTTCACCCATATTTTTTATATATATATATATATATATATATATATATATATATATATATATATATATATATATATATATATATATATATATTTTTTTTTTTTTTTTTTAAAAAAACATTTTCAAATTAACAACTTACAAATTTAAAATTACACATTTTACAACTAAATTCCAAGCAACAATTGTCCATCTTCAAGAGTTTTTTGCAGCGCTCCAGGTGAAATGAGGTGCCCAGGGTTCTCTTATGAGAGGTTCTCTCATATTGTGTAAGCTAGCTTACGCTACGGGAAAGATTCATCTTTTCTGAGATATTGAAGCCAAAAAATTATCCTTAATTTTTGTATCCATTGTCAACGCAGTGCGGCAGCTGCAGACCTTGAGCGGGCTAGCTAGCGAGCTCATAGGTTGCTCTGCGGCAACTGCTGCAGCCTATAGACGAGCTTGGGCGAACTCGCATCCAATGAGAGGCGTCCGCGCGCTCACTGCATCAAAGCCCGCCAAAATGGGCGTGACTAGAGTGCATATAAGCGTAGTTCGTAGGCTGGAACCCTGATTTTCATCTCTTCAGCGAAGCTCTTCGCATCTCTGACCTGGAAGCCGCGTCGCCGTTCGAGGGGCATCAAGCAAGCGTGGACAGCGCTAGAAGAAGCCGGCCGTCTCAGCCACCTTCAGCCATCCTGCGAGCTACGCCATCCGACGACGTATCCTTTTTAAAAGCAAGCTAGTTCTTACGAACTATTCACAAAAGAGTACGAGCATCTTTTTCAAGATGCCTCGTTCCACTTGCGCCTCATGTCGCGCCCTTCTCAGCACCGGAGACCGCCACATCATCTGCGCTCTCTGCCTGGGACTGGGACACGCAGAGCTCGCCCTCACTGAGGGCGGATGCGATTTCTGTGAGGAGCTACCGATGTCGACCCTGCGGGCTCGACTCGAAGCGCTCAAAGCAGAAGCCGCCGCGCCGCCTTACATTCCGCCGCGCAGAAAGAAGCGCCGCTCCCAAAGGCTGCCGGAAACTGTGGTTGAAGCGACTGCCTCGCCGGAGCCTCTCCCTCGAGCATCGTTTTCACCCTCCCCGCCCCCCCGGGATGCGCAGTTGCCGCCGAGCGGCCGCACTGCTGCCATCTCGGATGACGAGGCGGAGGATGAGGGCTGCTGTTCCATCATGGCTTCGGACAGCGAGGAGTGGTCAGGCTCCCAAGCCTCCTCCTCGGCCCAGGAATCCAGCAGGACCCGCGCCGGAGTCGAAGGAGAGTTAACACGCCTCCTCACACAGGCCGTCGACCGCCTCGGGCTCGAGTGGTCACCGCCCCCTGAGCAGGCACCCAACAGACTCGACGGCTGCTTTCTTCAAAGCCATCGCCGCTCTACACCCATGGCCCGGGCCGCTCCCTTCCTGCCGGAACTACACACGGAGCTTGCAAAGTCGTGGAACGCTCCTTTTTCGGCCAGGTCCCGTTCCCACGTCTCCACCTCTCTCGCGTCGGTGGACGGCGCCACCGAGAGAGGCTACTCCTCCATCCCCCCGGTCGAGGACTCGGTAGCAGCACACCTTTGCCCGCCCTCTGCGAGATGGCGGTCTAAGCCTGTGCTCCCGTCTAAGGCCTGCAGAGCGACTTCCGCCTATGTTGGCCGCGCCTATTCCGCCGCCGGCCAAGCCGCATCTGCTCTGCACTCCATGGCCGTTTTACAGATCCTACAAGCGGACCTTCTTCGGGAGTGGGATGAGAAATGCAGGCACCCAGAGGCTGTTACTGATCTACGAAGCGCGACAGACTTCGCCCTTCGCGCTACCAAAGCTGCAGCTCAAGCTCTAGGGAAGTGCATGGCCTCGCTGACTGTGACCGAGAGACACCTGTGGCTAACGCTAGCCGACATGGGAGAAGCAGAGCGTTCTCAGAAGTTCCTCAGAAGGGAGAAGTTCCTCAACGCACCGCTCTCTCCGACCGGTCTCTTCGGCTCCGCGGTGAGTGGCATTGTTGACCGCTTCTCAGAAGTCCAGAAAGCCACTCAAGCCATGAACCTCTTCCTGCCGCGTCGCGCTAGCTCCTCTGCAGGCTGCTCACGTGATCAGCCTCCTGCACGAGCCTCTTCACAGCGCCCAGCTCAACAAACTCAGACTTCTCAGCTTCGACAGGGCGGCTGCCCTCGATCGCGCTCAGACAGCCACTGCAGACCGCCGCCCCCCCGCGGGCCTCGATTTAAGGTAACACTGAAACCAGAGCAACCGAAGTCTTCCTAACTTTGTTGAACAAACGACGGCTCAGTCCCGCCGCAGCCGGACCACCGTCAAAGCTTTACCCCCTGTCAGTCCCCTTCTCTCAGGCTACTACAGTGGTGAATTTAGCAGCCAACAAGCCGGTGACACTGCCCGCTTGCCTGCATTAAACGCCGTTTTTACGGCGACCCAAATAAATCTTGTAAAGAGCAAACATGTCTTATGTGTAGAACATGTGCCCACAACCCAGTGTTCACCCCTACACACAAGCATAACACATTCCGTGCCCCTATTAGAGCATGCTCGCATAAAGCGGTTACGAACCGCTCAAGCGTCAGAGTCAATGAAGGCGCCCACGAATGCGTGCACGCGCCCATTCTCTGGCCACTCTGTCACACGACCAGCCCTATGTGTAGAAAATGTGCCCACAATCCAGTGTTCACCTCTACACACAAGCACTACATGTCTCGTGTCCCCACCAGAGCACGCTCACATAAAGCGGTTACGAACCGCTCGAGTGTTAGAGTCAATAAATGCGCCCACGAATACGTGCGCGCGCCCATTCTCTGCCCGCTCTGTTACACGGCCAGCAAACATTCCTCTGTGTGTAAGTCCCGTGCCCATGACTATGCTTGCGCATCAAGTAACAGATGTGACTCTTTCCCCATTCATTCCAATCGGGAAGTCACTCACAAAACAGCCTGTTCATGCTGTCTGCGCGCAATCATGCATAAACACACTAAACGCACTCACACATTTTGTTCAGCGCTCTGTGTGCGGCAATCAGAGCGAATTGGCCATTCACCCTCTAGCGTTACGCTTCAAAGCGTGGGAAGCTATTCCAGGGATATCCAAGTGGGTGTTAAGCACAATACAACAGGGCTATTTGCTACAGTTTGATCGCCGCCCTCCTCGCTTCAGAGCGTGGCTCGAAACCGCTGTGAACACGGAAGCAGCGTGCATGCTTCGTTCAGAAATAGCAAGCCTTCTGTGCAAAAGGGCCATAGAGAAAGTGCCACCCTCTCTGAGCGAGTCGGGGCTTTACAGCCATTATTTTCTTGTTCCCAAGAAAGACGGCGGCCTCAGACCCATATTAGATCTCAGGGTTTTGAACAAGGTGCTTGCAAAAGACCATTCAAAATGCTTACAATCAGGAAACTCCTCGCGCATGTGCGCCAGGGGACTGGTTTATTTCTCTCGATCTGAAAGATGCATACTTTCAGATTCAGGTAAATCCCGTCACAGGCCATTCTTGAGATTCGCCTCGACGGCCAGGTTTATCAATACACCGTCCTCCCGTTCGGCCTGTCCTTAGCACCCGTACTTTCACGAAGTGCATGGATGCGGCGCTCGCACCCCTGCGGAGTCAGGGTTTGCGAATTTTGAACTATTTGGACGACTGGCTGATTATGGCACAGTCACATATGGAGCTTCTGTCTCACAGAGCAGTTCTCCTCAGCCATCTGAACAGTTTGGGTCTTGCAGTCAATTGGACCAAGAGCTCACTACAGCCCAGTCAGACAATTTCCTTCCTTGGAATAGAACTAGACTCTGTGGCAATGACGGCTCGCTTATCTACACAGCGCGTGCGCCGTGTTCAGCGACTAGCCGCATCTTTTCAGATGAACTGCCTCACGCCTCTGAAGAAATTCCAGAGAGTCCTAGGTTACATGGCCTCAGCCGCAGCAGTACTTCAGCTGGGTTTACTGCACATGCGCCCGCTTCAGCATTGGCTAAACACCCGCGCGTCTTGCCGGGCTTGGGCCACAGGCCGCCAGCCCATCAAGGTGACTCAGACCTGTATATCAGCTCTGCAGCCCTGGACAGTGGCCGAATGGTATCAGCGGGGAGTGACAATGGGAGCTGTATCTCGCCGAAAAGTCATCTCGACAGATGCGTCCAACACGGGTTGGGGCGCAGTCTGCGAGGGCTCTCCGGTTTTCGGCGTATGGTCAGTTCAGGAAAAGCTCCTTCACATAAATTGTCTGGAAATGATAGTGGTCGAGTACGCACTCGTGCGCTTTCTCCCGGTCATTCAGGGTCACCACGTCCTGGTCCATTCGGACAACAGATCTGTGGTATCCTACCTAAACCGTCAGGGCGGTGTCAGATCCAGGAACCTCTTCCATCTGACGAAACGCATACTGAGTTGGTCCCAGTGCCACATGCGCCCGCTGAGGGCGACGCACGTGCCAGGCCACCTGAACGACGGCCCGGACAGACTGTCCAGAGACAATATTCCCCCAGGGGAATGGTCCATGCACGCTCAAACAGTCCAGACGTTATGGCACCTATTCAGGAGAGCAGAGATAGACCTCTTTGCGTCCAAAGAGAAATCTCACTGCCCAATATTTTTCTCGAAAAGCGAGGACGCGCTGGCCCAGGACTGGCCCAGACGCCCGCTTTACGCCTTCCCTCCCGTCTCGCTATTGCCACGGGTAATGCAGAGGATCAGGGAAACGCGTCACTCGGTGCTCCTCATAGCCCCACGTTGGGAGAATCAGACATGGTTCCCGGAGCTTACACAGCTGTCACTGACAGCGCCGTGGCCCATCCCAGTGAGAGCAGATCTCCTCTCTCAAGCTCGCGGCACAATCTGGCATCCCCACCCAGAGCGCTGGGTGCTGCATGCGTGGGTGATCAACGACTACCCGTCGCTCTGCCAGAAGGAGTAATAAACACCATCATACACGCTAGAGCCCCTTCCACGAGAAGACTGTAAAATGGTCTGTGTTCTCAAAATGGTGCACCGACAGAGACCTGGACCCGCGGACATGTGGGGTGTCGTCGCTGCTCGTATTTCTACAAGAGCTGCTGGATAAGGGCAGATCCCCATCCACGCTCAAAGTGTATGTGGCGGCCGTTGCGGCGTTCGCTGAACCCCTGCACGGCCAGTCATGGGGTAAAAACGAGCTGGTCATCCGCTTCCTCAGGGGAGCTAGAAGGATGAACCCCCCGTGCTCCCCATCGGTTCCTATCCGGGATCTTTCTATAGTTCTCGAAACTATGAAAGCCCCCCCTTTCGAACCACTTCAATCCGTGGATTTGAAATACCTTTCACTCAAAACCATTTTTCTGACTGCCCTGTCATCAGTCAAACGTGTGGGAGACCTTCACGCGCTGTCTGTCAGTGCTGCGTGTCTTGAGTTTGGACCAAGTGACTCCAAGGTCATTTTAAAGCCTAGACACGGCTATGTTCCCAAGGTGATCGATACTCCTTTCAGAGCACAGGTCATTTCCCTATCGGCGCTGCCAGCTTCCGATAGCTGAACGCGACGCCAATCTTCTTTGCCCGGTCAGAGCACTGAGATTGTATACTGCGCGCTCCGCCGCTTTCAGACGCTCTGAGCAGCTTTTCGTTTCGTTCGGAGGGCGCACCAAAGGTCTCGCCGCCTCGAAACAGACACTATCTAGATGGATAGTGGACGCTATTGCTGCTGCATACGCGTCAAAAGACCTGCCATGCCCGTTGGGCATTAGGGCTCACTCCACTAAGAGGCATGGCATCCTCGTGGGCATGGTCCAGCGGGATTTCCATTCACGACATATGTGTGGCAGCGGGATGGACTTCCCCCTCCACCTTAGTCAGATTTTACAATATGGAAGTGCCCGCTCTGCAGGCAAAACTACTAGCGGTTTAATACGCTACAGCTCCCCTGGTGAGCTGCACTGATGGGACACATTCCACACAGACCGGCACCGCCGCTCTGTCGTTCCCTTCCCACTATGTGCTTATGTATTACACAATCAATGACCCGCATTCTTGCCGGCCAAATATTATTTCCCCACTCATAAGGGCTCCCCGGGTCCCCCTTAATTCCCTGGGGCTCATACAGTGGATGCTTGGCACGCACGGCGTTGACAATGGGTTCCCGTGAGCGTAAGCTAGCTTACGCAATACTGAGAGAACCTCTCGTAAGAGAACGTATCGTTTACCTAACGTAACCTCGGTTCTCTCTAGATGAGGGAACGAGTATTGCGTAGCCGGCCGTGCTTTCGCGCCACGAGCGACTTTTCGCTTCAGTCAATGAAAACCAGGGTTCCAGCCTACTGAACTACGCTTATATGCACTCTAGTCACGCCCATTTTGGCGGGCTTTGATGCAGTGAGCGCGGGACGCCTCTCATTGGATGCGAGTTCGCCCAAGCTCGTCTATAGGCTGCAGCAGTTGCCGCAGAGCAACCTATGAGCTCGCTAGCTAGCCCGCTCAAGGTCTGCAGCTGCCGCACTGCGTTGACAATGGATACAAAAATTAAGGATAATTTTTTAGCTTCAATATCTCAGAAAAGATGAATCTTTCCCATAGCGTAAGCTAGCTTACGCAATACTCGTTCCCTCATCTAGAGAGAACCGAGGTTACGTTAGGTAACCGATACGTTTGTCTTGATCCCCGACAGGCATGTCGAAATATGCCTTATAGGCCTCACACATCTTAGCAGATACTTCCACTGAGTACTTTCTCAAGCTTATCTTGATGCATCTGCTGGAAGCTTGCAGCCTCTTTATGCCATCTCAGAAAGAAAATGCAGATATGTATCCACTTAAACAGCTGGAACTGAACTGGTGGGCTTACGGTCCCTGTATTTATACTAGTATTTAAATGACTAGAAAGTTCTAGAAGTTACTCCAAGTTTACTCAGCACTGAATCTGTCTGAATGGTCACTAGAATGGTCATATTTAAAAAAAAAAAATAGATCATATTTCTAATCTGTCTGCTTTTCTACATTGCCCACAAAATTAAGTTTATTTCATACACTAAGTTTCCCTCTAGCTTGTAATTAAAATGGTTGAAAATGCAGATGATGAAGTAGTATGGTGGCAGGAAAAGATTTTTGTAAAACCTGCTGTGAAATTTTATTGATAAATGATGATTAGCCTTATAAAATAATAGTTCTCTTCAATATTGTACATGGGTCAATTACAAATAAGATTTTCAAGATGAAAAAAAAAATATTTTTAGGTCCAATAAAATATATGGTGTTAATTCATATTGGTTTTACAGCATTAATTCATTATTAAACAAGATTTCTGATTTTACCACCCAGAAAATGTCAGGTGGTGTGACCATATATACATTTAAAATAATAAACATTTAATGTACTTAGCACTACTGAGACTTGTAAATATGAATCATTGTAGTGTCTAAAATGCATATCACACGGTAAATTCCCTTTAAAACGGCTGCTTTTCTGTGTGTTCAAACACCCATTTTTCCATAAGGACTTTTTATGTTTTGTTTTTAACTGTAAAAATTATTTGTATACATTAAAGGATTACAGTTATATTTCTTAATTTTGCAATTGCAGTGGGAATTGATACATTTAAATGTAAATTTACTGGTCACACCACCTGACCATGACCGGTCGCACCACCTGACATTGTGATCAATAATGATTGATATTCACAAAATAAAAAGAAAGAAATGTCACTTAATTTTATTCAAGTTTCAATTGGCTTTTTTATTTTAATCCTCTGACCAATTTATACTGTATCTCAATCATATAATTACATTTCATTAACAAGAAAGTGCAAAACAACACTGCATGTTACGATCACATTTGATCATTGCTTCTTTAAAAATATAACTTTGAAACCTCAAGGAACACATTTAATGAGAACATCTTTTATATGGAACAGTGAATTAGTGCAAATATTGGGCCCAGAAACATTCAGGGCAGAATTCAATCCACTGCTCAATAGATTCAGTACTCTGCCCTTGCAACTGCATCACTTCTTAAACGAGATCTATGTCGTGCTGTTTTCTCCTTGCTTGATAATGGCATCTACAGAAACAAATTAAAATAGGTTAATTTAAAGTTGCAATTGTTTTAGTATCAATGTTGATTATACAGTCCTATATTCTTGAAGATTAGGACATTAAGATGGACAATGTGCTCTTTAAATTCACCCATACCATAATACAATAAATAAAAAAAAAGATAGATAGATAGATAGATAGATAGATAGATAGATAGATAGATAGATAGCACCTTTAAACAACTTAAAAGCTTTGTATATTTATTAAAATGTATTTAATATATTCAAAAACATAAATTAACATGACTTTTTTTAGTTGGTTTAACTGTAACTCTGGTCGCACCACCTGACATTTCAAACTCAATTAGAATCTAACAGGCATAAACTATCACGCAACACTTTACGGTGACGCTTACCGCCTTTACCTCTTCCAAACACGATGAACAATTCAACTACCAACTAAATGTGAAAAACAGACCTGTTGGGAAGGACATTTCAAATTGTCTACAGGACCTAGTAGAAACACAACAATGAAGGAGGAGCTAACACACGTCACGTATTTTTCCTTTCACGGTTCACAGCGCTTCAATTAGTCAAGTGTTTTAAAAAGGTCCATCTCTTAAGAAAAAAAGAGCAAGGGGTGCAATAACATGCAGTATTTTCACAAAGTTGAATTGCATAAGTTACCTTTAAATGTATATACATATATTTACGTTTAACAGGGAAATAAATATGCAGTGCAAATTATAGTTTCTCCAGGAATGCTTGTGTATCGGACGCTAGAAATGTCCCGCCCCTTACTGAAACGGAAAATATGATTGGTAAATAATCCAATCGCGTCTGAAATTAACGTTCAGATTGGTGGATCAGCCTTTTTATTTCACTTTCAAGCTTCTGATTATTGTTTGTGGTAACCAAATAATAATACCCCTGGTTAAATCGATATTTGTGTTTGAGGATGGATATTTTTGATGCAACGTCAGTATCGGAAGTATCGATACTTTTTGGATCGATCCGCCCATTCCTGTGTTTCCCTATTTTATTTTGAGAATAATATTTATAAATAGCCCACAAAGAAAGATAGCATTTATGATAATAATTCCGATAATAATTGCTCTTTTATATGAATTAGTGTGTGGCTCTTAAAAGAGCCGTTTTGGGGCAGAAACTCTGTAATGAGTCTGTTTACTTCTTTTTGGGTGCTGCCTTTTTAGGTTTGGCTGCTTTAGGCTTTGCCATTTTGGGTTTGGCAGCTTTGGTCTTTTTGGGACTCTTGGCTGTTTTCTTGGGGGCTGCTGACTTCTTTGCCTTCTTGGGGCTCTTCGGTGCTTTCTTAGCGGCTGCGGGTTTCTTCACCTTCTTGGGGGATTTCTTAGCGGCGGGTTTCTTTGTCGCGGCACTCTTGGGCTTCTTGGCAGCAGCGGGTTTCTTGACTTTAGGAGCGGCTTTCTTGACGGGTTTCTTCTTGCTCTCGGCTTGATTCTTGTTGATCTTGAATGAGCCGGAGGCGCCGGTTCCTTTGGTCTGGATCAAAGTCCCTTTAGTCACCAGACTCTTGATGGCGAGTTTGACGCGGGAGTTCTTCTTCTCCACATCGTATCCACCGGCGGCGAGAGCTTTCTTCAGGGCGGCGAGAGACACGCCGCTCCTCTCCTGGATGCGGACACAGCTTTGACGATGAGATCACCGACGCTTGGGCCCGTTTTCTTGGGTTTAGCTGCAGGTTTCTTCTTGGGTGCTTTGACAGCTGGAGCGGTTTCTGCCATCTCTCTGATCGGATCTGTAACCTCACACACAAACACTGTCTGAGTTCAGTAATGAACAGCTGCTGAGCGGCGCTGCGCTCTTGAAACACACATGAGAACCATATAGACTCAACCCGCTCGACTCAGTGCTGGTGTGTCTCCGAGAGCCGCTCGCGCTTGTGTTTTCTCCTCTCACATTTAGAGCAAAACTGGAGTGATTCAATAGTTTGATGGAGTAAAAACATTGTGAACACTGAGCAGGACTACTGTGCTTTATTTGAAGACCAAAACACGCGACGTGGAAACGTTTAGTTTAGCGCAATCACATCAAATCCACAGCGAGCATCAGTTACTGGCAAAAGCTGCGAGTGAATTTGTTGTTATTTTTATATAAAAACATTTAATAAATGTTAAACTCGTCCTCTGAATATTCAACAAACACTTTGACAATAACTTTAATGGACTGATCATAACTGAGGGACTTGTGGACTGTTTCATACAGTAGTTGTTTTGGGCATCTTGAAACACACAAATCAGAGACAAAAGATTAAATAATTTAGCTAATAATATCCTCCACATCTAAATTATATAATTATTAACCATCATTGATCAGTGCTCAAAAAAATCTAATTAAATTACAGTTTTAGTTGGAGATGGCTGAATATGTAACATTTCTTATTCCTGATGGTGGATGGCAAACTGAATTGTCTTTTTATCATGTGCAAATAATGTATGATATAAATTAACAATATATACTAGTTTTTTAAAAAAAGATTGAAAAAAATTATCTTTACTCTCGCAAGGATCCTGGAGGGGGCCTGGGAGTATGCACATCCGGTCTACATGTGTTTTGTGGATCTGGAGTAGATGGATGACCGGGTTCCCCGGGAGAGACTGTGGGAAGTGCTGTGGGAGTACGGGGTGGGGGGGGGGCCCTTCTTAGGCCGATCCAATCCCTGTATGTCCAAAGCGAGAGCTGTGTCCGGGTCCTCGGCACGAAGTCGACTTTGTTCCATGTGGGGGTTGGTCTCCGCCAGGGCTGCACTTTGTCACCAATCCTGTTTGTGATATTCATGGACAGGATATCGAGGCGTAGTCAGGGTGGGGAAAGTGTGCAGTTCGGTGGGCTGGGGATCTCATCACTACTTTTTGCAGATGATGTTGTCTTCATGTCATCATCGGTCTGTGACCTTCAGCTCTCACTGGATCGCTTGGCAGTCAAGTGTGAAGCGGCTGGGATGAGGATTAGCACCTCTAAATCTGAGGCCATGGTTCTCAGCAGGAAGACGTTTGAGTGCGTACTCCGGGTAGGGAAGGAGGTATTGCCCCAAATTAAGGAGTTGAAGTATCTCTGGTCTTGTTCATGAGTTAGGGGACAATGGACCGGGAGGTTGGCTGGAGAATCGGGGCAGCGGGGGCAGTATTGCACTTGCTCCATCACACCGTTGTCACGAAAAGAGAGCTTTGCCTGAAGCCAAAGATCTCGATGTACCTATCAATTTTCCTTCCTTCTCTCACCTGAGAGTGGTGGTGGCATAGTGGCTTAAGCACAGGGCTGATAATCAGAAGATCACTGGTTCTAACCCCACAGTCACCATCATTGTGTCCATGAGCAAGGCACTTAACTCCAGGTTGCTCCGGGGGGATTGTCCCTGTAATAAGTGCACTGTAAGTTGCTTTGGATAAAAGCATCTGCCAAATGCATAAATGTAGGTATGGTCTGCTGGACTGCTAATGGTACATAGTGCAAATAGCTGCAGGCATCACTGCTTCCCTTTCAAGTATGGAAGAAGTTAACACATATGTCCAAAAACTACAGTTCCAAGTGAACTAATTACCCATCCAATTCAGGTATCCACGTTTTGTGTGATCAATATGTCTAACAACTCAATAAAATAAAAGACACTTGGAGTTTTTACTGTAATCCAGTAGGGGGAGCTCAGTTTCTCTTTTGTGATTCCCTATAGTTGGGCCTCTTTTAAGTCAGAGGTTAATTGGAGATGAGTTTTGATTTCTTTATGTTTTCTGTTTTGTTTTTTCATCCCATTGCCTTTCATTTTATTTTTTATTTTGTTTGCTTTAACCCTCAAGTGCTGTGTAAGGTCTTTCGTGCATCAAGTCTTTCGAGACCTGGGACCTCATTCCACCTTCTGCACATCTTATTTTTTAGAGTTGTGCCCACACCTCTTTAATATTACTGTATTATCTATCTCTTAGAAATATTGTGACACATTGTTTTTATTATTTATTTTATTTACTTTATAATGGTTTAAGTACTAAAAGTGTATGTCTCTAGAGACACAGGGTATGTAAGAGTGTTAATTTTGTTATTTTTTGTTGTTATTATATGTGTTTTTATGATGAATTCATATCTATTTATATTTACTGCCCTGGAATATAAATGTATTTGTGTATTACAAGATAAATACTATTATGTTCATTCAAATAAATACTATATCATATTGACCTTCTGTGCATCAATGAACTTTCAACAATTGTGAAATCTCAGTAATGTCTATGCATACACACATAATGTACATGCCATTTCTTACTCAAGGTGGCACTGATGTTTCTGTGATTGACTTGATTTATAATTTAACATTGATATTTGATAAAGAAACAACTTCAAAGTAAACTTATAGCAAGTACAACACATCAAATGGATGATGTGACTTTCATTTGGGTGTACTACTGAACCAATGTAAGTTGTGCATCTATTTAGACTCAATAAGTGCTTGAGTTACACATAATATTTCACATAAGCTACACATACATTACACGTGTGTAGATTATGTGTTCTGTGTATCTCAATACTTGCTTGACAGCCAGTTGCATCTCATGAAATTTCAGTGTGTAAATAATGAATCCTGATCTTTATTTCTTTATGTCCTGATTTGTTGCAGTATCTCTTTAATTAAAGAAAAATAAAACTTTAATTAAAATGTTATTGTTTTCTAACTGTCTTGTGTGTATATATATATATTATTATTATTATTATTATATATATATATATATATTTTTTTTTTTTTTTTTTTGCAATATTTCACTAACACAACACAACAAAATATTGTGTTTGGAAATGTCTATGTTCCTAATGTTTAAGATTTATTTTTTTGCAACATTATTTAGCCGACTTGTAGGTATGGACTGTGCCAAATTCATAATAAGAGGTGACTTTAATTGCAGTCTGTGTCCAATGCTGGATAGACATCCTCCGCAGAAAACTCACAAAAACGTGAAGTCTTTTTTTTTTTTTTTTTTATGTTTTTTTATTATTAGGGTGTTAGATATTTTGGATGTATGGAGACACCACAACACTGTCAAGGAGTTAAATGTTTCTCTTTCAACTCTATTTGTCAACATTACTTATAATTATAAATATATTTATATATTTATATCAAGATGACTTACTGAATTAATTGATAATGTGGACATGGGTTATATTGCTCTCTCAGACCATGCTCCACTTACTTTGTCCATTCAGCCTGTTAGGCCTACAGAACGTCCATTCATACTGAGGATGAATACTTTGTTGTTTCTGGAAGAGAAATTCATTACATTTCTGGAAGGTGTGACAGACTTATTTTTTACATTTAATAATATAAATGAGGCCAACACAAGAATTGTACTAAATGCACTCATCTCTATATTACCATACCAACTTTATTTGTTAAGCACTTTACAACAACCAAAGTTGACCAAAGTGCTGTACAGAAAAATATACATAAACATATGTACAATTAATAACCATAAAATAAAAACATTCAAAGTAACAAATACAATCAAGTAAATAAAGTCGACATCTTACTAGGTGTCAAAAGCCACAGAGAAAAGATGGGTTTTAAGAAGGGTTTTAAAAACAGATAAAAAAAGAGACCTGCTTAACATGCAAAGGCAGATCATTCCATAGTCTAGGGGCAGACACAGCAAAGGCACGGCCCCCTCTGAGCTTACGCTTAGTTTTAGGCACAGTCAGGAGCAGCTGATCATCTGACCTGAGAGCGCGGACAGGTTTATAAGAGTGTAGAAGCTCAGAGAGGTATGGCGGGGCAAGACCATTTAATGATTTAAAAGCAAATAACAGAATTTTGAAATGGATCCTAAATTGAATAGGCAGCCAATGTAATGAAGCTAAAATAGAGGAAGTGTGCTCATGTGTGCCTGTTAAAAGACATGCTGCTGCATTTTGTATCATCTGGAGACGGGTGATGGAGGACCCACTAACCCCCACATATAGCAAATTACAATAGTCCAGCCGTGTAGTTACAAAGGCGTGGATTGCAGTTTCAAAATGTTGTCTTGACAGAATTGGCTTTATTTTTGGCCAGCTGCCTCAAATGAAAGAAGCTTGATTTGACAACAGCTTTGATTTGACTGTCAAATTTAAGCTCAGTGTCCACCTTAACTCCTAGGTTTGTAATGCTAGGTTTAATATAAGGTGCCAAGGAGCCCAGATCTACAGGCGGGGTCCCAGTCGTGCCTCCAAAAACTTCTGTTTTTTTATCATTAAAATGTAAAAAGTTCAGAGCCATCCAGGCCTTTATGTCATCGAGACAATTGAGTAGTTGTCCAACAGAGTTATCATTTTTCTTTTTAAGAGGTACATAAATCTGACTGTCATCTGCATAACAGTGAAATGAAATGCCGTACTTTCTAAGTATGGAACCAAGATGAAGCAAATACAAAGAGAAAAGTAGAGGGCCGAGGACTGAGCCCTGTGGGACCCCACACAAGAGAGGAGCAGAGGAGGATACAGATTCACCTATGCTGACACAAAAAGTTTGATCCGCTAAATATGACCTAAACCACTCCAGTGCCATGCCACTGATGCCCACCCACTGCCTTAAACGTGAAATCAACATCTCATGATCCACTGTGTCAAATGCAGCAGTTAGATCCAAAAGCACAAGGATAACACAGTCGCCAGAGTCAGTCGCTAAAAAGATATCATTAAAAACTCTTAAAAAGAGCGGTTTCGGTGCTGTGCACACAACTTTATATTTCTTCAAAACCTGATGAGATTTCACAATTCTCAAAATTAGCAGAGTGTATTAATGAAATAAAAGATTGGATGGCCAGAAATTTCCTTCTACTCAATTCTGAAAAAACAGAGGTTCTAATTATTGGACCAAAAAACTCTAAAAATAAGCAGCTAAAATATAATTTGACTCTAGATGGATGTACTGTTACATCATCTTCAACAGCGAAGAACTTAGGTGTTATATTTGATACCAATCTGTCCTTTGAAAATCAACCACCTAAGAAATATTGCTAAATTAAGGCATATGCTCTCTGTTGCTGATGCCGAAAAACTAATTCATGCGTTCATGACCTCAAGACTAGATTATTGTAATGCATTACTGGGAGGACGTCCAGCAAGATCAATAAATAAACTTCAATTGGTTCAAAATGCAGCAGCCAGAGTGCTGACGAGAACCAAGAAATATGATCATATTAGCCCCATTTTATCATCGTTACATTGTTACCTGTTAAATTCCGTATTAGTTTTAAAATTCTGTTAACTACGTACAAAGCGTTGAATGGTGTAGCTCCGCAGTACTTAAGTGATCTTCTAACACGCTATATTCCAACACGTTCATTAAGATCGCAAAATTCTGGCCTATTAATAGTTCCTAGAATATCAAAATCCACTAAAGGAGGAAGATCATTTTCATATTTGGCTCCTAAACTATGGAATAGTCTCCCAAACACTGTTCGAGATGCAGACACACTCTCTCAGTTTAAGTCTAGACTAAAGACTCATCTATTTAGCCAGACATACACCTAATTTATACTCCAACCCACAATTAGGCTGCTTTAGTTGGGTCTGCCAGAACCAGAAACCAGAAACATTGAGCATGATCTCTAACTCTGCAATAAATTAAAAGGCATCTATGCTTACATCTTTTTATTTGTTTCCCTGTCTCAACCTCAGGACTCCTATCCTGAGGTCACCAGAACCAGCTGGATCCAGCACCATTCCTGCTTCATGTTGGACTCCACTGCTACATGTCGCAGAATGATGATGACTAAATGCAGCCGGTGCCAGCCAAACATCACTTCAATCTATTATGACGGACTTCAGAGGATGAAATGATGCCAACTCCAACCTGCATCACCTCGGTCTATTAATGGACTATGATCTTGAAATGAAATGCTTAGACTAACTATTGCCAACAAAAGCCTTCATCAGCCAATTAACAAGGACAATTGCATCTATGTGAACTTCTGCAATTAATCAAGATGGACTTCAAAGACTTTGGTCATTAATCTTACAGTTCAAACACAATCGATGTTTAATCACTGACCCTTAACACTTAGTTTAATAATTTTAAACCACGATTTTACCTATACATAATTAATATTTACATTACATTCATAATGTTAGCCAGAGGGGAACTGGCCCCCACAGTGAGTCTGGTTTCTCCCAAGGTTATTTTTCTCCATTAATCCACATCTTATGGAGTTTTGTGTTCCTTGCCACAGTCGCCTACAGCTTGCTCACTGGGGTTATTAATACAATTATCATTTACTTATTTTTAAACACTATTAAAAATTTTATTTTATCGAAATTACACAATGATGATTAATCGACTTTATAGACATTACAGTTTTATCGTCAGTTAATGCTGATATTCTGTAAAGCTGCTTTGAAACGATGTGTGTTGTGAAAGGCACTATACAAATAAAATTGACTTGACTTGACTTGACTGTGCAAGGTTTTAAAGCCGGACTGGAAATCCTCTAGTATATTATGTTCTTCCAAAAAGACCAATAATTGACTGTGCACAATCTTCTCCAGTATTTTTGAAAGGAAGGGCAATTTGGAAATAGGCCTGAAATTAGCAAGAACTGACGGATCCAGAGCAGGTTTTTTAATCAGAGGTTAAACCACTGCATGTTAGGGATCACACCCGAGGTCAGACTACTGTTTATAACTGCAACAACAGATGGTCCTACAGTGGGGAAAACCTCCTTAAATAGTCGAGGGGGAACAGCATCATTTGGAGAACCCGAGGGCTTCAAGTGACCAACTACCTCCTCTAAAAAAGAAAAAGTCACCGGCTCAAAATGATCAAAAACAACCGAGCAAGGGACAGAGATTGAAGGGTCTGAAGCTGAAGGCGCAATTTGAGACCTAATAGAAGTGACCTTATCAATAAAAAAGCAAAGGAAATTTTCACACATAGCAGGGGATGCCTCCATACAAGCATTCTGTGGTGCATTTAAAAGTGAGTCAATGGTGTTAAACAAAACACGAGGCTTGCGACTGTTTGCCAGAATAATATCTGAGAAATGTTTCCTTTTGGCATCTTTCACAGTTTCCTGGAAATGACGCCAGCAATCCCTTAACATTTGAAGAGACACCTGCAGTTTGTCCTTCTTCCACTTGTGCTCAGCTCTACGGCACTCACATCTGGCAGCATGAGTCATGTCATTTAACCAGGGCTCAGATTTAGTTTTAGGCTGCCTGGATTTTAATGGAGCCACAGTGTCTAAAACAGTTTGGCAGGTGGAGTGAAACCATGAGCTAAGCTCTTCTGTGTGCAATACAGACTCAGGGGTGATGGTGTTCTGAATGAAAGCAGCCGAGAACTGAGCAGCAGTGGAAGGGTTAATCATGTGACAGCGCGTTGCAGCAGCGCGAGGTTTAAATGTATGACAGGCAAGAGCAGTCTCAAATAATACAGGCATATGGTCAGAAAACACTGCGTCACATATCTCTAGATTAAGAACAGGCAAACCATATGAAAAAAACAAGATCAAGTGTGTGTCCATGTTGACAAACAGAGATAGACAAGGAATTTTTGCACTGTAGTCAGGAAAATCACCTGGACCAGATGGTTTCCCGGCTGAATTTTAAACAGCACTGAAAGGCAAAATTACCAAATTGCTTCTAAAAGTTCTTAATAAATCATATGAAGTAGCTAGCCTTCTGGAATCAATGTATATGGTCAATATACACTGCCTGACAAAATAAAATAAAATTGTATACTCTAATATTTTGTTACACCGCCTTTAGCTTTGATAATGGTGCACATTCATGCGGGGGGCGAACTACATAGATTATAGGAGAAATAATCTAAAACTTTTGGTGGCCAGTTCAAGGATTTCTCCACACTCTCCACACTCCAAACTACACAATGATGACTCTAAGACATTATAGATATTACAGTTTCATTTTCTGTTACTGTAATGCATGGTTTTCTGTAAAGCTGCTTTGACAAGATGTGTGTTGTGAAAGGGGCTATAAAAATAAAAATTACTTCACTTCACTTGACTTGTTTACATACACCAACAATAACAAAGAGCTCTGATGGTCTAAATAACAGATTGTTGAGCAGTTTTAGCAACAAAACAACAGGAGCCACAGTAGCTGATGATACCTCGATTCCTCTTCATAGATGAAATTTGACACTGCTTCTTTTAAAAGCTTGCCAGAGACATGAAAACAGTCAAAGTCCATGTATGGCATGCTTTTATACAAAAATAATTCAAAATAATCCAGATGGGTCCCATCCGTGGCTTTCAGGAGTAGTGAGGCCACAAAATGCCTTTTGTCCTCTCTGTATCTCTGTTTACGAAGTGAGCACAAGTGGGTGGGGTCATGGATGCGATTATTTAAAATTAGGCATTGATGTTGTTGCTGTAGCGGTGGTCATGAATTAATGAACAGTTATACCATATACGAGCTGTCTTGTTCTTATTATGGAACAATATGCACACAATAACACTTTAAACTAAAAACATGAAACAAGGATTCAATAATGATGGGAATAAAATGTACTTGATTAAACATATGCTTATATCCAATATAACAATTATGAGAAGTCAATTTCAGAAATAATAAATATAGGCAAAGATGTCACAGTAACTTCTCCTGAAAACGTAGATCATTGCTATCAGTTAACATATGAGTAATGTTCGATTCATGCAAGCATGACAAGCATACAAGCATAAACACACTTTAAAAAAGGTCTGATTTCCTGATGTTGTGGAGCGCAAATCAGCAAGACTTGGCGGTTGATGAGATTTGGGTTGTAAAATTAAGCTGGTCATCTACCACCACTCCCCCAGGCTCCAAGATGTTCTGGGTGGTGTTACTTTGAGTTGGCTGGGATCATGAGGATTTATATCTTGGCAAGGTTGAGCTTCATCTAGGCCGAGAGGCAGGCAGCGATACGAGCTGAAACAAAAGGGTTTTTGAAGCCTGACTAATATCTGTCGAGTAGGTTATTCTAGGAGAGAAAAGAAGACAACTGGTTCAATACAACCCTCTCAAAATGTTTAGACAGGTTGGGTAGGAGAGGGACTGGTCTGTAGTTGTTGACTACTGTCAGGTTATATGTTCATGTTTTGAGCTGTGGGGTTACTGAAGCCTGCTTTAATGTGTTAGTAAAGTTTCCAGTTGTGAGAGATCTGTTGATAATCTGTGTGAGTGCAGGTAAGATTGATGGAGAGGCACCTTGCATAAGATGTGAGGGGATAACATCAAGGGGACAGGTGGTAGGATAGTTAGAAGAAGCACTTTGGAGACATCAGTCTCGTAGAGAGGGGAGAAAGATGAGAACACAGGAGGATAGAGAAGACATGAGAAATTTGAAAATAGTTTACATAAATCTGAAGTTTTACTGATTATTCTGGTAATAATCAATTTTAGCACTAGAAACCCTGTTGGAAAAAGAGGTGAGAAGTGATTGATACATGTTCAGGTCAGTAGGGTCTTTTGACTTGCACCACTTTCTCTCCACAGCCCTCAGCTCGATGCTTGATAGAGATGCTATCAAGACAAGAAGTTAATGTTGAGAAAAGAGCATTTGTAACTTCATTTAAATCAAGTGAAGCTAAATTGTTAGTGGAGAAAAAAAGAGACTGTGGTAAAGAAACGAGTGAGTGAGAGAGAGCGGTTGCGGCGGAAGGAGACCATAGGTGAAGTGAGAAGTAAATAAGACAAGAGAGTGAGACAAAACTGGATGAAGGAATGGTCAGAGTTCCATCTGTCACTCACTCGACAATGTGTTGATGTCTGAGATACCTTCTGATCTTTTATAAAAGGCCAATTGGAATTGCAGAGTGGTATTTGCATGCCACTCCCCGAACATACTGGTATAAAGGAGGGGAGTGCATACCGCTCATTAAAATTTTCTCTTCGGAGCCAAGCGGTCGCTATTTCATTGAGAAATAAGCGAGCTGAATTCCCATGGCTTCCATTCACCTCTGCTGGATACTTATGGCGCATTACATCGGCTTTCCCTACTATCTGCACAGGTGCACTACTAAGAATATATTCTAAAAGAGTATTTTCCACCAAAAAGAGCATATTCTAAAATTGCGGCACACATTGAACGTCTTTTTAAAGATGCGTCTTTTTAAAGATGCCTTTCCGTTTGTGTGTTATACCTGGATGCGGTCGACATCTTTCGCCTTCAGATGGTCACTGCCCATGCAGAGACATCTTTTGTGGATGCGTCATGTTCTCATTGTGAGGACTTGACCATGGCAATGTTGCAGTCGTGGCTTGCTTTCGTAAGTCATCCATGGTGGTGGCCAAAGCCTACAGTGCCGCTGGACAAGCCACCTCCGCCCTGCTCGCCATGGCTCTCCTCCAAGTCCATCAAGCCAAGCCTTTGAAAGAGCTGCACAAGGGTTGTTCCACTCGGCGATCAACCTCGTTCTCCACCTTGTTGATCAAGGAACAACACATTTGGCTTAACCTAAATTCATGGTTCCTTAACCTGTTTATACGCATTTCGACACATGCGGTGTTACGTCACTCTGCTTACATTTAATATATAATTTACCATCTATAAATGTAATGAATGTTAACAAATTATACATCTTTTCAAATGTCTAAGGGTTCAGCATTGATATTCGATCTCTGTTTCATGACAGCAATGCTCCAGAAACAGCAATTTAGTTATTTGTGCCAGGATTACGAATGAAAACATGCAATATCAAAACAGGACTTCATACCTTTGTTATGAAAATGCGATCGCCAGATGAATCCAGTTTTCCACATTTGGGTCAATTTTCAATGTCAAGCGTTCATTGAAAAACATCCAATAGCACTTTTTGTCCATAAAAGTGATAAATCTTGGAAATATTAATATATTCTCCATTGTTTACATGAGATCTCGCCTGAAAGAATTACCCTTTGTCATCGTTCTTCAACAAACTGTGCAATCTGAACAGCATTCATGTTGTAAAACTGTATATTATCTTATATATTAGAGTCTCATAAACAAAATGAGCGTGTCTCCAAAGTCTATTTTTAAAAATGTGGCATAGTTTTATTTATAATAGCTGAGCAGTGTAGTCAGATGTTTTGTCGTCTTGAAAGGTGGAGTCTTAATTCTACTCTGTATACCGGCAGTGATTTTCAGAGAAAAATGCTTGCTGGAACATCATTTTTTGTTAGATCATCTTCAAATTTGAAACGTAACTTCTTTAGACTTGTGGCTTTGAGAACATTGTATTTCTGGGTTGTCTTGGCACTTCTATTATAGTTTTTTATTATAAAAACATGTTCAGCACAAACTATTTCCAATACTATAAACCTCTCCTTCTCTAACTGACCCACTTTTCCAGAGCTGGTGAACAGACGACTCCATTCTCCGGTTAGGGGCCGGTAAGAGAAACTTTTGTTCCTTTTTCATTTAAATTCGATGCATGCTCAAGTAGCTGCGGTACCCAGAAGTTTAACAAAAGAGTGGTTTCCTTATTCCCTGGGTCACATATCTGGTGTGTATGGCCATCATTACGACAACCATCCATAATTCCTTTTTGGCAGGTTCAACGCCCCGGCGGCGGTTTCCTCGCCCCTGCGCACCAAGCTGTAGCACAAACACACTCAACCTTGGACAGTTTCGACAGATCGTGGGGATGAAACACTTCCTCCCCCCTCCTCGACCGATCCACTGGTGAGTATCAGTAGTCAAGTAAGTGCTTCGATGTCTCTTGACTCAGCACGGCCACAGGGCCCAAGCCACATCAATGTGGCCTCTCTGGCTCAGCTCCGCCCCGCCGCATGGCCCTACCCGCATTGTCCCCTTAGTCCCCATCGCCCGGAGCTTGGAAGCGTGGCTTGCGCTCTTCAACACGTTGCGATGGCTGGCCTGGACTGTCCGGCTCGGCTACGAGATTCAGTTCGCCAGGCACCCACCCAAGTTCAGTGGTGTCCACACTACCACGGTGAAGTTGGAGGGACGGCTGTCCCCCTCCACCTTGAAGGTGTATGTAGCTGTTATAGCTGCACACCATGACACAGTGGGCGGTAAGTCCTTAGGAAAGCACGATTTGATCATCAAGTTCCTGAGAGGCTGAACCCCTCCAGACCGCACCTCGTTCCTCAGCCAGCCAGGTATATCGCTTGCGCATAGTACCTTTCACTTCGCTTGAGGTGAAGACTTGCATTGTTGATTCCCAGTAGCGTTTCCTTGTCTGTAAACTGCGTCTTCCTTGGGCCATGTGACCATGTGGCATATATCCACTCAAAATACTCTTAAACTTGCCAGTAATTATTGGCCTTTTATAAAAGATCAGAAGGTGTCTCAGGCTCCCAAGAGTGACCCCTAGTGTCACTACATCGATACAATGTCTCGTTCCCTCCATCAGGGATCGGAGGTTACTGAAGTAACCTGGACGATATGTAGAGTAAAAGGGGGATTATTGGTGATACAATTACATGTAAGAAAATTTTTACATTTCTCAAGAAAAGAAAATGTAAACTGTATATGTGAATATGTGAAAATTAAACTGACAGAGTGTGATCTTAAGGTGTTAATTCAATCTCAAAGCTAACATTAGCTAGTGTTGCACACTGTGCAATAATATAATAATATATGTTTCCCTCTACCTCTGCTTCAGTTTCATTTTTGCATTCTAATGTATAAAACCTATAATAATACAAAATTTGTTTTTGTTTTTTTATTCAATGTTTTTAAACCTTTAAATAGTTGAAACTCACTCTTGAACACATTCATCATCAGAGAGAGGGGGCGTGGTTTGGAGTTTGGAGGGAAGAGCAGTGATTGGTTAGAATGTTTTCCAGACTCTAGCCAATAGGCGCCTGACACACTCTTATAAATACTGTTAACGGGCACACAACGCCACATTATTTTGTTATTAGAAATTTTATAATTATCAATTGAAAATGAGCGGCAGAGGTAAAACCGGCGGTAAAGCGCGAGCAAAGGCTAAAACTCGTTCCTCCAGGGCAGGACTGCAGTTCCCCGTCGGTCGTGTTCACAGGCTGCTCCGCAAAGGAAACTACGCACAGCGCGTTGGTGCCGGTGCTCCTGTTTATCTGGCCGCTGTGCTCGAGTATCTCACCGCTGAAATCCTGGAGTTGGCTGGAAACGCCGCTCGGGACAACAAGAAGACTCGTATCATTCCCCGTCACCTGCAGCTGGCAGTGCGGAACGACGAGGAGTTGAACAAACTCTTGGGTGGAGTGACCATCGCTCAGGGTGGTGTGCTGCCCAACATCCAGGCTGTGCTGCTGCCCAAGAAGACCGAGAAACCCGCCAAGAAGTAAACGGACTAAAGTCTGATTCACTGAAACACAAAGGCTCTTTTAAGAGCCACCCAATTTAACTATAAGAGAGTGGTATCTTACATGTGAAAACGACCGAAAGATATGCAATATATAAAAATAAACAAGGCAGCGAGATGTGTACTAACACATGGTCAAGTGTTTTAAATCTATTTTAAATCAAATACATTTGAGTGATACTGACCTTTGAGCTCTGAACACTGCTGTAAATGATTGCTGGTTAAATACTTTATCGTGAATGAGTTTTTCTTCAACAGTGAAAGTAAAATGCAAAATTTGTGTTCAATTTACTGACATTTTTACTGTCAATTCTTCTGGTTCGTGTTGTACATTTGATTAATACTCATTGACCTGAAACTTATTCTCATTTAAAATGATAGAAATGTAATGAGTGAATCTGATCTTTGGCACGTCTGCGCTGTGAACTAAGAGAAGGACAAATACGTGACGTGCTTTAGGCTCCTCCTTCAGTTCTATGTTTCTACTAGGTCCTGTAGACATCTTTAAATGTGCTCTCCAGCATGTTTACACTTCACATTCTGTTTATACTCGTTTAGTCGACATCATGTCTGGAAGAGGTAAAGGCGGTAAAGGACTCGGGAAAGGAGGCGCCAAGCGTCACCGCAAAGTGTTGCGTGATAACATCCAGGGAATCACCAAACCCGCAATCCGTCGTCTCGCTCGCCGTGGCGGTGTCAAGCGTATCTCCGGTCTGATCTACGAGGAGACTCGCGGTGTGTTGAAGGTGTTTCTGGAGAACGTTATCCGTGATGCCGTCACCTACACTGAACACGCCAAGAGAAAGACCGTCACTGCCATGGACGTTGTGTACGCGCTGAAACGACAGGGACGAACTCTGTACGGATTCGGAGGATAAACGACTTTATTCAGGAGAAATCAGACCAACCCAACGGCTCTTTTAAGAGCCACCCACAATCTCACACAAAGAGTTGATGACTACTGATGTTTAGTTATAATTACATCGTGAAATTTATGAGCTATAATAAAGAATATATTTCATGTAAAAATAATTCATGTTTTCTCCCTGAACAATCTCACATAGTCAAAGCGATCATAGTTTAATGAGATTAATTTACATTATGAAGTTTCTTTGGAGATCTGTAAGAACTTTCTGAAACAGAAGTTTATAATGAATAACGGCATCGTCTTTCCAAGAATAAAATGGGTTCTTAAATGTTTTGTTTAATACATATTTCATATGATTTTCAAACACGTACAGAATTACAGATGAAGTTTCTATGGGCGAGTAATAATACAGTCCAGATTTACTTTTAGCACAAAACATTTGTGTGGCATATATGAGGAAAAACAAATAGATCAGAATAGTACTAAACACAGAAAGATATAAAAAGATAATGCGATTTTGCAAATAATAACAAAAAATGTATGGTTAAATTATATATTTAAATAATATTGAATTGGTAAGTACTTTAACACTTTATTCACCAATTAAATTTTTTTTAGAAGCTTTTCTTTTCTTTTTCATTATATTACACATTATTAAGAACTGTTTATTTTCTCATAATACTACATACACAATAATAAAATGAGCGGGAGAACTAAACAAAGGAAATGTAATCGTGTGGGGGGTGCAAACTTTCAAACATGAGGCGAGAGGAGGGACTTTCATTTGGAAGTCTTTGATTGGCTCTTTCAGGCCCGTCAATCTTACAACTGTCCAATGAAATCATTGAATGTGTTTGACCAATGAAAATACGCCATCAGAGACGCGCTTCATCTCCTCACAGAATTAGCATAGAGGAGGGAATAAATACTTCTGTGAGCGGAATAAGAATCATTATTCTGAGTTTGTTCTTCAGATCATCATGCCTGAACCAGCCAAATCCGCCCCGAAGAAGGGATCCAAGAAGGCTGTCTCAAAGACCGCCGGTAAGGGAGGAAAGAAGCGCAGAAAGTCCAGGAAGGAGAGTTACGCTATCTACGTGTATAAAGTCCTGAAACAGGTTCATCCTGATACCGGGATCTCTTCCAAGGCGATGGGAATCATGAACTCTTTCGTCAACGACATCTTCGAGCGCATCGGCGGTGAAGCGTCTCGTCTCGCTCACTACAACAAGCGCTCCACCATCACATCGAGAGAGATCCAGACCGCCGTGCGTCTGCTGCTGCCCGGTGAACTGGCCAAACACGCCGTGTCTGAGGGCACAAAGGCCGTCACCAAATACACCAGCTCCAAGTAGAAGAACATCCGGTTTATTCAACCAACACAAAGGCTCTTTTAAGAGCCACCCATGTTCTCAGTGAAAGAGTTTTCTGCAGAAAGTGTTTGTCCTTTATAAAGTAAATCAAGGTTGTGTAGTGTCTGTAAAATCAAGCTTTTAGAATCAACAATACTTTAAACAAACACGTTGAAAATGGGTTCATTACTCCAAGCTAAATTTACTGCCATCTGGTGATCAGACTCGCAAATGAGAAACCGCTGTGGCCGTTTCATGTTTTCTCCATTAAATAAGTAATATGGAACGGAATACCTACATTGAGGATATTTTCGAGTATGATCAACACAAAATTATTTATTTTCATTGTGGAAGTAAATTGAGAAGATTAACTACTTTATACAAGTAATGCATTATTTTAAGTGTGAACGTTGCTAAGGTAAGAAATGTATTTTCATCATTTTACACAATGTTTTGTCTGTCTATCATTGAATAACACTTTCGATTTTAATTGTTTAACCTTCAGTGTTTTAAAAACATTACATTTTGTAATTAAAACTGTTTGTGCACTGCCCAGTTTTCATTGAGGCAGCCAGTAACTGAGGTAAATGTAGATAATTTCAGTTGTTGTTGCAGTTAATGTGGCTAGTGTATTTTAAAAGAGATGGAAAATGGCAGTCCTGATGTTAAAGAGCATATGAATGGGCCAGTGCCAGAGTGTTTCTCAAGACAAGTTTGTCAATTTAAAGTGTTTGCTATTGATGATATAGTAGTGAAGCCAAAAGAGAATGTTTTAGTCCAAAACATTGAGGATAAAGGAATTGTGTACATTGTGGGGAAATTAATATAAAAGATTTGCAAATAATCATATTTCTTGAAATAATTACAAATGTTCTTGCATCTAACAACTCTTTACCTGAGGAAGACGACGACAATCATGAGATGGAAACCTGAAAGAAACAAAGTCATGAAAAGTGTAAGAAACTTCAGCCTTTTTTAAATTATAATGTATTTAGTTACAGCAGATGAAATAATAAGATTTGTTTTGTATTTCTGAGCAGACGGGATTCATTGGCTAATGCTCCAAAGAGCCCTAGTCAGCACAACACTCTTGCATTAGATCCAGAGAGGCACAACAGACCCGTAAGGTGAATACAAAGGACATATAGAAATTAACTCAAAGATAGGAATATTTAATCTGCATATATTGGTGAATTTTATTTTTGTAGGGCGACGTTTTCAAGAATCCATTTGACGCGTGGATCTTTGGGGTGTCTTCATGCGCAGTCTTCCGCTGAACCCAAATAGGTGTAGAAATACACTGTCCCTGCACCCAAAGGTTTATGGCACATAGATGGTAACCATAAGCTAATATGCAAGACAAGTTTCCCTTAGGGGACAATAAACTGAACCTAACCTAATAAGGTATGCTGACAACAATATAAATGATTGAAGCTTTAATCATGGTCAGCTGGATGTGTTTTCCTATATCAGACTGAAGAGGAAAGGTCTGTATACAGCAAAAGGCGGCAAGACTAAATATGCTGATTATACTGTACATTTTCATACCCCTTATATTTCATTTTTTTAAAATTGTAGCCATAGTGTAAAGTTTAACTGGTAAGCATTCACATACGTTCAATAAGAGGATAACATGTAAGACTATGCAGGAAATTGGAAAGATAGTATTCACTTGGAACACAATAAAGACAGACATTGTTTTAAAGACGCTGAATACATGGACACTTTCTGCACACATTAATACGTGCTCACTCCTGTTACCAAGCCACCTCTGGCTTTTTTGGAAAGTCATTACAAATATCTACTCTGAAATCTTTAATTTTGGCTTTAAAAATGTACTCAAAATTACAAATACTTTTACTGTGTATGTGTGTATGTTCTATTTATCTGTATTGTAGATGTCTTACAAAATGTTCAAATCTTCAATTACAGTTCAGGTTATGGAAACCCCATTTCAGGCTCAACATTGTACATTTTGTCTAGGTTCTTGTTTCCAGGTTAAATATTTCAGTACTTTTACTGTGTTAGGATCGAAAGTTTGTGGAGAGATGTTTATGCTTATATGTTTATCTCTTCTGTACAATCTCCACCAACATTGAGAATAAAGGGCTTCTGAACCCAGATGATGAAATGCATCTCTACGCGCTCAACCGATGCTTCATGCCACATGTACAGAAACACCTTCAGTTCTTTCAGGATGGCTGGAACCCCAACAAGTTGCGGATCGAATGAAACCGGTCACCAATACAGCTCTGGGAAAGTCATCAACCTGAGGCATAGCAAGACCCTAACCAGGTATTTATATCCGAGCTGATTAGGAGATATACTATATTAATTAACCTGTTAATAATTATCAATGTATATGCATTGTAAATTTTAAGGTTAAGACTGCTATTTATTTAGTTATTTGTAAGTGACCCTCGTTGTAATCACATGTACACGGTAAAAAAAATCCCATATAATTTACGTTAAAAAACTGGCAGCTGTGTTTGCCAGAAATCTACTGTAAAAAATACAGTCGAAATGTTCTTCTGTTTACGGTATACTTAAAAGTGAACTGTAAAAAAAAACGCAGTTTTGGTTGCCATTAAAAAAAATCATTCAGAACCGATATGAAAGCAAAACATTTTTTTTATTTAAATACCACAAACATAGTAAACACATACTTTGGACAACCATATTCTTCTTAAAACAGCAGTAAAAGAATGTACTCCTTGTTGGCTTCAACTTGCAGAACAAACTATTTGAATAATTACAATCTTTACCAGAAAGCCCACATTAAATAACCTGAACAAGACAGCAAACCACTCTATTAACAGAATGGATTAATCATGAACCAAATGCTTGGAAAGCATTAACATACAGCTCAGAGGCACACAACCAAACTTCCTGTAGGGACACTTAAATGTATAAATTGAAAGGACATGAAAAACATAATCATACAAAAAAACATACAAAGTTGTAAAGCATTCTCAGTGCCAATGTAATCTTAAGACATCTGTCAAAGTTTTTGTCCAAACTTAATCTTCTCTCCATTCAGGATCAGCAAGGTCTGCTATGAGTGTAAGGACTCGGGGGTTCACTGGGAGCTGTTTTTTGTTTTTCCTCGATTCAACTTTGGTGCCCCTCTCTGGGTTTAAGCTGAAGAAGCACCTTAAAAAGAGAATTGAATGACTGAATTTGTTGCTCATCACTCTAAAAAATGCTGGGTTATTTTTTTAACCCAACCGCTGGGTTGAGACTGTTGGGTCATTTTATTGGGTTATTTTCTCAATGTTGGGTAGTTTATGTAACCCAACTCTGTGTTACCGGTTGTGACCATTGAAACAGTGAACTCACCCCTCCCATCGACGCCTCAAACAAGGCTTCAGACCAACAACTCTACCTTCGCGGGTATTTTGGATCACCTCAGAAGATCGTTTTTCAGCAAGGACAGCTGTTATTCGGCGAAAAAAGGTATGTTTTAGAGTATTTAATCTAGAAAACTATTACTGTACCCCAGAAAATGTAAAAGTATGCAAAATAGGGCGATTCACACGACACAAAAAGTCTTGAAGTAAGTTAACGTTAACGTTACAGCTTTTCCCTGCCTTTTGAATAAGTCAGATACCTCTTTTGGCCAACATTTCCCCTGAAATATGTGACTTATGTGAGTCATTTAGTTCGCTAACGTTATGTGTTTTGCGTTAGGTCGATTGTCGGTACGCGAGTGTCGTTTGCTTTATGATACGACATTCACGTCAGCCGTTTATAAACTATCGCCTTTTTTTGTTTAAAATGATCAAAATTAGAGAGTACGTCATGAGTTCATCTTCCAAACCGGGTTTTTGTCCAGTCATGAAACCCTAGATTGAGTCTTGAATAGCTGCTAACAGTTAAGTGTTTATAGTCGGACTTGTTGGACCTATCTCTACTGCAGAGTAACGTTACTTTAGCTGAGTAAGTTAAGTTACCTAAAGCTAACATATGTAATATATTCATATCTATAAACAGAGAGAAGTAGCGCAGGCTACAATGTTCTTCAGACATAATAATATGCAGTTTTACTTATTAACCACTAGACTAACAAGCTTTAAACAAGCTACAACACACACACATTTAATATCTTAAGATGTTGAGACATGGCTTTATACAAAGCATATGAGTGAGTTGTGTGACATATCTGTAATGTTAGAAGGTGCACTTACGTGGAAATTTAAAACCATAGTCATATGGTCATATCTACGCAGATATAACAAAGTGATAAAACCCTGCGTCCCAATGTGAATACTATCCACCCTATCTGCCCTAAATAGTATTGACAATTACTAATGTCACATACTATTTAGGATGGATAGTAGCAGCTATGCACATTGGGTAAGTCATAGTTTATTAATGAACTACGAGAAGGCACTGAATATGTCTGTTGCATAATCCAATGTTTTTCTCTGTGTAAAATAATTACATATTTGCCCAGACAAAATTAAATCTTTACAAAATAAATTTTTATATATTATAATAATAGTAATAATAATAATAATAATAATGTTTGCCTCTTGAATAATAAATGGATTCAGTGAAACAGATTTGATTATGCAGCAATAAACTAGCCAGTTTATCTCAAAGGGTTAGTTCACCCAAAAATTTAAATTCTGTTCTGTCATTAATTACTCACCCTCATGCAAGGCATCTACCATGTTCAAGGCCCAGAAAGGTAGTAAGGACATTGTTAAAATAGTAGTTGCGTTGGTGTCTACTCTATGCAGGGTCAGAAAGCTCTCGGATTGTAACAAAAATAACTTAATTTGTGTTCTGAAGATGCACGGAGGTCTTACGGGTTTGTAACGAAATGAGGGTGAGTAATTAATGACAGAATTTACATTTTGGATGAACTATCCCTTTAATGCATGTGTTTTTGACTTTTGATCATTTAAAACTTGATTAAACAGTTATGTTTTAATGACAAAAGTTCAAATAAGTGAGCAAATGGAAAATATCTGTATCAGCCAAAAAAAAAAAAATCTTATTGGTGTATTCCTAGTGCAAAGTTGTCTTTATAAGTCACTGATTAAAATAAGTATGTGCTCAAAAGTTAAGTGTATTCGAATTTCTCATATTCTCATCTGTTTGATATACAGACCATTTTGTATCATTTTAAATGTTTTAAGAAACGTGATGACTACTTAAAACTCACAGCCTCTGCTAATTTTCCCAATTTTCCCACTGACAGGTTGCAGAATAACAGCTTATAATAATGGATCATTTTGTACAGGAGAAGCTGAAAGAATGGAACTTGGATGTCTTGATACCAATCTTTAAAATTAAAATGCACTTCTTTATATGTTCATTAAAACCCATTGAGCTCTGAATAGCAGGGCTCTACGCTAACCTTTTTCCCAAGGAGTACACAAAGAAATATAGGAACACAGTGAAAAAAGTTGATTAAACTGCTCAATTCATATAGATTCGTTTTACGATCTTTTTATGAACTTTTTTCGAAGCATCAAAGTGGTAGTTGTGTAGTCTGTCAATGGAGGGAAAGAAATCTCTCAATTTCATCAAAACGTTCTTCATTTGTGTTCCGAAGATGATTGAAAGTCTTACGGGTTTGGAACAACATGATGAGTAATAAATGACACAATTTTCTATTTTAGGTGAACTACCTGTTTAACAATTATCCAAATATTATTTTTAGCCTGCTTCAAAATATATAAAAATAATGAACACCTCAATAAAGTATAAAGTGCTAAAAACAAAACAAAAAAAGCCCTCTTGCTAGGGGTGGGCGATATAGCCTCAAAATTATATCACGATATTTCAAGAATATTTGCGATAATGATATTTATGACGATATAGAAAATCTTTTTTTCATTACGTTTATCTCGCCTAAATGTTTGCTCACTCATTGTGTTTTTACAATGGGGTAATTTTGTTGTGTTTACACAACACAAGGAAGCTTGATTTCAATCTTTGAATTATATTGAAAAAAGTAGCAAAAATCTATACAAAAAAAAAAGATACAAATAAAGAAAAAAGTTTTTGGGTAGGTCTAACACTAGTATTCAGAAATACTACAGAAACTGAATAAAGTAATCGCATGTAAAATAACACAGTCTTTTAGTTCTGATTCCTGACTAAACGAAATACATAGGCTATTAATTATCATTCCTTACAATTAAAGCTATCTTTTGTTGTTTTGACGACAACATTAATGACAGACACATGTGGCTGCTGTCACTTTTACTGCTAGTGCACTGATCCATTGCTGTTTTCATTATACTGTCTGTCACACTGTCACATGCGTTTTATACACAACCGACTGTGTTTACGAGTATACTTACCAAGACCAGAATTTTTGACACAATGCATGTATGCACGCAGAGAAATGCTCAGAGTCTCTCAGAGAGCGTGCGAGTAACATACTGGATAGTTTAAAATCGCTTGAATGTTTAAACTGATAAGACTTAAGAAGACGTGAAAATTATAAACTTTAGTTGTGATGCACTGATGGCCCGATTGTGCAAGTGACAATTCAGTTATGTCCCGACTCCTAAACGCGAGAGTGTGGTATCGCCGCCTGCAGCGCTTGACTCTTGCCTTGTGCAACACATTTTGAGAGACGAGAAAGAGAAGGCGCGGCAGCACCGCTGAACACTCAAGCTGTTTTTGAAATTGCGTCTCGGAGAAAGTTTGGTTGTACTCGACGGTGTGTTTTTGCTTGTTGTGTTTCCACCTAGCAGTAACAGTTTTTTTTTGTTGCATATTTTGCAAAATATTGTGCTTTGTTGCAGGTCTGACTTCTTGTAACCAAACCACTTCCATTCTATTGAAGTAGCTCCCTTTTTATGTACTAAATTGTCATCGGAGGCTGACAGGCTGCTCTTACTCTCAGACAGGTGATGTTGTTGTGCGCGCTAGGGAACGTAAATGCGCCATACGTCATCGCGTCGCTATATCATTGACTACGTTTACATGCAGCCAATAACCCGTTAAAAACTGGGATATTAGCAATAACCCGGTCGCGAACGGCATGTAAACACCGGCAAAAACCCGAATATGCTCATATCCCGAATTTTAAAAACCGGGATATTATACCTGGGGTACCCCTTTTCTAACCCAAATTTTTGGTCATGTAAACGCGTATCGGCATATCCCCATAGTGATTTGTGTTCTGCGCATGTTCTATTCGCAAGGAATCTTGGTCTTTTGAGTAGAGAAACTTCTCGACGCATACAAAAATCTGCGTGCAGTATACCGGAAGTAAACATGGCGAGACCAGAGCCCGTCTACATTCTCTGGCGAGACGCAGCACTTTTGGAGCGAGGTCAGTAACGTTACCAGCATCAAAGCGCAAACAAAGGCGATCGCTATCTGCCCCGAACTATTCATTATCCGCGTGCTGCTATTGTTGTTGTCTTTGGATACAGGAAGAAGAATCGGAAATGACGCATATTGCGTCTTAATGTTGTCCGTACGTCTAGACGCTAACCGCGCGTCGCCGTTTACATCGGTATATTGCAATTCCATGTATACAGGTTATTCCTAATGTTTCAGAAAACCGAATAGTGACCTTAACCCGACCATAACCCGAAAATTGGCTGCATGTAAACGTAGTCATTGATATCGCGATATGACACTTTTTTATCATGTTAAAATTTAGACCGGTATTATCGTGAACGGTATGATATGGCACACCGCTTGCTTTTTTCCTTTGCCGTACTAGTAGGCTAAGTTGTCCTTAAAAATTAGTTTTTGTCACCTTCCTGTCCTCAGTGTCGACTGTTTTGGTCGTAACTTCACTTTCTGCATTTGGTCTTTTGGTGAGACCTAAACGTTAAAGACTAATAAAATTGATACTCATTTGCAAGTATCGATAGTGTGCAGGAGTTCCTTGTTTATTTTTTTTGCACTTGGTCTTTTGAAATAATGACTATAGGCTTCATACTGTGAACATTGGGTATCTAGCTCACTAAGTGTTTACTTGACTTTTTTAATAGTGTATCCCTCCTGTTTACACCTGGTCACTTTATGCGTTTTTACTGATCAAAACGATTCCATTTAGGTGAGTCACATAAGTGTGTTTTCGCAAAACTGATATAAATCGGATCTTCTATTCCCACGCTATATGCAGATTTAATGTAGGCCAGAGTTCACGTCACCAAAAGCAACAGATATGAGCTGCATTTTATTGATCATAAGCTCATTTCAAAATCAGCGATTAGGAGAGAGCGACAGCAGCACTGGTAGCCTAATATCATTTAATTTCTTTACTATTAATGAATATAATTGTGTGTTGAGCGTCTATGACTTACTTTCACTTTCATTTGCGGCAGTTTGATGCTGGTCTTGATGCGTGTTGCAGTAGCGTCATCATATCTGGCTATAACATATTTTTAGCACTGTTGGGAAGAGTCACTTGACTCTCTCACTTAAAATCCAGCAGTTCCCGCACATACCCACACTATTTTAGTGATTGGTTCATTGGTTGCGAATCGCTCTCATTTGAATAAAGTTACGTCATCATGTTATGTTCACATTGCGACCCCGTCCTCTTGCATGCTTTCCATGTGAAATCAATGGTACGCTTCATCGCGCTGTTGTTCAGTGTATTGAGAACAGCCCGTCACTCGCGCACACGTGCTCGTAAATTATTTTACAAGTTCGCACACAACTATTTTTTGGCACAAATGCGAGTGAAATACTCGCACTGTAGAGCCCTGAATAGGTCAGTTTTCTTACATTCTTCTCTTGTCTCTTGTCTCTTTTTCTCTTTACAGATGAACAAATTGATGAAGAAACCCTCCTGCTGCTTTGAGGTCTGACAATAGACCTCTGACTTCTCACAGTCAGCCTTTCGAGGAGGAAGATAATGCTGCCGAAGATAATGCTGCTGATGACATAGAATGGGATGAGTTAGAGCAGAACACTATCACAGATAGAGTGGCCATGTTTCTATCAAAGTTGAAGGCAAAATCATCTATGACCCTATCTACTGTCAACTTTGTAGTTCAGCAAACATCTAGTCTGGTCTTTGATATTGTTAGTGCTTTACAAAGACAGACAATGTCTTTCTTGGAAAGGATTGGCCAAAGTGAGACCCCTGAAGGCCAACAGCTGAATCAGCAATTTGCAAATGCAGCTAAACCTTTTCAATGCTTGGATACTGAACACAAGCAGATGAAATACTTTGTTCAAACTGGGTACCTAGTTCAGCCAGTGGTGCAGCCTCTCCCTGGTGTCTCGTACACACAACAAAGGGACTCACAGACAGGAACTGTAAAACAGGTGGCAGTGCAGGATACTTTCCAAAGGATTCCTTTACGTCCACTGCTGAAAATCATTCTTGAGAGTCCAGGGACGATGGAGAAGATAATGGAGTGGAAAAGGAAGCTTAGTGACTCAAACAGTCTGGGTGACACCACTGTGTTGAAAATAAGTTCTGTTTTCCCCACTGAGCCCTCTGTTCCTCTTCTGCTGTATAATGACGACTGTGAAATGGTAAATCCACTAGGCTCCAAGACCTCAATCCACAAGTTGGGATTCATCTATTTCACTCTTAAATGTCTTCCTCCAGAGTGTCTTTCAAGTCTTGATTCTCACTTTCTTTTGGCAGTATATAAGGCAGATGATGCCAAAACTTATGGTATAGATGCTGTCCTGAAGTCAATTGTTGATGATATCAATGACTTGGAAACAAATGGTGTGGAAGTAGACACGACTCACTTCAAAGGCACATTGAAGGTTTGGGTTGCCCAAATTTGTGGTGATAATTTGGGGCTAAATTCAATCCTTGGCTATACAGAGAGCTTCTCTGGGAACAGTGTTTGTCGCTGGTGCCATGTGAAGAAACCGGTATTAAATTTTTAAAAATGTGATTAAATTGGCCTATCATGCATATTAATGAAAATAAACTACCATTGTTATATTAATCATTTTAAATCGATCTATATTAATCTCTCGTATTTTAAAATGAGATATCAGGTAAAAGTGCTTTCCTTCAGAAGCACATATAAGTTTTTCACATGTCCTTCGGGAGGGAATCACGTCTTATGTTAGCCTGGAAAAACCCAGACAACTTCCGGCAAATTTAGATTTGCTCTGCAAGTAGTCTGGCAAAGAGCTCATTCAAGCCCATTTCTAATCCGGCAAAATAGCGGCACCAATCAGAAACGTTGAGGCGGGCATTACACGATGACGATCGCTCTGATTGGTTTTAGGTCTATCCAATTGCGCCCAGAGGCATTTGAGCGACGTCCGTTGGTGAAGCGCAACTTTTAAATGCATTATTATATTCAAATTGCAAACACATGAGGACAGTCTCCATGAAAGACCCACTGGCAGATGAACGTGCTACTACCTTTCTCTCCGAAACGGTAGGAAATTAAATTAGATTTAATAGAGGATTTTAACTGTGACACAATGATTGACGGCAGTTTACGTGACAGATCCGTCCGATAAAGATGACGAAGTTAGTATGTCCCAAAGCTTGCCTACTTTTTTGCTACACATTCAAAACTAAATACCTTTTCTTCACAAAAGAGTACATACTTTTATGGCGTAGTGTAACTTAGGTGAACTGGGATGCAGCATATGGCTTTACACGATGACGATCGCTCTGATTGGTTTTAGGTCTATCCAATTGCGCCCAGAGGCATTTGAGGCCCCTTTGGAAATGAGTTATTAATGAAGCTTTGCCAGACCATAACTCAGTTACTACTGAGAATGGTCTGGTTTTTACCAAGTTAGTCTTATGTTTCAGTTTTTACAAAAATAACTTGAATGAGAAAATAAAGTGTGGGTCATGCTTGATGTTAAAAAGAGTTGTCAAGTGCAATAAGCCACAGAAAAAGATCTCAGTGTGTTACTCGCACTGACTGACTTAAAACTTAACTTTTTGACTTTTTACTTAAGCGCGTGCTTAGAAAGCCTCATATCTTTGTCACCATGTGATCCTCAGTTCAGTTTTTTTAGCAGTATTCGGAACTACGCTTGAACATCAGATACACAAAAGTTTTCACAAAAATGAACAGCAGTTTAAACTTTTTTTTTTTAAGTTTTTTATTTTTATATACAGTATAATTGTGCTTCAAATAAAACAAATATTTACCTACACCTTATTGTTGTTTAAAAGCATTTACATAATATATATGAATGTATATGGAGCGTGATAAAAAGTTAGGCGCATCAGTGCAACCAAGGCAAAGGTGTGTTCCGGGTTTAAAGGGATAGTTCACCCAAAAATGAAAAGTCTGTCATTATTTACTCACCCTCATGTTATCATTTAGTCACAGTCTGAAGGCCTGTAACATATATTTTTTTTTCCAATCTCTTGTGTGGTATTAGCTGAAGAACATTGTGTCTTTTAGGGATATATTTTTAAATTGGGAAATTCTGGAAAATTAATAATCTTAAAAACCAACTTAAAAAAGGTTTGAAATGGGTTAAACACTCTCAATAAAGACTGAAGACAGGGCATTGCCTTTGAAGTGTTTAAAATAAGCTAATGCACTATTGATTTGTCACTTTCAGATTTCACAAGCCTTCTCTATATTATTCCCCGACCATGCAGAGAGACTTTGTCAAAATTGGAAATTGAGTTTCAAAGACAAAATCCTTCACTTCGCCAGCCAGGAGAAAAAGGCTCAGGAGCTTCTCCACAATGTAGAAAATTTGTCTCCAGGTACAGTTGTGAATGCAAGTTCAGCTCCAACCCAAACTTTATAATAATAGAGTCTCTGCCTTAGAATAATGACAGTAAAATAATTAATTGATACAAATTATTAATCTGCACAGAAGTCCAAAGTGACATTGCACTCAGGCTGCTACCTATGATACTGCCCACCCCTGTCTACAAAAACGGGATGAAAATGTTCAAACCAAGCTTGGAAGAAAATATCAAGTCTTTCATTGAATTCAAGAATGTAAGTAAGTAATGTAGCATTGCACACATCACTATACAGACCATACTAAGAGCAACTTAAAATGGCTAAACATATCAACAGTCATTTCAAAGTTTGATACAAAAAGCAGAAAATGCTGGTAGTGCTTCTTGGGTGTAAAAGTGTGTAAATACCTCTGGTGCTCTTCAGTGAAGGGATCCACATATATCTTAAGAATATAAGATTCTTACCTGCTCAACCTAAGTAGCTGTTATTGATTACTGGTCTTAACAAGGAAGTGAGCTGTTTGTCAAACACTTCAAGCCCTGACGAAGGCCTTGCTGGCTGAAATGCGTAGGCATGTTTTTATTTTATTAGACTAGCCATGGATTAATAAAGGCTTTTTAACCTTCATCCTCCTGAGTGCCTCAGGCCCTTTTCTTAAGTCATTTCAAAGTGTCAATTCTCGTATCGCACGGAGAAGGACAACAATATATCGCCATATCGATATTTTGTCCCACCCCTAATTTTGTATATAATGCTGCATTGTGTTGTGAGTTGTATGTTTTTAACATTCTTCTGTTTTGAACAGATTGGGACCAACATAGTTGAATACTTGCAGGTGGCTGGGCTCACTAAACCCTTCCCCTTCGTCCTTGGTCTTGGGGATGACAGTCAGTGCCATCAGGCCTTTGTAATTATTGGCAAACAGGCACTACAGCAAAACACTCTCCTTGGTGCTGTGGACACATGCTTTAAACTTTTTTATGTTTTGGACATCCATTTCCCAAAGCAGTGCGCACCAGTGTGGGAATTTTTGCAGACTGTTGTCTACAAACTCCCAGGAACAGAATCCCCTTCAGTAAGACTGCTCCGTGGATATTTGTCATGTTAAGCAGTACTGGAACCAAAACAACTAACCCTCTCTAAAATGTTATGAGTTTATATGAAGAGGAAAATTGTCAGACTGATGAATATATCTAAAGCATTTTACTTGTGCCACTTTGTTAACCTTAATCTCTAAAAAGCTATGAGTTTAAATTAAGTTTAAACTAAAAGTTTAAGTGTCAAACTAATTTATAAAGCACTTGTGCCACTTTGATAACCAATGTTAAAAGTGAAGCTAATGTAATTTAATGTTAAAAGTGAAGCTAATGTAATTTAATGTTAAAAGTGAAGCTAATGTAATTTAATGTTAAAAGTGAAGCTAATGTAATTTAATGTTAAAAGTGAAGCTAATGTAATTTAATGTTAAAAGTGAAGCTAATGTAATTTATTGATGTTATTTATTTTTTAAATATTTTTCATTATTTATTTATTAAATATTTTTTAAATATTTCTAAACAAATTGGAATGAAATGTTTTATATGCTGTTTTATTGTTCATTGAGCATGAAAAATTGCCTTTTTTCTATGAATTTCTTTTTATATTACATTTGGATGTTCTTTCTTATTAATAAATCTTCTCCTTTTGATTATTACTGTTTCCTCTGGTAATTCTCTGCACTCAGTATTTTCAAACCTATTTCAGGTTTGTTTTTAACCAGCAATGTAGTAATTTTTAATCAATAGTTGAGTTCAATTAAACAACCCAGCATGTTGGGTCAAAGATTTAACCCAACCAACTGGGTTAAAATAACCCACCGCTGGGTTAGTCCATATTTGACCCAGCGTTGGGTTGCCAAAATAACCCACATTGGGTTGTTTTAACCCAGCAATTTTTTAGAGTGTATACACTGATTAAAGCATTAGTTTAAAAAAATCTGAGCGCTTTCTCTCCCTCCATTGACAGCTACACAACGACAACTTTCAAGCCCCAGAAAGGTAGTTAAGACATAATTAAAGCAATCATGTGACTCCAGTGGTTTAACTTCAATTTTATGAAGCAACATGAGTGCATTGTTTGAGCAAAACATCTATTTACCACTTTATTTACAAAAATATTGATCTGTAACACTTGTGCATGAGAGCATCATGACACGTGTGTTGTATGGATGCAAGAGCAGACATTGTGTGAACGCTTTTAATAATGTTTTTTTAAATATAATGTAGTAAATTATGCTCTTTTGCACAACGCAATGCTTCATAAATTGAGGTTAATCCACTGGAGTCACATGGATTAATTATGTTTTTACTACCTTTCTGGACCTTGAAAGTGGTAGTTGCATAGCTGTCAATGGAGGGTCAGAAAGCTCTCAGGTTTCATTAAAAATATCTCCATTTGTGTTCCAAACTTGAACGAAAGTCTTACGGGTTTGGAAGGACATGAGGGAGAGTAATTAATGACAATTTACAGAATTAATGTTACTTTCAACATTGTTCATGTTAGTTCACAGTGCATTAACTTAAACAATGAACTGTATTTTGCTTACAAAAACAAAGATTAAATACTGTTACAAATGTAATTCCCATTGTTAACAAATGAGACCTTACTGTAAAGTGTTACCACAAATTTCATGTAAAACATGGTTTAATGTCTCCCTTTGCATGAACTCGTGTAGAACCCAGTTCCAAAGGGTAATGAATGTAGTAACTGCCAAACATCGTGCACAATGCAGAGATGAATGTAGAAATGTTGTAATCTTTTGGTCGATGCTCAGCATGAATAGTTTTGATGTGTAGCAGGAAGAGTCTACAGACAAAAACAAACCATAAAATGACTTTGGTTTAAATATATTTTAATAACGTCCCTATAGTTCACCCAAAAATAAAAATTCTGTCATCATTTACTCACCATCATGTTGTTCCAAACCTGTATAAATGTCTTTGTAATGCTGAACACAAAGAAAGATATTTGTAACCAAACAATTGTTTGGCACCATTGACTATTTTTTTTCCTGGACGTCAATGAGGCCCCACAACTGTTTGGTGTTTTTGACAAAATGTATGACACATTCAAACTCACCACAGACAATGATGCAGGGTGTTGCTGGTAACTTGTCCACATCTTCGACATCTCTTCCACATAATGAAACTTCACCTCTTCCTTTTCATCAAAGCAGGCAAGCAGAAGAAGCACCACATCTATCCAATCGTCACTGCATCCCTCAGTTTCACACCTCGTAACTTCTAGTTTTGCAGCAGTTTGCAGTACTTTTGTCTTCTTTTCTGCACCAACTGTTTTAAGAAAGTTCAGGAGCCGCTGTCCTTTTTTTATCCAAGCTTTTTAGGAACAGCTGCTTGTGAACACCTCTTGACCTCGACCTCTTGAAATAGAAACGGCCAGTTCTCACAAAGCTGTTGTATGCTTGCTCCGTTGTTTATATCTTTGCGTTGAGAGTAGTATGTTGCTTTCAGAAGGTTGCGAACTCCTTCTGGGTCAACATTTGTTGTTTTAGACATGATCTTCATCCGTTCTTGTTTATCCAGCTGGCTCTCTTTAGTCTCATTGTGCAGCATACATTTTAAATCCCAATTCACACAGCCATAAGTGTCTTGAACCTCCTCTGTCAAAAGTAACTTTTAATTATCGGTTGTCTAATGCAGATGCCATGCAATATGGCATTGACTGTACAGGACCATGTGGTCATCACGAACCCGGTGTAGTGATCCCTGCAGTACAAATGTCATGTGAACTTACACAGCAGGACGCTAGAGGTTCCCAGACTCAGATGTGCCTCTGGCTGATGTGTTGGAGGTCCACAGAGACACTGTAGCTTTATTATCAGAAATGATAGAGTACAAATACAGCATCTACAATAGATAATCAGAGAATTTTGATTATATTTTAGGGGTTGTGCTTTGCTCATGTTATATTCAATTATTTAGATGTGCCTGTCTGTATTTTTATCAAAATTGATGTACTAGAACTTACAAATTCAGTCATGCTAATGCTATAAAACAACCCAAAACCTATAATCATTAAACAGCTGTACATGTTCAGCTTAACTTTTATGATGCTTTGAACAGCCACACAAGGTCAATAAATGTTTCAAACAACCTTTTAATCAAAGGTTAATTAAATGTTCTGTTCTAAATAATACAATACAAAAAATGCTTATGAGATTTGTGGACTGGTCTTTTGTGCTGTCACAAAAACAAAAATTGGGGCATTTTAACATTAATTCCAGTTAATATGGATTAACTGTGACATCCAGTGAATATTCTTAGTAACACAAGAACTTCTAAACCATTTTATATCCATAATCTGTGCTCAAGCTAAACATCTAGGAGACCATATTTATAGTGAATCGTAGTAAATACATTTTTGTAAAAACGCTTTAGACAAACGTTAGTTTGGTATAGCCTTGAAAACACAAATGATCTGAACTCTGCAACATATCAAAAGTGTTTGTCTTAGTAACAGCAACTCCTGTAAATATGGATTAATTCTGGCATCTAATTTTTATTCTTAGTATGAAATCAGACCATTCATAATCTGTGCTCCAGTTAGCAGCTAAAAAGTCTCTCTTCAAAGGCAATGCAGTCCTTATAATGACTAGGAAGCTTCAGAGTTTGATAGCATGTGGAAGACTTCAATAAGTTTCCCTCAACATCTCAGCTCCTGGGCAGCCCATCCAGTCCAGAATTTGAGCAGAAACCGGAAGGTATTGGAAGAAGCTGCATTTAAAAATGTCACAAGTAGTATCTTCATCACAAAGGTTAATCAGTTGATTCACATATACTTAATTCTCAATGAATGTGTGAAGGAATCATCTGAGCCTACATGTGTCTTCAAAGAGAGACCTCGTCATCTATTGGCCAATGTACCCTCTCCGACATCATTATTACTGAAGAGTTGTACAACGGTATTACAGAAATTGTCTCATGTCTTAAATGGGGTGTATGTTAATGTATCACTAGTCCTAGGAAGATAAATTTTGTCTTTCAGCCAGCAAAGGCCAGATCTATAAGGCATCCTTTTAAGAATAATAAAAAAATGATATGAAGACAAATCTGACATCATATAAATATGTCACTTTATTACTGGCAGTGTTTAGTCAGACAGTGTAGGTTTTTAAACTGACCTGCATCCCAAAGTTTGTAGTTCTCAATCTAAAAAAAAAAAAAAGGTTGTATAACCGCTTCATATTTTGAAGTTGACTGATAAACTCTTTAAATGAGAATATGTGTGGCTCTTAAAAGAGCCTTCGTGTTGGTTGAGAAACCGGATGTTCTTCTACTTGGAGCTGGTGTATTTGGTGACGGCCTTTGTGCCCTCAGACACGGCGTGTTTGGCCAGTTCACCGGGCAGCAGCAGACGCACGGCGGTCTGGATCTCTCTCGATGTGATGATGGAGCGCTTGTTGTAGTGAGCGAGACGAGACGCTTCACCGCCGATGCGCTCGAAGATGTCGTTGACGAAAGAGTTCATGATTCCCATCGCCTTGGAAGAGATCCCGGTGTCAGGATGAACCTGTTTCAGGACTTTATACACGTAGATAGCGTAACTCTCCTTCCTGGACTTTCTGCGCTTCTTTCCTCCCTAACCGGCGGTCTTTGTGACGGCCTTCTTGGATCCCTTCTTCGGGGCGGATTTGGCTGGTTCAGGCATGATGATCTGAAGAACAAACTCAGAACAATGATTCTTATTCAGCTCACAGAAGTATTTATTCCCTCCTCTATGCTAATTCTGTGAGGAGATGACGCGCGCCACTGATGGCGTATTTTCATTGGTCAAACACATTCAATGATTTCATTGGACAGTTGTAAGTTTGACGGACCGGAAAGAGCCAATCAAAGACTTCCAAATGAAAGTCCCTCCTCTCGCCTCATGTTAGAAAGTTTCCACCCCCCACACGATTACATTTCCTTTGTTTAGTTCTCCCGCTCATTTTTTCTAGTAAAATAATGTAATATGAAAAAGAAAATAAGTTTCTCAAGAAATAAATGTTAGTAAAGAGCTTTTTTCTGAGTTATTTCTCCAACAATGCTTTTCTGAGAAGTAGATATTTTGCATATTCCATATTATTATCAAAGACGTATTTCTCTTTCAATTGTTCTGCGTTTAGAACTGCGCAAGTAAATCTGGACTGTAATATGACGGAAACGTCATCTGTAATTCTGTACGTGTTTGAATATATATTGAACAAAACACTTAAAAATCCATGTTTATTCAATGAAAGACGATTATTTTATTTATGTACTGCTGCGGATACAAAAAATCCGTACAGATCTTCAAAGATTAAATTCATAATGATTTTAATACATAGTTATTAATCGAATAACTACTCTAGAAAATCAACTCTTTGTCTGAGATTGTGTGTGGCTCTTAAAAGAGCCGTTGGGTTGGTCTGATTTCTCCTGAATAAAGTCGTTTATCCTCCGAATCCGTACAGAGTTCGTCCCTGTCGTTTCAGCGCGTACACAACGTCCATGGCAGTGACGGTCTTTCTCTTGGCGTGTTCAGTGTAGGTGACGGCATCACGGATAACGTTCTCCAGAAACACCTTCAACACACCGCGAGTCTCCTCGTAGATCAGACCGGAGATACGCTTGACACCGCCACGGCGAGCGAGACGACGGATTGCGGGTTTGGTGATTCCCTGGATGTTATCACGCAACACTTTGCGGTGACGCTTGGCACCTCCTTTCCCGAGTCCTTTACCGCCTTTACCTCTTCCAGACATAATTCCGAAAATACACAGAATGTAGACAGTAGAGTTGCTGGAGAGGATTTTAAAGTAGTCTACTGGACCTAGTAGAAACACAGTACTGAAGGAGGAGCCTAAAACACGTCACTTATTTTTCTTCTCATAGTTCACCACGCTGACGTAAAAAAAGTTCACGGATTCATTATACATTAAACATTATATATATATAATATATATATATATTGTTATATATAATATTTACTGTGTCTCATTCATCTATACAATTTTAAATCAATTACTTCCTTGTTCAAAACCAAAGCACAGTTTCACTCGAATTTATTACATTTTCTTATGACACTTGATCATTCGTGTTACCATACATTGTATCGCCTTATTTATTTTAATTAACTGCATATCTTGCAATCGTTTTGACATAAAAAATAGAAAAAAAAGTCTTATAGAGCGCGATCTAGCCTGTAAATGGTGTTCATAACCAACTGGGTCAGTTCTGGGAGGTGTAGCACTCTGGTCCAGGGGCCACATATGCAGGTTCTTCAGCTTGGGTTGGGGATGCCAGATTGTGCAAACTGCATCGTTTAGACCCATCATGCATCCACGGAGCGGAAAAACTGGCGCATTGGCTCGCTCGCTAGATGAGACGGAGCACCACTTGCCACCGGAAAGCCCTTGTGCACAGTACTCGTAATTTTAGGAAGTACTTGACAACAGTGGACCATTCAAAGTCTCTAAATCTGCGAGGGACATGGTATCATATTCATCATCAGAAATGTCAATGTCAATTTTATTTATATAACAAAATTACATACAACCAGGGTTGACCAATGTGCTGCACAATAAAAAACAGAACACTTAAACAATACAATGTCATTACTAAAATACATAGCAATAAAACTTCCACATTGATTATATGCCAAATCAAAGAGAACAGATTGTGATGGTGCAGATCTAGTACAGAAGGGGAGAGCTTTCCAAAATCTGGGTGCAGCTACCGAAAAGGCGCGGTATGAGGTCACACGCTCCAACAGAGTTCACGCTCCAACATAGGACCTGAGATCGTCACACATATAATATATAGGCAAAGCCACCGAACGAGGTCGATGAAAGAGCGAATGAGGGTACCCATGAGGGTAATCTGTCTCCATAAAATCTGTCCTCACAAGTATAGTAAAAATGCTAGAGAACCCAATTGTGTTTTTAGCTGGTCATTTTAGCTGGTCCTTACTAGTAAAAAGGCTCATAAATCAACTAAATTATGTTTATCTTTAAATCTAATGAAGTGCAAAGGTTTCTATGAGGGTTAGGTTTAGGGATAGGGTTCGGGATAGGGGAGATAATATATCTTTAGCCTGCTATTAAATCAATGAACGCCTATGAGATGTCCTCACATGTAAAGCATACGTGCGTGCCTGTGTGTGTGTGTGTGTGTGTGTGTGTGTGTGTGTGTGTGTGTGTGTGTTTTTGTCAGCATTAATAATTGTGTAGATATTTTGTGCTCTATCATGTTTTTCTATAGAAATTGTACAGTTGTTAATGTATAGCTGAGCTCTTCAAGTTTTCCAAGTGACCAATTTTAGATTGAAAGAGTTGCAATTGAAGAGTTGCTTCCTGAATCATGAGAAAATAATTAATAAATACAACATTATGCCCCAAGTGCCCCAAAACATCCCCCACACCATTACACCACCACCACCAGCCTGCACAGTGGTAACTAGGCATGACGGATCCATGTTCTCATTCTGTTTACGCCAAATTCGGAAATAGGTGCTTTTTTATTTGTTATTTGTTCCTGTGTGCTACCAGTGAGGGAGGTCAGACTTTATTGATTATTTAATTTTTGTTTTAAATGCAGGTAAGAGTTTCCCATTCAGTTTGTGTTAATTCTTCTGAGGTTTCTTTGATCCCATATGCCTTGTTTTGTGTAAGTACACACATGATTACTCTCATCACTGTCTTAGTGGTTTGTGTAAAGAGCGTGAGATGGGACTCCGGGATTCTTTTATTTTCTTAAGGAACTCTTCTTTTGGTAACGTTTCCCCAAGACTGGTGAGGATCATAACACAAACTGTCAGTGAATAGCACAGTATTGTGTATTCAGAACCTTAAATACAGTGTATTGTGTAGTTTCATCGATTGAGACACAAACAATTCCTATGAACTCTGGTAACATTTTCATCCCATTAAATCAGTCTTCTTGGACATAAATGCAAATATAATCCAGAATTCAAAAATTCATTCAGTCACATATGTATATATAATTTTTTTTAATTTTTCTCATTTGTCTTTGTTTGATCTCACCTGATAAAAAGGACAGGTTGTAGTCCAAGAGACCCGATTTCACACCATCAAATGAAATTGTACTCCTTGTAATTTAACTGTTGATATCAGGAATGTATAGTTGTACTAGTAACTTTGTAATTTATTGAACATATTAGCATTGATCTTCTTAAGTTCCTAATCAACTTCTTAAAATAAAATATTCTAAAATCAGGGCTTAAAGTATTCCGGCCGGGGGCCGGATTTCCGGCTTGAGGGCAGGTCCGGCCTCCGGCGCAGGCAAAATTTATTAATCAGGCTGCAAATTACAGTCGGACGCACTTTCGGCGCAGACGCGCTTGGAAAAAACGAGTGCGCCGCTTCCATTATGAGCGTGCATACCGCGCGGCTGCATTTGAAACTGGGAACTTGAATGCGGTTTAATATTTTCGAGTCAATTGATTTCACCTACCAATCATATGAGAGGAGCGCAGCTCTAACTAACGTCACAAGCCTATCAGAAGCAGAGCAGGGCGGGTCCTGGCAACAGTGTGATTGAGATCCATATCTCACGTTAGCGTCGTCGGTGAAAGCATGGAGTGCAGAACTCCAGAAACAACATTAGGTGACTTAATGTCATCATGGATGAAAAGAAAGGAGATGTGAGTTGGTTGATTTTGTAAATTAGCTCAGGTCAGCATAATCATATTTTCTGTCTACACCTTTTGATGTTAGCCTTACGTTGACTGAGCTAACATTAACATACACTGCTGCTAGGTAACTTCAGACTCTTAGTTAAATATTTAATGTAGAACATTCTGTGTAGCTTACTAAAAAAAACATTATGTGTAGGCCTACCATGAAAACGAGTCCACTTTAAACCGCTTTATTTTCTGTCAGCAATGTATGACAAGTAACGTTGCAGTGTGTACGCACCTTTAGTGCTGTCAACGTTAACGTATGCGATTTCTTTTTTTTTGTCCAGCTTTAATGTTTTAAAATATTTAACGCAATTAACGCTGCATCCGTTCTTTGTCATTCTTTAGCTCTTATTAGTTATTAGTTTGTCCACCAAATGCTTTAAACCATTAATTTGCGACAAGACAAAAGAGAACGCACTTCAGTAAATGTCCTCCTCACACACACACACACACACACACACACACACACACACACACACACGAGGCACAAAAAGTCGCGAACCAGTATCGAATTCTCTTTCGCGTTTGAACGAACAATAACACACACATTTATGCCAAAATGTCCGTTTTGTCGAGTATCCTCACAAGAATCAATCATTATTAACTTTAAATGAGTTAAATAAAATCTTAAATGGAAGTAAAGAGTAGTGAGAGAATGAGACGCGTGAGATCCTGTCACCAGCTGTAGATCTTAAAGTGACAGTAGCCACTAATTCTGTCTGTCAGTAAAGTTAACCAAAGAACAAAGGGAACAGAGAAAACTACTAACTACTCTTTGACTAAAGAACGCTTGTAGCTTTAATAAGGATTAATCGAATTTAATTTATAATTTATGCATTACGGACTATTTTATAACCCTAAAATTTAGTATACTAAATAAAATATCAGTGATACTGGCCTTCATTAATAAAAAGATGCCATTAAGATACAGCCGTAATACTTAAAAATAAATGGTTCCATTTGAAGATAAGTCCGTCTCTGCAAAACAACCCCCCAAAAAAAAAGTTCAGGCTCAGCAATTTTTTTCACTTTAAGCCCTGTAAAATACACATACCCTTAATTGTGTTTTTAATATGAGTGAATACTTGACAGATAATAGTGACATTCAGTTTGTATCAGGTATCAATAATGAATCAGCATTTTTATATCAATAATGGGTATTTCCTTATGTAGGCATAATAATGTCATCTTTGACATAAAATATGGGCATTTTATTTTATAGAATTAAAATTAAAGTGAATAAAAATATGAAATTATGAGAATAAATGCAATAATACAGAAAAAAATATATTTGATTATAAAATGTAATCTAAGTCTCAGATTTAACCAAATAATAACAATACAATGCCTTATCTTTGTATAATGAACAATATAAATAAATGAAAGATGTTAAAGTACAGTTAATGAGATGAAGCCTCAAAGCTGGATACAGGTGCGCAGAGCCAGAAGATCTAATGCAAAGGATGTTGTCAAGTAACCAGTTCAGGTAATCGATATGTGTCAGCTTCTCTGCAACCTCAAGCCCCCGGGAATAGTTCTCCCTGCCATCTATGGTCAGTGTTTTGCAAACACACACACCCACACCCACACAAACACGCACACACACACATAACCGCATACATTCACAGCCCCACATTCGCGCCTCGCTCAGAGTGAGTGTTGCGTGTAGTTTTTTCTTTTCTTTAAATTCAATAAATGTTTTCGTGCCAATCTAATTACCCTCTATTTCTTGCCTCCCTGTTGTTGTTTTTTTATACTTGTGAGTGAAAAGGACACTCGAAATCTGCTGATTTTGATTATAAAAATACAGGCGCATCACCGATAGACATTTTCAGCTACAGTGTTTTTTTATTTTTTATAACTGTTTATGTTAAACATTGTGTTTATGATTGTATTATAGATGGGGGTAAAAATATATAATATTGAACTGCATTCAATTGTTTGTGGTGGTGTTTTTTTTTTTTGTGTGTGTGTGTGTATGTAACTGGTGTTTTTTTTGTGAGCTATCCCTTAAGGGTAAAAATCTACCAGTAGACAGGCTTGACCAAAATTATTTTTGGAACTATTTAAAATCCAAAATTGAATCTGGTTTTTGGGCCCGCCACTGTTACAGAAGTGTTACAGTCCCTAAAAGGGACTTGAATATTTAAATTTGGTAATTCTAATGTGTTTTTGGATAATTGAATAACTGAAATTCTGTGAACTGAAACATTGAAACCATATGGGTATTATTTGTTGGTGATTTAAGACTGTTAAAAAAACTGTTGAATCTTTGAAAAAAAAAAGATAATTCTAAACTTTCATGTTGAAAATCCTTGTAATTTGTGTGTATTTGAGTTTTGAAAAATGATAAGGTTTTTTGTGTGTGAACCTGGTGCAAATTGAGTGAATATGTATTTGGATAATTGAAAGTTAATTGATTATTGAAGTGTGGTTTGTTCACTGAATACTTGGTGATTTGTTTTGTATCTGGTGTGTGAGTAAGAGGTAGACTGGTTGCCAATTGTGAAAGTAAAAAGGTAACCAGGGTTTAATATCCTGTTTTGTTTCTCCCCCTTGTGGGCCAAGATACTGACACATTTTTATTTTATTCATTTAATTTATTGATTATTTGCAAAGCATTTTACATTCTTCATTGACACAAACACTACAAAGATGGCCGCTTCTACACCCCCAATCCACTTTTGTGGAAATTGATCCACCTCTAGATATATCAACCCCAAACTGGCCACTTGTGCAACTACTACAGCAGCAACCAGTATTTTTTCCCATTATCACATGCTCCCACTTTTCATTCCACACCCACTTAGTTCAGCAGTATCACACCTATAACCCATGTGCGTTTTGCTTCCCCGACACCAGATGGCAGCCCTCTTTTCCAAGCCCCCACCTGCCACCAGGAACCAGATTCCATGCAACTATGCACCTCTTTACAAATTTCACCTCCATCTTCGGTGGCACAGTATGATCTGCCTGGTATTCTCCCAACTCCTGGAAAGGAAATTCACCATCTTACTTCTCAAATGACTTCATGAAATATCAAGAGAGAGCTTTACGTGAACTTAGCCAGGAGCAAAGAACTGCAACTTTCAACAACGAAAGGCAACTCTCAGACTTCACTGCCAATATGGAAGCCAGCCAACGTCAAATCCTCACCGTGTTAACTACATCAAAACACCAGGGAGAGACGGATTCAGAACATTTACTTAAGGCCACAAAAGTGTTAAAATCAGAGGAATTACAAAAAGTTGAGTCAAACTTATGTTCAGAAGTCCGCTTCATGATGGAACAGCTCCAGGTAGAACTACAGAGGGACATTAGAGCCATAAAAACGAATCTTCAAAAAGATCATGAGCAAATATCTACTGAGTGTAATAAGTGTATTAGCCAAATTGACAAGCTGACTACACATGTCAAGGAACTCCAATTTGAAATGGAAGAAATCAAAGAACAAAAAAAGATAATGGCTGCTCACCAAAGAGATGTACACTCCCCACCCATCACCACATGCCCTTCACCACCAGAACATTTTCCCATACTTCCTATGCCTGCTGGTAAGAATGACCATTTAAAGTTAACCTTTCCCACATTTGGAAGGCCCACCGATGACACTGATCATCTCCTATACCTAACTCTATGTCAGGACTTCTTAGAATTGCATCCCCTCGTAGAGGTTGACCTCCTGGCAACTTTCCGCAACATACTGCATGGCACTGCACGGGACTGGTGGGAAGTCACCAGATCCTCAATAACGACCTGTAATGAGTTTGAACCTGCTTTTCAGGTTGGGGCATCAGCTGGAGCGAGACCATGAGCAGCAACTCTAATATGAAAAATTTATGGACCGTAAACCTTCAGCAGAAGTGCCTAAACTAATTTCAAACAAACCCACTGATAAGCCTCTAGTGCAATGTTGGAGGTGTAAGGGACACCATTCACCAGGCCACTGTCCACATTATGACTCCTCATCACCAAATCGATCTGTGAAGCAGAAGTCAATGGACATTTCATTCTCATAAGACAGGAGGTCAAGCAACTAACAATTCTGTCACTGCTTCAACAACTAAAATGTTGTCATCCTCCAAGAAACCACCTCCCATAACAGCCCCTATTACTCCTGTCATCCCTCAACAGTTAATAGTCCCAATCTGCATTGGCGGTTGGTCTGGAAAGGCCATTGTGGGTACAGGGGCAAGTTATACTATGATCCTTGAGTCTGTGGGAAAAGCTCTCTCCTCCAGAGAAACTTCACCCATGGTCTCTTGTCCAATGTATCTGGCTAATGGTGAAACAGAAGTGCCTTTAGGATGGCTACAGATATAAATTCATATTCACCACAAAACCTTTACCTTACCTGTTGCTGTTCTCTCCCACCAAGTACTCGTCTATACTGCAGTTTTGGGATTGGATTTCATCTTCTTCAGTGGCCTACAAATCAACGTAACTGACAAAAAATATTCATTCAAGTCCAACCCACAGGAGGATCATCTGTTTCAACCCGGCAATGCAAGTGTACCTGACATTAACCATCAACACCAGAAAATAGGACAACGTGCAAAGATTCTCACCCAAAGTCTTTCACTGTTAAGTTCTATTCCTCCCCCTCAACCTACACTTATCTCATCCCGTCAGTACATATGAAAAAACTTTAATTGACAATGCAGTGAGTGAAGCACACTTATCTCCTGAAGGAAAACACAGACTGAGGAAAGCCCTAGAGACCAACCCTCAGGTATGTTCCCTTCAATCAGTGTGTACTGATGTCCTACAACACTGCATTTACACACACCATCAAGTCCCCATCAAGCAGTATCCTTATTGCATGTCCCCTGCCAAACAAGCTGTAGTAAAAGAACAGCTTGAGCAGATGTTGAATGCAGGAATTGTGGAACCATCACACTCTGGCTGGGCCTCCCCTATCGTTCTAGTCCCAAAAAAAGATGGCAGTCTTATATTTTGTGTTGAGTATCGTAAAATTAATGCAATCACTGAAAATGATGCTTACCGACTCCCAAACATCAAGAGATCCTAGAATCACTCTCTGGGGCAACACTTTTTTCTTCCATTGATCTTAACAGCGGCTACTGGCAGGTGGTTATGGACCCTCAAAGCAAACCAAAGACTGCATTCTTCGCTCCATCAGGGCTCTACCACTTTAATGTCATGCCCTTTGGGTTAAAGAATGCACCTGCAACATTCCAAAGGCTGATGGAGACAGTGCTGGGAGAGTTACAAGGAAGTATTTGCTTTGTCTATATTGATGACATTATTATCTACTCCCCATCTGAAGCTCAGCACTTCAAAGATCTCCAAACTGTTCTCCACAGATTACAGGAAGCTGGGCTGACCATAAACCTAAAAAAGAGCAAGTTCAGCCTTAAAGAAATTATGTTCCTAGGGCCTGTTGTTAACATTAATGGCATCACTGCAGACTTCAGTAAGATTGAGGCCATCAGGTCTTACCCTGTACCACGAAACATCAAAGAGGTCCAGCACTTCCTTGGATTAGCCGGGTGGTACCACCGGTTTGTTCCAAACTTCTCCAAGATAGCTGAACCCATAAATGCACTGCAAAAGGGGCATTCTTTTCACTAGTCACCCCAATGCCAGGAATCTTTTGAGCAGTTGAAGGCCCATCTCACATTGCCTCCCATCCTTGGCCATCCAAATTTCCAACTTCCGTTCACTGTGTATACAGATGCCAGTGACACAGGTCTTGGGGCTGTATTAGCCCAAAGGAAAGATCAGGAACTGGAGGAAGTTATTGCCTATGCAAGCCGAACCCTAAACAAAGCTGAAACCAATTACTCTGCTACTGAGAAGGAATGTCTTGCAGTTGTATGGGCACTTGAAAAATGGCAGCATTACCTGGAGCACAAGATGTTCACCGTAGTCACCGACCACAACGCACTACAATGGGTTATGAGCTCCACGAAAACCACCAGCCGTCTCATTAGATGGGCACTACGATTGCAAAAGTTTTATTTTGTCATTGAATACCACAAAGGTAACTAAATGTAGCACCTGATTCTCTGTCTAGAATTCCCAGCATACCAGGTTGTGGCCTGTACTGCAACCAGAAAGAGAATGATGATCTTCCTATCTCTGCTGCCGCCATTTGGGAGGAACAACATAAAGACCCCATCATTGTAAAGTTATTTAAAGCATTGGCAGAGAAGAACAACAATTGGAAAGATACACATCAAGTTGTGGAGGACAAGTTATATCACAAGACCCACCTATCAAATGGCCAAGTCCACTACAGAGTGTACCTCCCAAGCAGTCTCATCCCATCTGTCCTTCAATACTACCATTCTAATCCCTTAAGTGGCCATGGAGGTATCTGTAAGACCTGCAAACGACTGCAGGAAGTTGTTTTTTGGCCAGGGATGTGGACCGATATAAAACGCCTTGTTAAGTGTTGTGTAAATTGTCAAACACTTAAGAGTGAAAATCAGAAACTGGCTGGCAAGCTACAACCTGTAACCATAACACAACACAACAAAATGGTAGGGATGGACATAATGGGTCCTTTGCCAAGCAGCACCCATTGATACTAGTACCTTCTGGTTTTTGTTGATTACTTCTCTCGCTGGGTCATTTTTCCCCATGCGCAATGCAAATGCACAAACCGTAGCAATGATTCTTCAGACCGAAATCCTCACTCGATGGGGCGTACCAGACTTTATCCTGTCTGACCGTGGGACCCAATTCGTTTCCTCCATATTTAAGGATCTGTGTGCTAAATGGAACATCACCCAATAATTAACAACTGCATATCACCCACAAACGAATATGACGGAGAGAGTAAACCGCACCTTAAAATGTATGATCTCCTCTTATGTGGACGACAACCACAAAAAATGGGATCAATATTTACCTGAACTCCGTTTTGCAATTAACTCAGCCATTCAGGAAAGCTTTGGAATGTCCCCCGCAGAGCTCCAACTGGGAAGGAAACTGCATGGCCCAATGGACAAATTACTACATGGGGAAAACCTTTCACCATCCATTCCATTCTATGATGTGGTCAACCATCTAGCCCAGCTGAAATTAAAAGCAAAAGAGTGCTGTAAAAAAAGCCCAGAAACGACAATTAAGAAGCAACAATAAAAAAAAGATGAGAGGCCTCCTTCAAAGAAAAAGACTGTGTTTGGTTAAGGAATTTCCCACAGTCCAGTGCACAACACCATTTTAGTGAAAAACTAGCCCAGAAGTGGAAAGGTCCTAACAGAGTTTTAAAGAAATTAGGACCACTAAATTATTACCATATGTTGTCTTTCCCAGGGGAAGTGTGTGGCGGTGCCTGAAAAAAATGGAGACTGGGGAAGTTGAGAGGATCTAGTAGAAAGCGAGGTGCACGGATTACCTGAGGGTGTAAGAGATCGGTTCCTAAGCTAGAGCGGGACGCGCTCTGTGTTTGGCCAGTGTCAACCCCAGAGTGAGGCGGTTCCGCACTGCACTTCCTAATGCAGGCTGCAGAGTGTTGTCATCTTATGCAAAGAATTTTGTCAAATAACCAGTTCAGGTAATCGACTTGTGTTGGCTTATCTTCAACCTCAAGCCCCGGGTAATAGTTCTCCCTGCCATCCATGGTCAGTGTTTTGCAAACACACACACCCACACAAACACGCACACACACATAACCACATACATTCAAAGTGTTGTGTGTAGTTTTTTTGTTTCTTTAAATTCAATAACTTTCTTCGTGACAATCTAATTACCCTCTATTTCTTGTCTCCCTGTTGTCTTGTTTTTTGATACTTGTGAGTGAAAAGGACACTCGAAATCTGCTGATTTTGATTTAAAAAATTCAGGTGCATCACATTTTCAGTAGACATTTTCAGCTACAGTGTTTTTTTATTTTTTATAACTGTCTCTGTTAACATTGTGTTTATGATTTTTTTTTTTGTGTATGTAACTGGTGGTTTTTTGTGAGCTATCCCTTAAGTGTAAAAAGCCACCAGTAGACAGGCTTGACCTGTCTGGCGCCCGAAATTATTTTTGGAACTATTTAAAATCCAAAATGTAATCAGTTTTTTGGGCCCCCCACCATTACAGTATTCACAGCCTTTGCTCAATACTTTGTTGAAGCACCTTTGGCACCAATTACAGCCTCAAGTCTTTTTGTACAAGCTTGGCACACCTGTTTTTGGGCAGTTTCTCACATTCTTCTTTGCAGGACTTCTCAAGCTCCATCAGCTTGGATGGGGAGCTTCGGTGCACAGCCATTTTTAGAACTTTCCAGAGATGTTCCAACGGGTTCAAGTCTGGAATCTGGCTGGGCCACTCAATGATATTCACAGAGTTGTCCCGTAGCCACTCCTTTGTTATCTTGGCTGTGTGCTTAAGGGTCGCTGTCCTGTTGGAATATGAACCTTCACCCCAGTCTGAGGTCCAGAGCACTCTGGAGCAGGTTTTCATCAAGGATGTCTCTGTACATTGCGGCATTCATCTTTCCCTCGATCCTGACTACTCTCCCAGTTCCTGCCGCTGAACAACATCCCCACAGCATGATGCTGCCACCACCATGCTTCACTGTAGGGATGGTATTGGCCAGATGATGAGCGGTGCCTGGTTTCCTCCAGACATGACGCTTGCCATTCAGGCCAAAAAGTTCAATCTTTTTCATCAGACCAGAGAAATTTGTTTCTCATGGTCTGAGAGTCCTTCAGGTGCCTCTTGGCAAACTCCAAGTAGGCTGTCTTGTGCCTTTTACTGAGGAGTGGCTTCCGTCTGGCCAGTCTGTGAATACTTCCATCTGACAAAGGCTGTGAATACTTATGTACATGTGATTTTTTTCGTTTTTTATTTTTAATAAATTTGCAAAGATTTCAAACAAATTTCTTTCACATTGTCATTATGGGGTATTGTTTGTAGAATTTTGAGGAAAATAATGAATTGAATCCATTTTGGAATAAGGCTGTAACATAAAAATTTTGGAAAAAGTGAAGCGCTGTGAATACTTTCCGGATGCACTGTACATTGCTGCACTCAATGCTCCCCCATTTCCCACCTGGACATTGATAAAGCAATGTTGCAACCTTATAAGGATATGGAAAGAAACATGGAATAGTCTCCTAACGTATACACTGAACCATGTGAGGCTTCAGACTATAAGCATACATGCATAAACAGGAATAGATGGATGGACATACAAGCTGGTTTCATGAATGTTAAGTATATGATCATATTTTGATTATAGTTGAGTACATAAATGTGGATATAAGTACATACATGTGGATACATGAACATGCTTGTATAATATCAATAAGCAAAAATATAAAATATTGAAATAACTCTAGCCACTTGCATTACCATCAGAAATTAAAATGTAACATCTTCAGCCATCTTCAAATAAAACTGTTCTTTAATTATATTTTATTGAGCACTGAACAATGATTGTTAATAATTATATAATTTAGATGTAGAGGACATTATCAGCCCAATGATTTGATCTTTTGAGTGGACTTGAGGATTGTTAAAATAAACTCCGCGAAGACCTTAGTAGTCTAGAAGTGTGTTGCTGAAGGAGATCCGTAATATAGGGAGGAGCCAAGCAAACCCTTAAAAGTAAATAATAAAATCTTAAATTGAATCCTAAATTTGACTGAAGCCAATGAAGAGATGCTAAAACTGGGGATATATTGTTGTGAACAGTAGACTATAGACTGCAGATTTAAAATGTCAACAAGATGTTCAATACTCCGAAAAGAGAAATCCCAGAATATTATGGATTAATATTATAGGATAAAGCTTTGGAACGAGGGAAAACATTAAAACGTCAAGGTGTCTGGTTTCATAACAGACATGGAAAAAACAGATGAAATGGATAATAAATGTAGAAAGTCCTTAAATGTGATGAGGGCATTAGCTGGCAAAGAGTGGGGAGCAGAAAGAATAGGATTCTCCATGATATATCAAGATATGATTAGATATATGATTGATATATTGTACCGCATCAATAACATTATTAAAGCGACTGGATAAATACAGTGTAGAGCTCTTAGGATACGCTTAGGAGCAGTAAAATCAACACAAATTAATGCTCTACTTGTTGAGGCAAATGAAATGCCACTGAATTTGCATAGAGGAAAATGATCACTGATATACTGCAAATATATGAAGAGTTATGTTGGAAATTACATGAGGTATTAATTAACTGTTGGGAATATGTAAACAACAAGAAAGGGGATTTGGATGGAGCATAAGCCCCTTAACAGAAAAGACCTGACTGCAGAGACTGAGTGTAATATGTCTCCTGTATGGGGAGAGGTGATGGACTTTTCCTGAGGTTGATCTGAGATATTAGAAAAGATGAAGGATTGGGTGGAAATGGGCATGATAACATCTAATGTAAAAAAACATGTTTAGGGAAGATTTTTATACAGATGGATCAAAAGATCCAACCACAGCATTACAGGAATAGGAGTGTATATTCCAGTAGTAAGTGTTGTCAAAAAGATTAACAGCTAATTTATCTTCTATAGAGATACCGCCATCATAATAGGTTTAACTTGGGTAGTGGAAACAAGACCTGACAGAGTAGTTATATGTTCTGGTTCAGCGTCAGTATTAACATCATTAGCTACACGAAGATCATCCAGAGAAGATTTTATAAATGAAGTATCATGCTCGTGTATCGTATTCAAAGGAAAGGAGGGAGAGTCGGATTCTGTTGGGTACCAGCACATAAAGGGAGTTAGTGAAGAAGGCTTTAAAAATGAGGAGGATATTAGAGTTAGTACAGGTTTGAGTGATTGAATTGAAATATATCAAAGAACAGATTTGTAATGAAATGCATCAGTCTGGATCCAGAGGGACTCAGTGTGGAAGCTGGAGGAGCTGAACACACAGCACCAGCTGACCCCTGGGTCATGATGGATCTATACTTTATTTAAGGGATTGAGAGAAAGGCAAATAAAATGATGCATTAAACTGAACGGCATGTGCTCATGATACAAGCCCACCATTAAAATAAAAGAAGAAGAATGTAAAGGACAAAAACAACTGCTGTATAATTATTATTATTATACATTTGTATTAAATGAAACTGAAGTAGAGTTTGAGGGAAAAAAGCCCATGAGTTTTGTATACAAATGTCTTTCAAGTTTAAACTAAACAATTAAATTATTATTTTATAAAGAAATTAAGAAACACGATGAAAAAAGATGAAGAAAAAATGGACAGAGAATTGAACTGAATTTGTTTAGTCGGGAGTCTAGAAATGATTATTATTATAATTATTATTCCGATACATTTAGTGCAAATGTAACAAATTTAGTGTAATATTGAGAGATAATTTGTTGATTAATATTAGAAAATTCAACAATAATATAATATGTGATATGAAGGACACAGATGTAAGTATGTTAGTTATACTTCATTGGTATAAAGACTTAAAGGCATAATCGATTCATCATAACTGAATCATTTGTATAAAATATTGTCAATTAATCACACTTAATTTTAAACTTCTGTTTTTAGTATAATATAAAAATAAACAGAGAAGTGATGGACTATCCTCAGGACAACAATGCAGGACAATATTGATGAAAAACAAAGAATTACTCTTTTATATGAATTAGTGTGTGGCTCTTAAAAGAGCCGTTTTGGGGCAGAAACTCTGCTGGTGTGTCTCCGAGAGCTGCTCGCGCTTGTGTTTTCTCCTCTCACATTTAGAGCAAAACTGGAGTGATTCAATAGTTTGATGGAGTAAAAACATTGTGAACACGGAGCAGGACTACTGTGCTTTATTTGAAGACAAAAACACGCGACGTGGAAACGTTTAGTTTAGCGCAATCACATCAAATCCACGGCGAGCATCAGTTACTGGCAAAAGCTGCGAGTGAATTTGTTGTTATTTTTATGTAAACACGTTTAATAAAAGTTGAACGTGTCCTCTGAGTATTCAACAAACACTTTGACAATAACTTTAATGAATTGATCATAACTGAGGGACTTGTGGACTGTTTCATACAGTAGTTGTTTTGGGCATCTTGAAACACACTCAAATCAGAGACAAAAGATACAATCAGGTAAATGGGAGTAAAGAAACTTCAGAAAAGGCCAAAATAATAAACACAAACTGAATGGGAAACTCTTACCTTTATTATATATATAAAAATAAATAAAGAATCAGAATGAGCTTTATTGCCAAATGTTCGCATACAAGGTATTTGTACTGGTGACAGGAGCTTCCAGTGCACATAAAACAACAAGACAATATATATATATATTCCTATGCCTCAGTTTCTGATTAAAAATGTAATCACACAATTTGTAATTCTGTAATATGAGAGAATTGGTGAGGGGTCTGAATATTTTGCAAGGCACAGTATGTATATATATACATTTACATTTATGCATTTGGCAGACACTTTTATCCAACGCGATATAAATCTTTATATAAAAGATTTGTATATGTGTGTGTGTGTGTGTGTGTGTGTGTGTGTGTGTGTATGTATATATATATGTGTGTGTGTGTATATATATATATATATATATACACACACACACACACACACACACACACACACAAACAAATCTTTTATATACAGAAGCAAGGGAATGCAATTGCAGAAGAGGTGTGGTATGTAGGTCTCTGAGCAGTCCGAATTTTCCTTTGTAGTCTTCTGATGTTCGATTTTATAGCAGCACCAAACCAGACAGTTACTGAAGTGCAGAGGACAGACTCAATGACTGCTGAGCAGAACTGTATCATCAGCGCCTGTAGCAGGTTGAACTTCCTCAACTAACGAAGGAAGTACACAACCTCTTTTTCACCAGTGCTGATCATACAGTTGCTGGAAGTGAATTGCCCTGTCTCACAAGCTGTTGCCAGTCTGTCAGAAAGCTAGTGATCCACTGACAGATAGATGTAGGAACAGAGAGCTGGTGTAATTAAATAATCAATAAAGTCTGACCTCCCTCACAGGCTGCACACAGGAAACAAATATTTAATACAATGAAACAGCACCCACTTTCATACAAACCCCAATTAAGGTAATTGAAAAGGTAACTTAATTCAATCTTATACTCAAAACAATTCAAATAAATTAAAGCCCTGATTAATTCCAACTATTTATTTCCTATTTCTGGCAATCCCTTCATATTTTTGTATATCTTCTTTCAGTTAAATTCTTTCTTCATAATTTTCTTTACTTTTTTAATGTTTGTATTATTATTAGTATTTAATTAGCACATGCTCCCTTTACATTGACAAACATCATATTTGTCTGTATCTGTTTTATTCATGAGAACATGTGCAGTATTTAATTGTGTATGTCCTAACTGTGGTCTAATGAATATTCAGTTATCTCTAAAGTGTCTTTATCTGAAGGGTTTAATTTTGATCTTTGAATTTTGTTCAATGTATTATTATCTGTAACTCTTTTGCCAATGTTTATGTAGATTGCATTTTATTAGGGATTTCCCTTCAAATCTCCCTATTAGAGGAGGGTATGGCACATCAACTGCCTGGAGCTTGAACTACAGCAGAAATTTGACAGTAATTTGACCTTTGTAAACTTGACTTTAATTTAGTTTTTCATTAAATTGAGCTTTTATTTGTGTACTTTAAACTATGTATTTATTTTCCTTTATTTTATTTCTCAAATAGTTTGTTTAGTAAACTGCTTACTGTTTCATATAATAAATATTAATTAATTTGGGGTATTTCATGTGATTTATTTAAGGAAATTTCATTAAAAATCACAAGGATTAAATATTAACTAATTTGGAGGATTTCAGGTGATTTTTTTAAGGAGATTTTTAAAAACAAGGACTGAAAAGTTCTTAAAAATATTACGGGTAATATTGTTTCCATACATTTTTTAAAAAGATATCACATAATACTTTTTACAGTGTACCAATAAAGATTCCTCTAATAAATTGAATTTATTTGAATTCTTTAGATAAAAATAATAACTTTATTAATACTTTATTTTTGAGTATATTTATGGGTTATGGGATAGAATATAATTAGGCTGCTTTGTTTACCTTTTAATAATGAGTTTGTATAAGCCACAAATAAAACTTCAAAATAAGATATTATTAAACCAATATGGATACTACAGTAATGATGTAAAACTAAGTTGTACACTTAATTGCATCAAAACTTTGCTAAAAAAAATAATAAAAAAATGGTATTGGTAAGAATGGAAAGGAGAATTAATGATCATTAACAATGTTTTATTAAAGTAATAAGATTAATAATTAAAAGCATAATAATAATAATAATAATAATAAATATTTCAGAATCGATCATTTGAAGTGATGATCGGAAACTTTATTAATTAGTGTTTTTTTAGTATTATTTTTATATTATACTAAAAACAGAAGTTTAAAATTAAGTGTGATTAATTGACAATATTTTATACAAATGATTCAGTTATGATGAATCGATTATGCCTTTAAGTCTTTATACCAATGAAGTATAACTAACATACTTACATCTGTGTCCTTCATATCACATATTATATTATTGTTGAACTTTCTAATATTAATCAACAAATTATCTCTCAATATTACACTAAAGTTGTTACATTTGCACTAAATGTATCGGAATAATAATTATAATAATATAATAATAATACTGTTTTGAAGAATTTATGCAAGGACTGTATTTGTGCTGGAAAAGGTGGATTTGTAACCGCACTGGTGTGTCGGCAAGAACACATAAGACTCAGAGTTTGAAGCAGAGTTTGTAGTTTACTCTTGATTCAAGTTGAATAGTAACAGTGAGTGGTAACAGTAAGTGGTCTGAAAATAATAAAGAATAACAATAATATTAGAGATACAACTAAATCAATAACATTCACCAATACAATAGAACTGGTTACATTATTAAAGTTATTGCAGTTCTTAGATAATCCACAAGGTGGCGTTCAAGGGACGCACATGGAGTTAGTTGTTATGTGGGACGCCATTATAGTGTCATTACAGGCTGTAACATTTACACCTGATATAGAAAACAGCACCTAGCACAATATTTACACGAATATATATAGGCAAATAACCATATACATCACCATCCAGAGATATCTCTCACACTATGAAAGTACTCATGCTTACTTATATTAAACGTAAAGGCTGAACTTTGGCGCTTAGGCGCTAACGCGAACTGCCGCGATGATAAGCAAACGAGCTTGTGATAACTCAATAAAGTACACATCTGCTTTAAACGGATGTATAACATCACAAGGTAAAAGGAAATAAACAACTTACATTCTTGTCATTAACTCGCTCACATAAACCATTACTGAAGGGAAGATGAGATATTAGTCTTCTGCATCGGAGCATTCATATTTCGTTCGTCTCTTACTGACTAGGCACTGACTCACGTCATTCATTAAACGACTCTCTGATTGGCTGAAACCTTCTTAACAAATACATTTCTAGACTCCTTACAAACCAAATTCATCTTTTAGTCATCGTGTTTCTTAACTTCGTTATAAAATAATTATTTAATTGTTTAATTCAATTAACTCTAACGCTACTTCAGTTTCATTTCTGAATATAAATGTATAAAAAATAATATCAATAAAAAAGTTATTTCTGTCTTTTACATAATTTATTTGTTAAACCTTTAAAAGAGTTGAAACTCACTCTTGAACACACTCATCATCAGAGAGAGGGGGCGTGGTTTGGAGTTTGGAGGATAGAGCAGCGATTGGTTAGAATGTTTTCCAGACTCTAGCCAATAGGCGTCTGACACACTCTTATTAATACTGTAATCGGGAACTCGACGATACATTGATTCATTGTGTAGTTTTTGTGTGTACCACAAATCGAAAATGAGCGGAAGAGGTAAAACCGGCGGTAAAGCGCGAGCAAAGGCTAAAACTCGTTCCTCCAGGGCAGGACTGCAGTTCCCCGTCGGTCGTGTTCACAGGCTGCTCCGCAAAGGAAACTACGCACAGCGCGTTGGTGCCGGTGCTCCTGTTTATCTGGCCGCTGTGCTCGAGTATCTCACCGCTGAAATCCTGGAGTTGGCTGGAAACGCCGCTCGGGACAACAAGAAGACTCGTATCATTCCCCGTCACCTGCAGCTGGCAGTGCGGAACGACGAGGAGTTGAACAAACTCTTGGGTGGAGTGACCATCGCTCAGGGTGGTGTGCTGCCCAACATCCAGGCTGTGCTGCTGCCCAAGAAGACCGAGAAACCCGCCAAGAAGTAAACGGACTAAAGTCTGATTCACTGAAACACAAAGGCTCTTTTAAGAGCCACCCAATTTAACTATAAAGAGAGTGATGATATCTTACTGAAATGTGAGACGTTATAGATTAAAATAAGTTTCCCAACGCTTCACAAAGAATCAAGTCTATAATTTGTTTCTTGGAAAACATCACTGTGATTCACAAACACAAAGGCCACCCACTTGCCCTTTTTAATTTATTTTTTATTTGTTTTAATATGGAAAGGATAGCAAAATATGCAATACATTATTTAATAAGGTGACAAAATGCATGCCAACACAAATGATAAAACATTAAAGTTGTCTTCGTTTTTGAACACTGCAGCAATTTATTACAGGTATTACAGTACGATATCGGTGATTGAGACCCATTAAATATTTTCTTTGCTTCAATAGTAAAGGAAAACAAAAATCCACATTTTTTAATTTAGTGTTCAAATTTAATAGTTCAAATATAAATACTTCTATGGACATTGACCAGAAACTAATTCTCATTTAAATTATATTAAATTATTTAAATTCGCGTGAATCTGATCTTTGGCATGTCAGCTGTGAACTGTGAGAAGGAAAAATACGTGACGTGCTTTAGGCTCCTCCTTCAGGGTTTCTATTAAGTCCTGTAGGCAACTTTAAATTCTTTTCGAGCAACTGTATTCTTACATTCAGTTGATAATTACACGGAGTAAATCATGTCTGGAAGAGGTAAAGGCGGTAAAGGACTCGGGAAAGGAGGCGCCAAGCGTCACCGCAAAGTGTTGCGTGATAACATCCAGGGAATCACCAAACCCGCAATCCGTCGTCTCGCTCGCCGTGGCGGTGTCAAGCGTATCTCCGGTCTGATCTACGAGGAGACTCGCGGTGTGTTGAAGGTGTTTCTGGAGAACGTTATCCGTGATGCCGTCACCTACACTGAACACGCCAAGAGAAAGACCGTCACTGCCATGGACGTTGTGTACGCGCTGAAACGACAGGGACGAACTCTGTACGGATTCGGAGGATAAACGACTTTATTCAGGAGAAATCAGACCAACCCAACGGCTCTTTTAAGAGCCACACACAATCTCACACAAAGAGTTGATATCTTTTACTTTACTGATGTTTAATTTGAATCACTTTAACCAATTTTTGTTAAATTGTGCTTTTCTGCAAGTTGTACAAATAAATGGTCCTTTTCCCTGAACCAACATGATCTACCCAAAATCTTTCTTGATGATTTCATATTTTACTGTTAGATATAGACGTGCTTTCACAATTTATCACGGTGTGTCCGAGATAATACAGTCCAGTTTGATTTGCAACATCTAAATGTGAATCTTTACCAAAGCGAATCAAGTAGACCATAATAAATACCAAATGCAGGACAGTATGAATAAAAATCCTTTATAGAAAAATTATTTCTTAACTGGCTATTTTCTCATATTACGACTAAATAAAAAAAAAATGCGCGGGAGAACGAAACAAAGGAAATGTAATCGTGTGGGGGGTGGAAACTTTCAAACATGAGGCGAGAGGAGGGACTTTCATTTGGAAGTCTTTGATTGGTTCTTTCCGGTCCGTCAATCTTACAACTGTCCAATGAAATCATTGAATGTGTTTGACCAATGAAAATACGCCATCAGAGGCGCGCGTCATCTCCTCACAGAATTAGCATAGAGGAGGGTATAAATACTTCTGTGAGCGGAATAAGAATCATTGTTCTGAGTTTGTTCTTCAGATCATCATGCCTGAACCAGCCAAATCTGCTCCGAAGAAGGGATCCAAGAAGGCCGTCACAAAGACCGCCGGTAAGGGAGGAAAGAAGCGCAGGAAGTCCAGGAAGGAGAGTTATGCTATCTACGTGTATAAAGTCCTGAAACAGGTTCATCCTGACACCGGGATCTCTTCCAAGGCGATGGGAATCATGAACTCTTTCGTCAACGACATCTTCGAGCGCATCGGCGGTGAAGCGTCTCGTCTCGCTCACTACAACAAGCGCTCCACCATCACATCGAGAGAGATCCAGACCGCCGTGCGTCTGCTGCTGCCCGGTGAACTGGCCAAACACGCCGTGTCTGAGGGCACAAAGGCCGTCACCAAATACACCAGCTCCAAGTAGAAGAACATCCGGTTTCTCAACCAACCCAAAGGCTCTTTTAAGAGCCACACATATTCTCTGTTAAAGAGTTTTATAATTCTACTTCAAATTAGTTTATTAATCAAACGGGTGAATTAATGATTTGTGGTTGAATGCCATTGGCATAATAAATATTGTTAAAAAAAAAGTGAAGTTTATTTTTGAAGATCATGTTCAACAGTCAAGAAACTACAGCTGTTGGATATTTCAACAAGACATTGATCCAATACATTCCTCCACAAACTTTAAAATAAACATTAATATATTTGTAATGACCTTCACAGTCTCCAGACTTCAATATTTGATAGTCGTGTTTCGGCACTGCTCTTCTGGCAGATTAATTAAAGCTGAAATATTACTTGGTTTGTTGAAGATTAAAAAAAAAAGCATATTTCCATATTTTGAATGATATTTAAAAATAGGCATTGATGTGTTGCTGTAGAGTTGGTCATGAATTACTGAACAGTTATATAATATATGAGCTGTCTTGGTCTTATTATGGAACAGTATTTTTGCATTCTCTAGTGAACAGTAATTATGTTTATAGATAAAATCACAGATACAACCTTATTTTACCAAATTGATCCGCGCAGAGAACCGCTTAATCCTGATGAGATCCAAAAACCCTGTGACGGGTAACTTACATAAATATAGAATGATGGGTTAGTGGCTGGGTATCACAAAAACTACCCAATGGTGTGAAAACAATCCAATTAAATTACCCAACAGTCCCAGCATTTGGGTTGGGTATTTTTTTTAGAGTGTATATTATATTGTACAGCCTTAGTTGATAATGTAAATGAACCGTAAACTACAATAGTATGTCCATGCAATGCACAGCATAACACTGTAAACTAAAAACATGAAATGAGGTTTCAGTAATGATAGGGATAAAATATTAATGGTCTGCACTTATATAGCTTACTATACTTTATTAATATAATATTATTTTAATATACTTTATTAAACATGGAAATAATATGCTTATATGCAATATAACAATTACAAAAGAAGTCAATATCAGAAGTCATACATATTACGGTAACTTCCCCCAACAATGTAGATACCTCACCATCGGCTAACACACAACCCACATAGCAAAACTGGTCTGGCCAAGGGAAGGGCCACTCGGCCCAAATACAGCAATGAATTACGGTCCACATACGACCCATGACATATCTTAGCCAATTTTTTGACCATAGCTGGCCCTATGTTGGACCAGACAAGTTTTAGCACTGACTCCAGATGTCAGCCTCAACTAAACCTTAACCAAGCCACTTAATACACACCTTTGCCCTATTTGGCCCAGATGGAAAATGCCTCAATGATGAAAGTATTATGAACATATATTTATTCATGTTTCACATCAAGCCATTTACAAAACTGTAACATATAATTTGCCAATTTCTCTTCCTCTGCTCTCCTCTCAAAAATGTTTCAGTCCATGAACCAACTGCACAAAACTCTATGCCATGTTTCAGTCGGTTCGTGGCCCCAGATGTCAGATGGTTACGCCTCACAGCAGCTAAAACATACATGCATACATGGTTTGAAATTAACTTTTGTTAATGAGAGGTGGACAGTGCCAGCTCATTACTAAACAGATCAGTTTAGTAAAGAGCTGGCACTGTCCTCCTTACTAGGCTCCAGGAGAAAGCCAATCTGAGCAGATGTATCGCATAGAGCCACGTACAATTTTCAAATAAGTACATTCATATGACTGTACTTATTTTTAAACCATGTGTGGCTCATTGTAATACAATGCTCGGTTTGACACCAATTATTAAACACAATAAGGACAGTAGGAACCATGTGAACCAGTCATGGTTGCCTATACACTTCCTACTTAAACTGGTCTATGCATGTAGATATCACATCAGAATGTCCCTCAGTAAGGCCTGGGTTCAGTTTTAGTGGAATTGTCCTTTAAAGTAACTAGCCAGCAATTTACATTTCCCAAATCAGTTTTCTCTAAATAAATAAATTAGTCCCATAGTATCTATTCTAATAAAACATAAATCACAGTTTTCATCACATCACCTCTTCTCTTCCTCCAACCCTCCTCTCCTTATCCGTTTCCTCCCCTCTCTTCCTGTCCACTCATCTCCTCCCCTTTCCTCCAATCCCTCCACTTCCTATTTCCACATCTTGTCCTCCCCTGATCTCTTCCTCTACTCCTCTAAGAATCCAAACTATCAGTTTAAATAAATTGATGATTCTTAAACATTTAAATGACACTATTAACATCAAAGCCAACTTACCAATCACAACATCTTGTATCAACAAACTTTCCATTTTCTCCTCTTGTGTTTATATTCTTCCCCATGGTGTTTTAATCATTGCATGCATAATCATCCAAACACACTTGTGAATCCACCCCACCTTTGAGAGCCAGTGTGTTTACTTGAAATTATATTTCTAAATCATTTTATTTTATTTAAGAAATGGTTCAATATTTAAGCATGTTATTAATCAAAGACTAGGGATATTATAGGTGACACTGGCAAAAAAAAAACAATCTTCACAAATTCTTAATATTGATATTGTCACTAAATATTCTGTTCTTTCAATTTGGCATACAGATAGTCCTGGGCTGCATTCAGTCCACATGAAATACAGCAAACAAAAAGCCTGTACCTGTAGTTAGCCACTTAGTTTTGCAGTATTTCAGACTGAATAGCAGTGAAGGTCTGCCATCTGGAAACTAGCGGCTAGCTACAGCTACGCCACTTCACTGGTGCACTCGGGAGTGTGTGTGTGTGTGTATTATTATTTTTTAATATTATTTTTAGCTTTTTAGTCATTTTCAAATGTGCTGTTACTTAAATATTGTAGAGTTTTTTTAAGTACATTTCTGTTACATATCTGGTATTTCCAATTTGAACAAGATATTAACTGATCATTATTTGTACTAGTTTTATAATGTTTTATCTGACCCCTGTTAGTCATCTGTGTATATGACATGTTGATTGTTTGCTTGAGGGTTTAAAAGCCAATATGAAGTCTAATTTTCCTAATTATCTGAAGTAATTAATTTTCCAGAGAAAGAATGCATACAACAAAAAAAAAAAAAAAAACACACACACATAACTATGACAAACATTAATATATTCACAAGTTTGCAGACCGGCCTTGATGGTGTGGTGTGCCTCAGTGTACGGATCTCACTGCTAAGGGGCTTTTCCACTGCACGGTACAACTCGACTTTTTGGGGGGGTTTTCCACTGTGGATAGTACCTGGTACCTGATACATTTTTTAGTACAACCTCAATCGAGGTTCCAAGCAAGCCGAGCTGATACTAAATGTGACGTCAAAATCCTGCAGATCACTGATTGGTCAGGGAGAATCGTCACTACCAGCGTCACTGGATTTCCGACACGCAACATCAACCCGCTAGTTTTAAAGTTAGAAACAGCGATAACAGTATCATTTGTTCAGGCAACTTTCGCATTGTGAAAAAATAAATGGCTGTGGGCAAAACCATGCAGTGTTCAATAAACGAGGTGCAGATGGTCCACTCGTTAGCGATGAGCGAAACAAAAAAGTTTCTCAGGAATTGTATCAGTTGTTGGGCGCACATGGCTACCACCGGACCTTCCAACAGTGTAGGGAAAACGTGACTACAGAACCATCAAGGAAAAGTGGAAGTTCGACCAAATGGACGCTATCTAGACTAACAAGAAATGGGAGGCAGAGTGTCCTGGACTTTATACTCTGCTTGAAAGCTTCACTTTATTTAGTTGACCAGCTACTGGAAGCTTAATTCTAAAACAACCAGGCCAATTTAACCCTCAGAGCCCGACGGCATCGTCCACGACATCACACGGCACCTCCGATAAATATTTATATAATTTGATGAAAGTTTTATCGATTTTCTTACCGTTTTTTCCAGCAGAAAGCTAACGAGCTAGCCATCACGGGGGTGTCTTTGGTGTCTTTGTAGCCTTTACAGAAGGTTTTCTATCCAGCCCGGAACTTGTGCCTCTTTTCGGAGTTTTTCAGCAATAAATCCAAACACTTACATCCAAGATTTATCCACTTGATGTCCATAATTTATCAATTCTCCATCATTTTTGCCGCTAGCTCGATGATAGCTGCCATTTTGGATATCACATGATGCTTTGCGTGAGGTTGTTGACCAATGACAGGCTGATCCGTCTTCCACGTTGGTGTGCGTCATTACGCATGAACCAAGCTCTGATATTGTGGAGAGAGAAACGCACGGCAAAGTAGTTTTGAGGAGAGAGAGAGACGCACGGCAAAGTAGTTTTGAGGAGAGAGAGAGCGGCGGTCTCTCTCTCTCTCCTCAAAGTAGTTTTGAGGAGAGAGAGAGAGATGCGCGGCATAATAGTTTTGAAGAGAGAGAGAGAGAGAGACGCGCGGTCCTCTCTCTCTCTCTCTCTCTCTCTCCTCAAAGTAGTTTTGAGGAGAGAGAGAGAGATGCGCGGCAAAATAGTTTTGAGGAGAGGTAATAGTTTTGAGGTAATAGTTTTGAGGAGAGGTAATAGTTTTGAGGTAATAGTTCATTGTAATAGTCATGACCAAAAAGGATCCTAGGGGCACCATCAGGTGGATCCGTGACGGCCCTCTGGTTTTTGTAAAGTGGATGGACACTGGGAAGTCTCTGTCTGCTCCACAATTCACCCGGCCTTCTCTGGCAACACAGTTCAGAGAAGGGTAAGAACTCAGGATGGAGGCTGGAACACCAAATCCATTCCATGCCCAACCCCTGTCACTGAATACAACAAGAATATGGGAGGTGTTGATCTTTCTGATCAACTCATCCAATACTACTCAGTTCACCATAAAACTATGAGATGGTACAGGACATTGTTTTTCCATTTTTGGACATTGCTGTGACCAACAGTTACTTACTTCACAAGGAAGTTTGTGCAGAGAAGCAGCAACAGCCCATGACCCACAAGGCTTTTCTGGAGGAGCTGACAGCCCAACTCTGTGGTGTTACAGTTGCTGTTCCCCCACCCAGCAACAAAGTGACCATGTACCTGTGCCAACATCAGACCAAACTGAAACCAGCAAGAAGGCCTCCTATGGTAGAAGGCAATGTGTGAACTGCAAGCAGACAAGGCAGGTCAAACAGGCCACCCCCTGGAAATGCAAAGCCTGTGATGTGGCCCTCTGTGTGATTGCTGATAGGAACTGTTTTGAGGCTTGGCACCAGTGAATGAGGCAAAAAACGCCTGGACTTTTTTGGAAAAATGTAAATAGTTTTGGTTCTGTAGAAGTTACAATGTTTATTCCTGTGCTCCAGGACTCCAAAGACATGAACAAACTGTTTTCCAGAGGAAATTTGCTTAGCTTTTATTTATTTGTGTGTGATTTCAATAAATATTTGAGTGATTCAATTTCCGTTTTATTTTTTCATTTGTCTTTATGGTCCCATAACTTATTTTACATTCAGGTGACATCAATGCAACACAAATATGCTGAAAGTCCAATTTGTCTTGAAAAAAAAGAGGTGTGTCAATTGTCTGTGCACAACAGGGTTGATGTTTTACAAGCTTTTTTAGTAAATAAAACCAGACGGAAAATGAATTGTAAAAATGCCCTTAGGTCTTAAAGGGTTAACTGTTACACTTGTGTAAAATCACCATGCAACAACTGCTTTATGCAGCACAATGAGCTAGTAGCTAACAGCTAGCGGTGGTGTTATTGTTTTGGTCAGTTTGTGTCGCGTTTAAGATGATGTCACGGCAGTAGAGGCGGCGCAACTATGAAGATCAGCCTATAATCCCACCCACGTTGAGGTGGCACTAAAATGCAATGGAAATGCAAGCTCAGAAAAGTAAAGCGAGTAGAGCTAAGGTGAGTCGAACTGTAACGTGCAGTGAATAAGGGCCACTAGTGTGCCTTGATGTACAGATTGCAGTGCTGGCATGTCTTGTGTACAGATCTCAGTGCTGGTGCGATATGGTGTATGGATCTCAGTGCTGGCATGGCTCAGTGTACAGATCTGCTGGTGTGCCAGCTTGAAACAAACTTGTTAGTGCTGGAGTGTTGACCTGGGTTTGGCTCAGGAGTGCTGTGACCACTTGGGTGGATGTCAGGACTGCTGTAGCCACTTGGGTGGAGGTCAGGACTGCTGTGGCCACTTGGGTGGAGGTCAGGACTGCTGTGGCCACTTGGATGGAGCTTGGGGCTGTTTTGCCTCTCTGGGTCTAATGCAAGAGTGTTGTGCTGCCTAGGGATCTTTGGAGCATTAGGCAATGAATCGCGTCTGCTCAGAAGTACAAAACAAATCTTAGTATTTCATCTGCTGTAACTAAATACATTATAATTTTAAAAAAGGCTGAAGTTTCTTACCCTTTTCATGACTTTGTTTCTTTCAGGTTTCCATCTCATCATTGTTGTCGTCTTCCTCAGTTTTGCATTCATTTAAATGGAGGAAATTAACAGCCAACCAAGTTTTTAAATAATTAAAACATGCTAGAAGAGGCCCTAACAAATTATGGCATATATATTTGTGTCATCTGCATAGCAATGGAACAATACTTTGTGTTTTTTTTTTTTAAATAGTGCCAATTGGAAGCATATATAACAGAATAGGTCCCAAAATGGATCCTTGAAGAATCCCACATGTACATGGTGCTGACGATGATGTAATTTTACCCATGGCAACTGAAGAACTTCTGTTAGTTAGGTAGGACTTAAAAACCAATTTAAAACTGCATCTCGCATCCCTACCAACTGCTCAAGCCCTGCAATAAGAATTTTGTGATCTATGGTGTCAAATGCCGCACTTAAGTCAAGTATCATCAAAACTGCAGCATTACCAGCATCCACAGTTAATAGAACATCATTGAGAACCTTTAAACGTGCAGATTCGGTACTGTGGTGTTCCCTAAATCCAGACTGAAATATTTCAAAAAGGCAATTCTTATTAAAAAGACTGCAGCTGACTGAGAACTGTTTTCTACAATATTTTTGAGAGAAAGGACAATTTTACAATAGGTCTGTAATTAGTAAATTCATTTGGGTTTAAGTTAGTGTTTTTTAATTAAAGGCTGCCCCACAGCATGTTTAAAAATGGCTGGCACAGACCCGAATACAATGCATTCGATGAAACAATATCAACAATAAGTGTGGAGTCTGATGGCCTCAACTGGTCAACTATTTTTGCCAAACTAGAAAGATGAAGAAACTCAAATTGGTCAAACACCACAGGACAACATGTTGAAACAGATACATCACAAACAACAGGAGAAATTTGATAATTTTTTCAGTCTTTGAGACAAAAAATGTCTTAAGTGTTCATTGAAATATCGGGCCCAATTACATTAGGTTGATTTATAACGGATGTTATAGTACTAAATAGTACTCTATGACAGTTTCTCTCATTAATATTGGAGAAATACTGTGCCTTCGCTGCTTTAACCACACTTTGATATGTATGCAAAGAGTCCCTTAAAATATCATAGGACACTTGTAGCCTGTCATCTCGCCATTTACGCTCTGCTCTTCTGCAGATTTGTCTAAATGTGTGTGTAGTGTCATTAATCAAAGGCTCTATTTTAGTTTTTTACACGCCTCACCTTCAAGGGTGCAACTTCATCTAGAATAGTTTATAAAAAATAACTAAATAAAAACTCAGGGTCCGAGTAGGGTGAAGGAAGAAAGTCAGAAACCGGACTTCAAATTCCTCAGCGCCGACCTGCTGTTTACCAACACACCAGCGGAGCCCTATGTTTTTAAAACACTGATGGATACATTAAAATAAGTGTTATTCAATGATAGACGGACAAAACATTGTAAAATGAATAGTAAATGTATTCTTACCTTATTCAGGGACATTCAGCATTCAAGTACTTTTCTCTGTATCTTCAAACTGAAAATAAATGATTGTGTGGATCATACTCAAAAACATTCTAACCTTAATTAAGGCATTCCGTTTGATTTGAAATTATTGGATATTTAATAATCACTCCAAAGACATGAGTGTTCAAATGCAATTGTATTACTTTAAAATTAAATAACATGTTAGTCATGGCAGTTTCCCAATTTACATTTCTGATCACCAGATGACAGAAAATTAAATGGTGGCTTTGTGTAACCGAACCCATTTTCAATGATTGAGTTTAATCTTGAGTGTCCCGTAAACCTTACTTTTCCAGTCACTAAACCAGATTCCGTTCTCACGTGAACATCTTCTGCAAGAAACTCTTTAAATGAGAATATGGGTGGCTCTTAAAAGAGCCTTTGGGTTGGTTGAGAAACCGGATGTTCTTCTACTTGGAGCTGGTGTATTTGGTGACGGCCTTTGTGCCCTCAGACACGGCGTGTTTGGCCAGTTCACCGGGCAGCAGCAGACGCACGGCGGTCTGGATCTCTCTCGATGTGATGGTGGAGCGCTTGTTGTAGTGAGCGAGACGAGACGCTTCACCGCCGATGCGCTCGAAGATGTCGTTGACGAAAGAGTTCATGATTCCCATCGCCTTGGAAGAGATCCCGGTGTCAGGATGAACCTGTTTCAGGACTTTATACACGTAGATAGCGTAACTCTCCTTCCTGGACTTTCTGCGCTTCTTTCCTCCCTTACCGGCGGTCTTTGTGACGGCCTTCTTAGATCCCTTCTTCGGGGCGGATTTGGCTGGTTCAGGCATGATGATCTGAAGAACAAACTCAGAATAATGATTCTTGTTCAGCTCACAGAAGTATTTATTCCCTCCTCTATGCTAATTCTGTGAGGAGATGACGCGCGCCACTGATGGCGTATTTTCATTGGTCAAACACATTCAATGATTTCATTGGACAGTTGTAAGTTTGACGGACCGAAAAGAGCCAATCAAAGACTTCCAAATGAAAGTCCCTCCTCTCGCCTCATGTTTGAAAGTTTCCACCCCCCACACGATTACATTCCTTTGTTTAGTTCTCCCGCGCCTTATATAAAATGAAAGGAACAAATAAATAATGTCAATATGTTTCTGCTTACTACTGTGGTTTATAAAAATAAACAATTTTAACAAAGACCATAGTTTTTTTCTAATTTTCTATGATTTATACAGTCCTGCATTTGGTATTATTTTGGTCTACTTGATTTTCTTCACCAAAGTTATACATGTATATGTTGCAAATCAAACTGCACTTTTATCACGAACACACTTCCATAACAGTATATAATTATGTGCGAGTTTAAACCGTGAAAACAAAAGTAATATGAAATGATCTAACTGTACTAAAGCTGGGTAATTCATAGAGAAGTGGCACTTATTTTTCCCATGAAATTTATTATTTTGTAAGTTCCTGTGTTTTGGGAAAGCACAACGTGCTAAATATAATAAAGATTAAACGTCATTGAGAGACATCAACTCTTTGTGTGAGATTGTGTGTGGCTCTTAAAAGAGCCGTTGGGTTGGTCTGATTTCTCCTGAATAAAGTCGTTTATCCTCCGAATCCGTACAGAGTTCGTCCCTGTCGTTTCAGCGCGTACACAACGTCCATGGCAGTGACGGTCTTTCTCTTGGCGTGTTCAGTGTAGGTGACGGCATCACGGATAACGTTCTCCAGAAACACCTTCAACACACCGCGAGTCTCCTCGTAGATCAGACCGGAGATACGCTTGACACCGCCACGGCGAGCGAGACGACGGATTGCGGGTTTGGTGATTCCCTGGATGTTATCACGCAACACTTTGCGGTGACGCTTGGCGCCTCCTTTCCCGAGTCCTTTACCGCCTTTACCTCTTCCAGACATGATGTCGAGTATACACAGAATGTGGAGAATAGAGTTGCGGCAGAGGATTTTAAAGTAGTCTACTGGACCTAGTAGAAACACAGCAATGAAGGAGGAGCCTAACACACGTCACTTCTCACAGATTCACTCGAATTTATTTTTAATGAGAATTCGTTTCAGGTCCAAATAAGCATTTGTAAAATGGGGGTGAATACTTGTTAACAATGAACACTGAAAAGGAACACGTAAACAACTAAACAGTTTGTGAATGGACTTCATGGGAATATTGATTGTGTGGTCAACTTCAAAACTACCAATCACTCAATTTATTAACCACATTCTCTATTGATAAAAAATAAAATAAGACAATGGTTTGATATTTCTAAATATCTTAGTTTAATTATTGTATTTTACACAATCTTGGGAACTTCCACTACATTAATGAAAGGAAAATCAGCTTCATGTGCAACTGTGAGACAAAACCCCAAAATATTTTACATAAAGACACTCAATGTAAGATGGACGGTAGAACCATTTTATTGTGGACATCAAACAATTGTATTTGCATTTATTTAAATATTATAATAATTATGTGGTGTGCTGTATGTACTATATCGCAGAAGTTTCCTGGTGAAATAAACTGGTGCTAAAACGATCACTTGTATTCACTAATTACAAGTAAAATGGCTTCAGAAATTGTTTTTCCAACTCATTTTAATTTGTTTTATGACACTATCTATTAGTTTAAGTTAACTTCATCTATTTGGGAACATTTTAGAATGACATTTACTATTAATAGCTCCATTAATGCTAGAATTTTTTTAATTCCCGTTCAAAATTTTTTTTTCTTATAAACCATTACTAATGAAAACTGGGAATGATCTCTTTCAGTGGATTGAAGTGGCTCTTAAAAGAGCCTTTGGGGTTGATGTGGATGACGTCACTGTGGATTTAAGCTCGTTCTCCACGAATGCGGCGGGCCAGCTGAATGTCTTTGGGCATGATGGTGACCCTCTTGGCATGGATGGCACACAAGTTGGTGTCCTCAAACAGACCGACCAAATAAGCCTCGCTGGACTCCTGCAGGGCCATGACAGCGGAACTCTGGAAGCGCAGATCCGTCTTGAAATCCTGAGCGATTTCTCTCACCAGACGCTGGAAAGGCAGTTTGCGAATCAGCAGCTCAGTGGACTTCTGATAACGGCGGATCTCTCGCAGAGCCACGGTACCGGGCCTGTAACGATGAGGCTTCTTGACTCCGCCGGTGGCTGGTGCGCTCTTACGGGCGGCTTTAGTAGCGAGCTGCTTCCTCGGGGCTTTTCCACCGGTGGATTTACGAGCGGTCTGTTTAGTTCTTGCCATGACTTCAACGACTCTTCTCCGTTCTTCACAGAAAATGTGACTGAATGTTCCGCTGCTGCTTCTCTTTAAAGCCTTGTGTGACCATGAGTTCAGTGGGGGGAGGGTTCCGAGGCTTGTGATTGGCTGATAGTGACGTCTATGTGTGACAGTTGACCAATGACTGTGCGGCTCGTGTTTTCAAACAAGCGGCGACAGTTTCTTCAAGATCTTTTGTTCAGTTCATCTGTATTTTAGATTATACTGTATGTTGCATGTTAAACTGATATTAAATATAAACGTGATATTCCGTGTGTGCACATGTATAATTATTCCACACCTAATTATTCATTCATGCTATCTGTATTTTGATGTCGATGTTTTTAATTAGACTTGATTCTTTGTATAGTTACCGAACACATTCCCAGTAAACACAGAACGTTCCCCTAACGTTCTCATATGGTTCCCATTTGGTTATTTTTTTCGGAACCAAATAAGAACGTTCTAGGAACGTTCCCTGCAGGTTGTTATTTTAATATCACTTACCATAATTAACAGGCAGTAGAGGGCGCTCATATTGAATATTTATAGGGTTTCCTTACCATCTTCCTGGAATGTTTCAGGTCTTTAAGTAATTTACTACTCAACCGATGACTTGAATCAGGTATGTTATATCTATATTATAAATTATAATATAGAAATTATATAACTTTTAAAGATTTTTCATGGTTTATTTCAAAGATTTTTCATTTTTTATGGTATACAATTACATACATTGTTGGGCGAAATCTATTTGGCAAGACTGAACAAAACAACACTACAATTTCACTACAGAGTTTAACAGTTTTATTAAAACAAGAACAAATGGGAGGGAGGTTTTATTTCAACAGGAACAATAAAATAAAAAACTGACTGTTGTATTCCAGATGTGTTCCTCAGGACACCAACCCCAACTGCTGAATACAGGGGAAACATTATTGTGCATCATTCACCTGTCACCCATCTGTGAATGGATGTGAAAATGGTTTAGCTCCTAAGGTTATTTGCCAGTAGTAAACAAGTAGCTACTATTGTTGTGATAAATGCACACAGAAGGACACATAGGTGTTGGACCCGACCTAGTGGTGGATAACCTCACTTTGCACCATTGAGGCTTCCAGTGGATAAAGCAATTTCCAATTGACTACATGCATCAAACCTGCCTAGGTGTTTAAAAAGAAAACACAACATTAGTATCACTAAGGTTGTAATATTCTAAGAGATGTACATTTATGAGGGGACACTGAAAAGTGAAAAGAACTGACCTGTGCTAGTTTGCTCTTTATACACTGGCAGCCAATGTATACCATGTGACCAATATAACCCAGTTGTAGGTTAGAGACAAAAAGATTCATATGAATGTGATTTTTAAAAGTTCTGATTCACCATTACATCCTATAACAAAATATATAACAATTACAAATGATCCATGAGTGTTTTAATTTTTATAATCTTAACATTATTCACCTCAGAATGCTATTTCATTTTACTTTACCATCACGGTTCACTGTAAGGTTGTTGAATATGATGTGCCACACCCCGGAAGTGATGTCATAGCCACATAACCTATATTTTTTTATCACATACTTGCTTATGATGAGCTCAATGTTGATTTTTAGTAATGGAATAATTTACATGTAAAGATAGAAATTAAGAAGCTTAACTGTCCCACTTTACCCACTGTCCCACTTTGCCAGTATTTTGACTTCACATTTCCAGGTTTCTCAAAAGCAGGACGTCATACTTGTAAACTTGTATTGCAGTGAATGAAAGACCACATTACCCCTGGTGGTCTTCGGTCACTTTTGACCGAAAAGTTTTGTATTTTGAATTTTTTTAAAACATAGCTTCATCGGAATGGTATGCACGGGATCTAGTGGTTACACCATGAAATTACATGTTTTATTTTATTTTCTCTCAACAGGTGGCGCTAGTCTGCCTTCAAAAACAATGGATTTAAAAGGCCCAGTCTGTTAATCTGAAATACTGCAATAATTGAAAAATGAAATTAGATTTAAAAAAATATATATTATTATTTTCAATGGCAAAAATGGACCATAATTATTTCATAAATATGAATTGATATAAAATGCTCTCAAAATACAAAACAAAACTATTATTGAACTAAAGTATATTACATTGATTTTGCTTAAGTTTCATTTTCAGGTGTCCGGTCATGAAGAACACAAATGAGGAGCACCACAGGGTAAAATATGTTTGTTTGTAATTTAGTACTGACCTGAAAAAACTCAATTTAGCATATGATATGTATTTTTCAGACCATTAAATAAAATTGAACAGTTCATTCTTAGAATTAAACTGTATAGGGCCTTCAAAATGATGATACCAAAATAACATTTTGTTAAGAACCAGAATTTAAAAAGGATATTAAGATGTCTTTAATATTTCTTGGAATACAATGCAACAAAAATTGCTAAAGTCAACAGATTTTACTAATAGATCTACAAATCTCTGTGTAAAAATAAAATAACGATGCTGCCATTTCTCTAAAGGCAGTTGTGGCCTAATGGTTAGAGTCAGACTTGTAACTCAAAGGTCTCAATACAGACAGGAAACAACTGAGGTGCCCTTGCGCTTTACCCCCGATCTCTCCCACTGTCCAAGGTTTGCGTGTTCACTACTCCTAATGTGTAAACTAACTTGGATGGGTTAAGTGCAGAGGCCAAATTCTGAGTACTTGGCCTTCACTGTCACTAAAGTCAAATTATTTGTAATTTTGGCTTCATCTCAGATGAAAATAGTACAAGAAATTACTTGTCACAGACAAAGTTGACATTTTTATGGACGATCTTATAGTTGAACACCTCCAGAGGGACAACGCAAAAAGAGTCGCAATTCAGGTAAAGACTTTTATGTGTTTGTTATTTTTGCCTTGGGCAATTTTTGTATTTGTATTATTCTAAATATTTTTTAAGAAAACTAAATCATGTTGTGATGATTCATAAACCTTTTAAACAAGACTATGAGTAATTTTTCCTTATTAATACTAAATTAATTTTAGTAATCAAATAGTAATATTAGCAGACGCCCCTAGAAACCGAACCTAGAACTGAACTGGTTAGATGCTCCGCTGGCGACCCTGGATTGACGTCTTGCATCTTTAATCTAAAGGTAAGGGCATATTTGATTACAGTGGATTATGAAAATGTTTTAAAAGGATCTAGGTATTACAGTGGAATAGAAATACAACACTTCCCCAAAAGACCATAAAACAGTTGCAGCTCATACAGAACGCTGCTGCCATATTGAGGAACCAGAAAATATGAACACACCAGTCCTCAGATCTTTACACTGGCTCCCAGTTACATTTAGATCTAATTTATAGCGTCTTATCAACTCACTGTCATCCATTGTGCGCAAAACATTTCTTCTCCCTCTTCGTCTTTCTGTCATTTTCTCCTGTTAAAAAAAACTCTTAAGCCTCTTAAAAGTCCTTACTCCTAACAATTTTGACCTTAAGACCTCTTTTAACCTCTTTCTGAATTACTTCACTAGGATTTTTATTTAATTTTAAGAGTAAACACCCACATTTCTAAAAACTTTCTTAGGATTTTGTCACTATAGCTACTCTTTGCAATTATAATTGTTATGAATACGGGCCCAGATGTGCTATTACAGTAGTCAATGTCAAATCTAGACTCAAAACACATCTGTTTAGCTGTGCATTTACTGAATGAGCACTGTACCACTGTTCGTACTTTAATTATTCTTATTTCTTTTGATTATTTTAATTTCTTCTATGTAAAGCACTTAACACGCCACTGAATTACCATTGTGTATGAAATGTGATATAATAAACTTGCCTTGCCTGTCCCTGCATGTTTCATTCTAAAACCTGTAGAAATTTCCTGCACATATTGTCAATGTATAAATAAAACAATATCCTGCAAAAAAAAACTAAAAAAACTGCAGGATTCCTGTAGGTTATTTTTGTATGCAAAACGGTTTCGTTCACAACTAATTAACATATGATGCACCTTGCACTTCTCTTACATGTTTGATTTACTTTAAATTCTATAAGATAGATTTCATCACTGCATTTTAAAAATTATAAAGCTTCTTTAACAGGGCCACGTGCAAAACGCGCTAGACAGCTCTGGGTAAGCGCTCACAATCCCACAAATTATCACACTATGAAAAAAACATAAATTTCCACATATTATTCCATATCATTCTAATTCTCAACCATTTGCACATCAAAGCCGAACGCTTCCACTAAAGGCTGCCACGCGTTGATAGAGTAAACTCGCGTCTGCGTATAGCTGGTTCTTCGCTTGCATGCATGCTTATTGGCGACTCGCATATATCGCCACCTATGGGTTGTTGAATATGTATTATGTTATGTATATTCCCCATCCCATCCAGGTACCCAACACTGACTGCACAATCGATTCATTTTAATTGTTAATTAATTTCGTAAATTTAGCCAATTTAGTTAACATAATCATATTCAAAAGTTTATAAATATATAACTTATATTTACTATTTACTAAATTATTGTGGTATATCACTTTTTGACAAGGTAACGTAAGGTATCATTATATAAATGTACATTTAAAAAATAAATATAATATAATATAAATATACATTTGTGCGCGTGCCATTGTCCATGAGCGGGCATATATAAGCAGGGGTTGTGACCCCACTGCGCATGAGAACCCGGTTTTCATTGTAAGTGGACATCCTATTCAACCAGCATTTTTGAGGTAAAGTACTTTTTACATAACTGATTTTACTTTTAAAACAGACGAACCCCCTACAAAGGTAAATGACACTTCAAACTTTGAAGAAAGTACATAATAAAATATAATTATAGCATAACGTTACCGTTATATAGGCTAAGGTAGGCCCATACTGTAACTTACATTTTTACATTTACATTTATTCATTTGGCAGACGCTTTTATCCAAAGCAACTTACAAAAGAGGAAGAACATCAGCGAATCATCTTAGGGAGACAGTGGTACAAAAAGTGCCATATTACAAAGTTTCACTATCATCAGAATAGTACACCAAACAGATTTAAGTGCAACAAGAAATGTAAATATATATTTATTTATTTTTTTTATTTTAATTATTTTTTTTTTTTTTTATTGACCGGTTAAGTGCTTTTGGAAAAGATGTGTTTTTAGCTGTTTTTTGAAGATAGAGAGTGAGTTAGCTTCCCGGATTGAGTTGGGAAGGTCATTCCACCACCGTGGTATGATGAAACTGAAAGTCCGGGAAAGTGTTTTGGTGCCTCTTTGTTTTGGTACGACAAGGCGACGTTCCTTAGCCGACCGCAGGCTTCTGGTGGGAACGTAGCTCTGCATAAATGTTTTTAGGTATGCTGGAGCAGACCCAGTGACTGTTTTATATGCCAGCATCAGGGCCTTGAATTTAAAACGGCATGAACCGGCAGCCTTAACCACATAAATAAGATAAATAACTGCCGCTTTCACCTAATGAACATTTTTAATTGTCACAAAATTGATTAACTGTCTTTTCCAGTAAATGTACAACTACTTTTCACATAAACAATGTTTTTCCGTTTTTTTTCCCCACCGTCCACTAGTCGCTATAATTAAATACCGTTAAATGCCGTTTAGTCTGTGTGACGTCATTTGGGATAATAGAGAAAACCCGCTCAAATTGAAATGAATTGTTTCGTTTCATCAGTCATGTCTGTGATGTTATCGTTACTTTAGAATAAATAAATTATCTAATTATTAATAATACTATCTTTACTTTGTATGAAAAGCGAGCGCGTGAGCGCGCCGCTGGTGGTGTACGCGCCAGCGCTCGCAGCCAAGCCTGTGAGAGCGAGACGTGTCTTGTAAAGATGAGATCAGATCAGAAATCGGCCATTCGTCTGTCTGTCATATTATTATTATTAATACCACTACATTTAATAATATTTATAAATATAAATATTGTTTTATTAATAACAATAATTATTATTATATTTTATTTCAATCATTATTGTTAGTAGTGTTAATAATAATTATTATTATTAGTATTACTACTACTTCTACTATTAATAATAGTTAAACTCAAATAATAATACAATAAGTTATTATTATTAATACTATTCATAATTATAATTATAATGACAATAATAATAATTATATTTTATTATTACTGTTAACAGTATTAAAAATAATAATACTAATTAGTAGTAGTATTTTCAAGAAAGAAAATGTATTTTACTGACTTAATATGGTTTCTTGTTTGTTAGTGGGTTGTAAAGTCTCATCAGATGCATTACTGCATTCTTCTCATGCATTTTTTATGCAATTGATATATCAATAAATCAAGAGCCTTTATTAACTTTAGGAATTTATACCTTGAAAATAATTATTCTCTTCTCTTTTTTTTCAGTATATTGTAGTCTGATTATTGTAAGTGATACATCTAGCAGTCATCCTGATTAGTCAAAAATCATTGCTGAAATTGAATGCATTTTAATTTGTACAGATATATCTCACTCATATTCAGACATGTTTCTACTTTCTCTCCCCTTTCCTTGTGTGTCAACAGCAGCTAACTACACCCCAAAGGCTCTTTTAAGAGCCCTAGCACAGAGCGACTTTGGCTTTGTAAGTATATGTTTTGAATGCCTGTCACATACCTTATTTAAAAGTTATAAGTCAGATGTTAGGCTGGGGACTGATAGAGATTTCATGATTCAATTTGATTCACAAGCTCTCGAAGTTTCTGATCTTGTTTCGATTCATGATGCCAGCATTAAACCAACCCAATCTGATGATGATCTTTTTTTCATTTATTAGATTCTACATCGTTCTCAACTGCCTCTTCCTCAAAGTTTTTTCTTGTAAGTAATATTCTTTAGCTTCACTTCAAGGTTTGTTTATTATTTTTTATTATTTATGAAGTCATCTAAGACTTTTAAGTAACTTCATGTGTTTTTAATGATGGATTACCTGGCCATAGGCTACTTTCACAGACACATAAACTATGTTGATGTTGATATTGTCTATGCTAACAGAAAGTGTCCATAATAACAGTTAAGTAAGAATACTAATCATTATCTACTTTCCCCTACCCTTTCCCCCCAGCCTCTGGACCCATCAGTGCCAGGGCTTCAGCAATCACTTTGTGTTCAGTTGCTCTGGTCTCCACAGTTTAGCGAAAGGTAAGTGTTACATATAGTATGTGAACAAGTAAATGGACACTTTAATGACAGGGTTCCTACTCAGTTTGGAAAAGTATTGAAAAGTATGGAATTATATATATATATATATATATATATATATATATATATATATATATATATATATAAAGAAAACAGTTTATGGAAAAATATTTGTGTTGCCAGACTGTTGCCTCTGTATCGCTTTTCTAAAATATAATAAATATCTAAAACCTGACAATGCTAAAAGAAAAATAATCGGAGAAAAGTCAAGGGTCGAGAGCTCCACTAAAGCAAACAAACAAATGAAACATTTTCAACCTAACATGAACATCTAAAACTCTGTTAATCTCAATAAGAACTTCTGAGCTGATTCACTGTGCCAATAAATGTCCACATACTTTTGGCCATGTGGTGTAGGTACAGTGAAATATTGCATAATGTGTCATTACCACATTTTCATCAAGTCCAATATTTTGAATTTAGAATGGATTCGAAATCCAAGAGACAACGCTACACAAGGCAGTGGAAATATGCACGTAGATCATTGGATGAAAGGTTTATTGGAGAGAAATCATCAGAATCGTCAGATCATCCAATAACACCTCATCCAATAACAACTCCACCAATAAAACCTCAACACATCAATTACATTGATGAAGACATCTCAAGTGTCATTGAAAGTGTGGAAATTGGTGTCAGTGGGCAGAGCTGCAGTTCGGGACCTGACCGTGTGGACGATGGGCTCAGTGAGGGAAACTGCATTTCAGAAACTGAGAGTGAAAACGAAATGGCCTCAACTTCACTCACAACATTCCTACAAGAATGGGCAACAAAACACTTAATCAAGCATAATGCCATAGATGATCTCCTTAGAGGACTTAAAAAAAATGGACACCCAGACCTCCCATCAACATCAAGGACATTGCTGAAAACTCCAAGAATAGTTAAATCAGTGGTAAAGTCTGGAATGGAGTGTGTCCACTTTAATTTAAGACAGAGCCTTCATGAGCAGCTGCAGCGCTATCCAAGGGAGATAATGGAAGGAGTTAGCACTTTGGAACTGTCATTTAATATAGATGGCCTGCCCATTTTTAAAAGCAGCAGGACACATCTTTGGCCCATCCTCTGTGCCATTCACCTGCCACCTATCAGTGTCTTTCCTATAACACTGACACTTGGTCCCACCAAACCAATGAATCTGGATTTTGCTGAGGAAGCAATAAAGGACATTCAGGAAATACTTGACAATGGTTTGGATGGAAAAGAAATAAAAATCAGATGTGTTGTGTGTGACGCACCCGCAAGAGCCATGGTAAAAAGATCAAACAGTATTCGGGTATTATGGATGCGACAAATGCACACAGAAGGGCACATGGGTTTCTGGGCGAGTGACTTACCCAGAGGTGGACAACCTCACTCTACGCACCAATGACACATACCGTGGTGAAATGACAAGACGTCAGGAGAATGAATACATCCCAATGTCTCCCTTTTTGAGCCTCCCATTGGACATGGTAGAGCAGTTTCCAATTGACTACATGCACCAAGCCTGCCTGGGTGTAATGAAAAAACTCATCACAGCGTGGATTAGAGGAGACAGAAAGGTGAGAATGTCTGCTGGGCAAGTAAATGAGGTGACCCAACGGTTGCTGTCACTCAGGAAGGCCATTCCAAGCTGTTTTGCCCGAAAACCAAGGAATCTAGTAGACATTGACAGGTGGAAGGCAACTGAACTGCGGCAGTTTGCTGTATATACTGGCAAGATCATGCTGAAGGGGATTCTGGTTGACCAGTTGTATGACCATTTCATGGCGTTTAGTGTTGCCTTGAGCCTTCTGCTTTGCCCTACACTGGCAGTGGACCACAACAGCTACAGTCAAGAGCTAATGACATACTTTGTTGGAAAAACAAAAGAACTGTACGGAGATCACTTCATGGTGTACAATGTACATTCGATGGTACATCTACCAGAACAGGCACTGGCTTTTGGCAGTCTCGATGCTTGCAGTGCATTCCCTTTCGAGAACTATCTTGGGAAGCTGAAACGACTCGTAAGGTCAGGAAAGCGGCCACTTATTCAAGTGGTCAAACGGCTGGTGGAAAGACCAAATTCCCCACTATCTATGGTGACCTCCAAGTCCAAAATCAATAGGCCTAACAATGCCTTCATTCTTACTGAAGGACACTGTTGCGAGGCCATCGAAGAGAGAGAAGTAGATGGTTCCCAGATGCTGTTGTGCAGACTTTTTGAAACAACCGAACCGCTTTTCAGAGATCCATGTGACTCAAGAATACTTGGATGTTTCAAAGCGCAATCAAGACAATCAGTTATGAAGCTCATACCAGAATGGCAACTGACAAGAAATGCCATAATGGTATCAAAACCTCTTCCACCCAAATGTAAGTTGTTGACATGTAACATGATTGACACATTAACCAACATATGAGATGTCCAATCCATTTTAATTTGTATTTACAGATCAGCCATTCTCCAACATTCATCCTCTTGACAAGGGTTCGTAAAATATACAAATGTGTTTTTAAGTATAAAGACATTTGAAAAAAAAAATCTCTCTTTGCCCTCTCAGGCAACAGAGAAATTTCTGTCTGTTTAATTCTACTAGGAATGTTAAGTCTATTTGGATTTTATATTTGCAGCAAAAGCATCACTGCCAGAGTCCGGACAATCAAGTGCGTCACAACCCCTTCAAGGTATACATTTTATCATATATTATTGTAATTATTAACCATTCTATTAAGAGTGATTTATTATTAAACTTTGAAAAGTATATTTTGATGTCATCCCACAGCTGCCTCACAGCTCCTCTTAGAAGAGCCCCAGTGTTCTTCTGAAGCAGCAACAAAGAGTAAGTCATGTTTTCATTTTTCACACTAAAACAATACTGTATTTTCAAGGACCAATCTGCAATATTGCTTTACAGACTATCGCACAAAAGTATTGCAAAAACTGCAAGAGATTGCAGAAAACCAGCAAGACATCCTGGCCTTGCAAAGAAGTCTACTGGCTGCTGTGGCTGTGACAGTGACAGAGGAAGGGGAGGATGTCCTGGAAAATGGACCATGCCAGACTGTGGAAGAACTACTAAATCTTTCCACAGAACTGGGCACTAAAGAAAAAAGGACCAAGCTGGTAATACATTTGCAAGACACTTAAATGTACACCTATCTCTACCGGAAAGAAGATATTATTTTGCAAAACTGTGTGTTCTGTGTGGCAGTTTTACAACTATTGGGTTATTCACAAAAACGCACTTAGCACGATCACACACAGCTGTGTTTTAAGGGCTATAAGAGTCGCTGTCCATTTATAAATATGTCCAGTAATTTTTAAATCTTTGTACTTTGCTAATATCCTTCAAACCACTTGGTCTACCCATTTGTCTCTCTCTCTGTCTCTCTCAGTCTCTCTCTCTGTCTCTGTCTCTCTCTCTCTCTCTCTCTCTCTCTCTCTCTCTCTCTCTCTCTCTCTCTCTCTCTCTGTGTGTGTGTCGTGCGCATGCGTGAGCGGTTGCTGAGTGAGCGTGGAGAGTGTGCGGTGAGTTCGAGTGTTTTTCTGCCCGCTGTGGCTTTTCCTTACTTGAACTTTGCTATTTTCTAAAAAAAAAAAAAAAACCTTTAATCTGCATTGAGTAGATAAAACTATATATTGTTTCACGGGTGTACCGGTGTATCACCAGGGGCATGGCAGCCCAAAGTGTTGATTCACTCGGTTCACTAACGCGGCGCCATGGGGTTAAAGTGGTGGCCGCTGCAAGTGTGGAAGATTGTATCTTGGCCATCGGTGAGATCGTTGGGCACAAGAGCATTCTTGCAGCATCAAGGATGAGCAACGCAGTTGTTTGTTTTTAAACACTGTGGAGAATGCAAATGTTATTGTAGAAAGAGGAGTTGTGATTCATGGCCTTTTTACACCTGTGCTTCCTCTTTCAACCCCTGCTAAGAAAGTAATTTTGTCAAATGTCCCACCTTTTATCAAAGACGAGGCTTTGACTAAAGAACTGTCACGGTTTGGGAAGTTGGTTGCTCCAGTGAAAAAGATCACGATCGGGAGTAAATCGGACTTGATCAAACATGTGGTGTCGTTCAGGAGATTCACTTATATGATCCTGAGTGAAAATAGAACAGACCTGAATTTAAATCTGAAAGTCAGATCTGATAATTTTGATTATACTGTCTATGTATCTACTGACACATTAAAATGTTTCGGCTGTGGAAGAAACGGACATTTGGCTCGCGCCTGTCCCGAAAACGAGTACACACGCGAAACAAGTCGATGAGAAGACAGTACAAGAAGAGTGTGTTACTGGTTCTTCTGTGTCAGTACTTTTGAATCCAGTACAGTCTGCCAAGCACACAATAAACACAGTGCCTTGTGAACGGATTGTTGAAACCGCTCAAAATATGGTTGAGATCAAAGAAAATAATGATACGGCTGATGATCAAATGAATGTGACCTTGCTTGAAAAATCCACTGTCATAGAAAAACCAATAGACACACAAAAAAGTTCGCTGAACTGCTTATCTGATATAGAACCTTTATCAGACAATGTACATTTGTGTGAGGTAGACATGGATCACGATGTCTTCAAAACTCCTGTTAAAAGAAAAAAGAAAGACAGAAAGGAAAATTCAAAACAAGCAAGAAAAGAACAAAAGAATGACACAGACAATGTTGACAGTGAAAGTGAGTTTTCTGACTCCAGTGTTTCAAGTTTTTCACAGAGTGAATGGAAATGTGATGACTATAGTGCTGATGAAATTAAGATGTTTCTAAAATTGACAAAAAATCAGAGAGGTGTACAGATTGTTGATTTCTTCCCAGACCTGAAACGGTTTGTGGTAAGCACTAGGAGTTTAATGAGTGAGGGTTACTTTCTGGATACAGAAGTATATCGACTGAAAAAAATTATGGCAAAAATCCAAAATCAACTGAACAATAATGATGACAAAGTGGTATAATTATTTTATCTTCACTGGTTGTGGTTTTCTGTTTGGTTTTTATTGTTTTGTTTCATTTTTTCTTTACTCATGGCAGATATCCGTATTGCATCCTTAAATGTAAACGGAGCCAGGGATGAAGTTAAAAGAATGCAGGTGTACGAAACAATGAAACAGAAAAAACTTGATGTTCTTTTTTTACAAGAAACACACAGTGATGATAAAAACGCTACAGACTGGACAAAAGAATGGAATGGTTGTATTTTTTTAAGTCATAAAACTTCACGTAGTGGTGGAGTTGCCATCTTGTTCGCGAAAAATTTTACTCCATGTTCTTTTAAAATAGAAGAAATCGTGAAAGGGAGACTCTTGAAAATTCAAACCATTTTTGAAAAATATGTTCTGGTTTTTATTTGTGTGTATGCCCCCACTTTACCTTTAGAAAGAGTGGCTTTTATGGATGTTTTATGCTCAACACTAGATAAATGTAGTAATGAAGAATATCTTTTCCTTGGTGGAGATTTTAATTGTGTTGAACAAAATATCGATCGCAACCACATAGAACCACACATGCCTTCCCGTAAGCGACTTTGTGAGATAATTGAAAAGAATGACCTATGTGATGTCTGGAGAAATTTAAATGGGACTTCAAGACAATATACGTGGGCTCACGCCCATGATAATTTATTGTCTTTAGCGAGATTGGACAGATTTTACAGTTTCAAACATCATCACAGTGTTTTTAAGAGTTGTATAATAAATCCAGTTGGTTTTTCCGACCACAGTGTAGTTATTTGCAGTGTTTTTTTAAATTCTGTGTCACCAAGGAGTGCATATTGGCATTTTAACACCACTCTTTTAAATGATGCTTCTTTTAAAGAGGCTTTTGCTTTTTTTTGGGAAAGTTTTAAAAATAAAAAGATTCTTTTTCCTCTTTGCAGAGTTGGTGGGATTTTGGCAAGGTCCAAATCAAACTTTTTTGTCAACAGTACACTCAAAATATCACAAGGGAGACAGCTAAGTCTATGAGAAATCTGGAAACTGAAATTCTGAAACTTCAAGATATGGCACAACTAGGTGGAAATAAAGCTTTTATTGATTCTCTTTTTCTAAAGAAAACCGCTCTGTCTGACCTACAAGAGATGAAAGCACAGGGTGCTTTAGTTAGATCGCGTTTTAAGACCATAGAACAGATGGATATTCCATCAAAATATTTTTTCAGCTTAGAAAAAAAAATGGACAGAAACGTTTTATTCATTCACTGCTCTCTGAGTCTGGATCTTTATTATCAGGTTCAACAGAAATAAGAGAAAGAGCAGTCAGTTTTTATGAAAATCTTTATAAATCTGAATATAAAGAAGAGAAAGATATAGAACAGTTTTTCTTTGAAAAATTACCTAAAGTGTCAGAAAGAGCAAATATGGCACTTACAAAGCCTATTGGCTTAGAAGAATTATCTAAAGCTCTACAGGGCATGGAGAATGGCAAAGTTCCTGGATTAGATGGAATCCCTGTTGAATTTTACAAATCTCTTTGGTCAATCATTGGAGAAGATTTGCTAATTGTTCTCAATGATAGTTTAGCCAAAGGACTTTTGCCTTTGAGTTGCAGAAGAGCGGTTTTGACCCTTTTGCCTAAAAAGGGAATATTGAGCGATATAAAAAACTGGAGACCTGTATCTCTGTTGTGTTGCGATTATAAACTGTTGTCCAAAACACTAGCTACCCGTTTGGGAAAAGTTTTAGCTGAAATTATCCATCCTGACCAGTCATATTGTGTACCTAAGAGGTCAATTTTTGATAATATTCATTTAATTAGAGATATGTTTGATGTTTCTAATATGTTTGGTCTTGACTTAGGATTGATTTCTTTAGATCAAGAAAAAGCTTTTGACCGCAGTAGAACACAATTATTTATGGAAGACTCTCCAAGCTTTTGGTTTTAATTCTAAATTTTTAGCTTATATTAAAGTCTTATACTGTGATATTGAGAGTCTACTGAAGATTAATGGTGGCTTATGTGCTCCTTTTAAAGTGTGTCGTGGGGTAAGACAGGGTTGTTCTTTGTCAGGGCTATTATACACTCTTGCAATAGAACCGCTTTTAAGTGTTTTAAGGAGAGTTTTAGAAGGGGTGTTTTTACCCAATTTTAAAACTTCTTTATGTCTGTCTGCATATGCAGACGATGTTATTATAATGACAAATAAGCAAAATGATATAGACTTACTTTTGACGACATTAAAAGATTTTAGCCTAATTTCTTCTGCAAGGATTAACTGGAACAAAAGCGAGGCAGTTTTGATCGGTCAATGGAAAAATGGAGTACCAAATCTTCCAGATGGTTTGCACTGGACAAGAAATGGTCTGAAGTATTTGGGAGTATTCTTAGGTAACGAAGTAGCAGCCCAAAAAATTGGATAGGAACAGTCGAAAAACTAAAGAGCCGACTTGAAAAATGGAAATGGCTTGTACCAAATTTATCCTACAGGGGACGCACTTTAGTCATCAACAATTTGGTGGCTTCCTCTTTGTGGCACCGGATGGCTTGCATTGATCCACCAGCTAGCTTACTTGGGAAAATTCAGTCTGTTCTATTAGATTTCTTTTGGGACAAATTACACTGGATACCACACAACATTTTGTATCTGAAAAAAGAAGAAGGAGGCCAAGGACTTGTTCATATACAAAGTAGGACTGCGGCTTTTCGACTACAATTTATACAACGCTTCCTTACCAGCTCAGAAACTTTGGCTTGGAAATCAGTGGCCTGCACTATTCTTAAATCTGTTGATGAACTCTGTCTGGACAAACACTTATTCCTGGTGGATCCAAAAAACTCAGTACATCAAGACTTCCTGTTTTTTACAAAAATCTGTTTAGAATATGGGACCTTTTTAAATTGAAAAGGACTGAGAGCACAGATTCTCTTTTTTGGCTACTGGAAGAACCCATAATATATGGTGCCCGTCTGGATATTTTGGATACTTGTGGTCTACTAAATGGTGCGTGCATCAAATCTAAGATTGTAACATTGGGGAGTTTAATTAATGTGTCTGGTCCAAATTTTAAAAATGTGGAAGACGTAGCTGCCTCTTTAGGTGTTAAATCAATCCGAATTGTGGTAAAATTTCTTCAGAATTTGCAATCTGCACTCACAGTAAAAGAAATGAACATGCTGGACTTTTTTTTTGCTGAGAAACATCTACCCAATGATAAAGATGCTTTCCCAAGGTGTTTTTTGTCCCCAGATATAGAAGAACACTCTGGAATTTTTTTGGAAAATGTACCAGACATGGACTTATATGAAGTCGGGGAAAAAGTTGTACAATGCTTGTGTAAAAGTTTTTAACAAAAAAGGTCTGCATGGAAGAGTTGATTCACCTTGGCGTAAAATTTTTTCTGATAGAGATGTAAAACCGGAGTGGAGGGCACTCTATAAGCCACCATTAACAAAAAGAATTGGAGACTTACAGTGGAGAATTATACATGGTATAATTGCTGTTAATTCTTTTATTTCTATTTTAAATCCAAATGTTAATCATGAGTGTCCTTTTTGTTCCCAAAGAGAGACAATTTTTCATGTGTTTATGCACTGCTCAAGACTTAAGCCTTTATTTGACTTGCTGAAAGACATGTTCAGTTGTTTTGATGAAAATTTTACTGTGTCCATTTTTATTTTTGGTTTTAAATACACTCGAAGAAGACAACAAGAATGTCAATTAATCAATTTTATTATAGGCAAGGCAAAAATGGCAATATATGTTAGTAGAAAGAGAAAAGTTGAACAAAAGGGTGATTATGATGTTGTAATGATGTTTACAGCCATGATTAAATCGAGAATGTTAATTGACTTTTATTTTTATAAAGATTTGAACTGTATGGAAGTGTTTATAAACACATGGTGTTGTAGAGAGGTATTGTGTTCTGTGTTTGAAGATGGAATTTACTTTTCACATCTTTTATAAACATGATGTAATTTTTATTTTAATTTAAATGTTTTTAATTTTTCTGGAATAAATGTTTGTTTAAAAATCAAATCTCTCTCTGTCTCTCTCTCTCTCTCAGTCTCTCTCTCTGTCTCTGTCTCTCTCTCTGTCTCTCTCTGTCTCTCTCTCTCTCTGTCTCTCTCTCTGTCTCTCTCTCTCTCTCTCTCTCTCTCTCTCTCTCTCTCTCTCTCTCTCTCTCTCTCACTCTCTCTGTCTCTCTCAGTCTCTCTCTCTGTCTCTGTCTCTCTCTCACTCTCTCTGTCTCTCTCTGTCTCTCTCTCTCTCTGTCTCTCTCTGTCTCTGCCGGGATTGGTAAATAGTGTCCAGGTGGGAGGAGCGAGACTTCAGCGCGAGACTACAGCTTGCCGTCTAAAACATATTTAGGTGAATTTAAACCATGGCTAAGTTGCTAAACGCAACTCGTTCACAGGTAAGGCCCCTGTTCATGTTGGACAGACATTTTAATTGCATTTTGTGTCTGTTAAGAGGCACAAAAACACTCTTTATGTTATGCCCCCATAGCTGCCGTTTTAGCTGAGTGGGAGCTCTGGGCATTCGCTGTCGCAGCTCCGCATCGCAAGCACCAATCCGGTTCGGTTTTTTCTATAGACAGTACTCACAAAGGTCTAACGATCAAGATTAACTTAAAAATTGCCCGGAGTTCTCCTTTAAGAGCCAAGTAAAAACTATAATCGCAATAAATATGTTTCACAAGAAAATGTAGTATTTGATCAGGTGTTGTTGCAAATTAATAACAAATATTAAAAATGTAAATGTGAGTTCGCTGTCTTTCTCTCTCACTTTCTCTCTCTAGAAATGTTTAACACATCGACATTGGCTTCAACATTTCCTTTCAAACAAACAAAATATTCTTTCAGCTGTTATCATAATGGCATTATTCTAAATAACAGTGTTATATATTATGACTCTTTGTGTTTGTTTGTTTGTTTGTTTGTTTTTTTGTTTTTTTAACAGATGAACTACCTTCGATCCCTGGGAGGAACAAACCCAGGGGCAGCCGTGCGCAAAATGTTGCGCAAGGTTGCATCAAACCCAGTATTGAGTAACTTCAGTTTGAAGGGAATTAAAGGCAAACTAGCCTTTAAAGACTTGACCATCTGTGATTTAATTATAGGCAAGTTTTTTTTTTCAACTGGCTATCAATCAATGTAGAGTTGTTAAAAGCAGCAGTTTTGTATTTTGCACTTTGGAATAAAATGTGTATAGTTCTGGTCGCAAAATACAGTATTTAAAATAATATACCTCAAATCTAACTAAAATTTGCGCATCATCAACCTTGTATATTCTAGGAGCAACGCAGAAGCTGTTCAAGTCGTTAAAGGCAACTGACGTGGAAGACCTTATTTCAATGGTTTTAAAATTTGCCCCACACAGGCATTTAAAATGGTAAGCAATAATGTCAGTTTTGTTTTGAGATGATCAATAGTAGGCCTAAGTAATTACAACGTCATCTAGTGATGAGATGTTAAAGAGTTGGCGACACGTATACCATCGTATTGTCAATTGTATAGGCTCTTTACTACTCAGTACTCTCAATGTGACATTTAATTTATATCTGTACAACTCAAATTTTAATTTCGTAAGTATCAGTACTACCTGACTTAATGAATTTTTGCAGTGCATAATATTATAACCAGTCCACAAGACATTGACAAAACTGCAATGGACGAAATATAGCCTATACACATGTTTATATAATTTCTATCTGACTCATGTATACGTTTTGTTTCTTTGTTTTTGATTTGCAGATGATGGTGAAGAGAAGATTTTTTGTTTTTTACATTTCATTATATGTGTGTGTAAATATCTTGTTTAAACTAAAATGTGTATATAGGTTTTCATGATATGATAATAGTTAGTATATGATAATATATGTCCTATTTACATTTATTAAATTATTACAGGCTAATCTCTTTAGTTTTAGAATATTAATGTTCATGGTTATTGCGTTGCAATGCAATTTTGTAATATATGTTGTTTAAAATAAATGTTCATGGCTTTATATATATATATATATATATATATATATATATATATATATATATATATATATATACATTTTGTGCATACATTCAATTTATTGTAATAATATTATATTCATACGATTATTATGCTTTTGAACAATAAACAACGTAGAAGATGTTGTTTGTAGACTTATTTGTGTACAGGCATATCAGGATGTAGAGGTTAGGAGAAACGTTCCGGGAACCGTTAGGGACCTTCGAACGTTCCTATCTAAAGGGAACGTTCGGAACCTTTGGAACGGTCCCGGAACGTTCCTCTAACCTAAAGGGAACGTTCTATTAATGTAAAGAAAACTTTCCTAGCTAACCAACAGGGAACATTCGAAATGTTTGTTCTGGGAACCAAAAATTGTTAACTGGGTTTTAACCTACAAGGTTTCTCTTATAATAATCTGAGATTAAATATAGATATATTATATTATGTGTGCATACGTTTAATCAAGTTATTCATGTTTAATCTGTTTTGAAGTAGATACTGTTTATTTGTTTTCCCCAGAATGATACTTGATTCTTTGTGTAGCTTTATAAATAACATTAACCTTTTAGAGTCAACACTGCGTTTATAAATTTGAGGTACGAATGATAAAATGTAACTTTAACCTCACACTTTGTATTTCACAAGGTTTCATTATGTGTATTATCTATCTCACAATATTCATGCATATAAGATATCATCACTCTCTTATAGTTAAATTGGGCGGCTCTTAAAAGAGCCTTTGTGTTTCAGTGAATCAGACTTTAGTCCGTTTACTTCTTGGCGGGTTTCTCGGTCTTCTTGGGCAGCAGCACAGCCTGGATGTTGGGCAGCACACCACCCTGAGCGATGGTCACTCCACCCAAGAGTTTGTTCAACTCCTCGTCGTTCCGCACTGCCAGCTGCAGGTGACGGGGAATGATACGAGTCTTCTTGTTGTCCCGAGCGGCGTTTCCGGCCAACTCCAGGATTTCAGCGGTGAGATACTCGAGCACAGCGGCCAGATAAACAGGAGCACCGGCACCAACGCGCTGTGCGTAGTTTCCTTTGCGGAGCAGCCTGTGAACACGACCGACGGGGAACTGCAGTCCTGCCCTGGAGGAACGAGTTTTAGCCTTTGCTCGCGCTTTACCGCCGGTTTTACCTCTGCCGCTCATTTTCGATCAGTAGTAAACAGTGTTATATTACAGAGAAATACTGGGCAGTCGAGTTCCCGATTACAGTATTTATAAGAGTGTGTCAGACGCCTATTGGCTAGAGTCTGGAAAACATTCTAACCAATCACTGCTCTTCACTCCAAACTCCAAACCACGCCCCTCTCTCTGACGATGAACGTGTTCAAGAGTGAGTTTCAACTCTTTTAAAGGTTTATAAAATAAAGGAGATAAAATACAGAAACAACTTTTGTGTAATCATTTTTATACATTTGAACTTAGAAATTAAACTGAAGTAGAGTTAGTGTAATATAAATAAATATATTTATAATAAAAAATATATTAGTGGGGTAAAAAAGCCCATGAGTTTTTATAGAAATTTCTTTCGCACAGATCAAGGTTTGAATTAAACAATTAAATTATTAAAGAAATTAAAAAACACGATGACAAAGAAAGGTGAAGAAACAAAACGGGCAGATAATTTAATTGAATTTGTTTTGTAAGGAGTCTAGACATTAAATATTATTATTATTATAATATTATTATTCCAAGAAATGTAGTGCAATATTGGGAGATCAGTTATGATGAATTATTTCAATGAAGTGTAACTAACATATCACATCATATCACATATTCTATTATTGTTGAACTTTCTAATACATTTTTAAGATTACAAATGATCTCGTTTTTGGTTTGACAGATTAAATGGAATAATCGAATGATCGGATGATACACGGACCTAACTGAATCATAGGTATACAATTATGTCAATTAACCGCACTAGCCTTTGATTTTAAACTTCCGTTTTTAGTATAATATAAAAAAAATAAAAAATACTAAATACTAAAGTGTCGATAATTCCGATACTGATGTGGTATCAAGTATATATTTCACATCAAATTATCGATTCTGAATTGTTTTTATTATTTTATTCATTAATTAGTGATCTTATTACTTATATAACATGAATATTAATGCATCACATGAGCTTCGAAGTGGAAAAAATAATTATATGATCAAAATGTTGCATTTCACCAGAACTTTTTTCTTCCGCTTATCTTGACGCTCAGAAATGCTAAAATACACCATCAGTCACTTATTATTTTCCATTTAGACCAATAAACACATACATCAATTAAGTAATAATAAAGTTACTAATTTTAACCAAAGAATCATCGATATATCGATATCGGCGAAATTGGCCTTATTTTACTTTGTATCGGATAGAAAAGAAAAGAAGTGGTATCGCCCATCATTAATAAACAGACTAATCTCAGGACAACAATGCAGGATAATATTGATGAAAAATAAAGAATTGCTCTTTTATATGAATTAGTGTGTGGCTCTTAAAAGAGCCGTTTTGGGGCAGAAACTCTGTAATGAGTCTGTTTACTTCTTTTTGGGTGCTGCCTTTTTAGGTTTGGCTGCTTTAGGCTTTGCCGTTTTGGGTTTGGCAGTTTTGGTCTTTTTGGGACTCTTGGCTGTTTTCTTGGGGGCTGCTGACTTCTTTGCCTTCTTGGGGCTCTTCGGTGCTTTCTTAGCCGCTGCGGGTTTCTTCACCTTCTTGGGGGATTTCTTAGCGGCGGGTTTCTTTGTCGCGGCACTCTTGGGCTTCTTGGCAGCAGCGGGTTTCTTGACTTTAGGAGCGGCTTTCTTGACGGGTTTCTTCTTGCTCTCGGCTTGATTCTTGCTGATCTTGAATGAGCCGGAGGCGCCGGTTCCTTTGGTCTGGATCAGAGTCCCTTTAGTCACCAGACTCTTGATGGCGAGTTTGACGCGGGAGTTCTTCTTCTCCACATCGTATCCACCGGCGGCGAGAGCTTTCTTCAGGGCGGCGAGAGACACGCCGCTCCTCTCTTGGATGCGGACACAGCTTTGACGATGAGATCACCGACGCTTGGGCCCGTTTTCTTGGGTTTAGCTGCAGGTTTCTTCTTGGGCGCTTTGACAGCTGGAGCGGTTTCTGCCATCTCTCTGATCGGATCTGTAACCTCACACACAAACACTGTCTGAGTTCAGTAATGAACAGCTGCTGAGCGGCGCTGCGCTCTTGAAACACACATGAGAACCATATAGACTCAACCCGCTCGACTCAGTGCTGGTGTGTCTCCGAGAGCCGCTCGCGCTTGTGTTTTCTCCTCTCACATTTAGAGCAAAACTGGAGTGATTCAATAGTTTGATGGAGTAAAAACATTGTGAACACTGAGCAGGACTACTGTGCTTTATTTGAAGACCAAAACACGCGACGTGGAAACGTTTAGTTTAGCGCAATCACATGAAATCCACGGCGAGCATCAGTCACCGGAAAAAGCTGCGAGTGAATTTGTTGTTATTTTTATGTAAACACGTTTAATAAAAGTTGAACGTGTCCTCTGAGTATTCAACAAACACTTTGACAATAACTTTAATGTATTGATCAGAACTGAGGGACTTGTTGACTGTTTCATACAGTAGTTGTTTTAGGCATCTTGAAACACACTCAAAAGATCAAATCATTGGGCTGATAATGTCCTCTACATCTAAATTATATAATTATTAACAATCATTGTTCAGTGCTCAATAAAATATAATTAAAGAACAGTTTTAGTTGAAGATGGCTGAATATGTTACATTTTTAATTTCTGATGGTAAAGCAAGTGGCTTATGTGGGTTATTGTTTATTTCAATATTTTATATATTTGCTTATTGATATTATACAAGCATGTTCATGTATCCACATGTATGTACTTATATCCACATTTATGTACTCAACTATAATCAAAATATGATCATATACTTAACATTCATGAAACCAGCTTGTATGTCCATCCATCTATTCCTGTTTATGCATGTATGCTTATAGTCTGAAGCCTCACATGGTTCAGTGTATACGTTAGGAGACTATTCCATGTTTCTTTCCATATCCTTATAAGGTTGCAACATTGCTTTATCAATGTCCAGGTGGGAAATGGGGGAGCATTGAGTGCAGCAATGTACAGTGCATCCGGAAAGTATTCACAGCGCTTCACTTTTTCCAAATTTTTTATGTTACAGCCTTATTCCAAAATGGATTCAATTCATTATTTTCCTCAAAATTTTACAAACAATACCCCCATAATGACAATGTGAAAGAAATTTGTTTGAAATCTTTGCAAATTTATTAAAAATAAAAAAACTAAAAAAATCACAAGTATTCACAGCCTTTGCCATGTCACTCAAAATTGAGCTCAAGTGCATCCTATTTCCACTGATCATCCTTGAGATGTTTCTACAACTTGATTGGAGTCCACCTGTCGTAAATTCAGTTGATTGGACATGATTTGGAAAGGCACACACCTGTCTATGTAAGGTCCCACAATTAACAGTGCATGTCAGAGCACAAACCAAGCCATGAAGTCCAAGGAATTGTCTGTAGACCTCCGAGACAGGATTGTATTGAGGCACAGATCTGGGGAAGGGTACAGAAACATTTCTGCAGCATTGAAGGTCCCAATGAGCACAGTGGCCTCTATTATCCGTAAATGGATGAAGTTTGGAAGCACCAGGACTCTTCCTAGAGCTGGCCGCCCGGCCAAATAGAGCGATCGGGGGAGAAGGGCCTTAGTAAGGGAGGTGATCAAAAACCTGATGGTCACTCTGACAAAGCTCCAGCATTTCTCTGTAGAGAGAGGAGAACGTTCCAGAAGAACAACCATCTCTGCAGCACTCCACCGATAAGACCTGTATGGTAGAGTGGCCAGACGGAAGCCACTCCTCAGTAAAAGGCACAAGACAGCCTGCCTGGAATTTGCCAAAAGGCACCTGAAGGACTCTCAGACCATGAGAAACAAATTTCTCTGGTCTGATGAAAAAGATTGAACTCTTTGGCCTGAATGGCAAGTGTCATGTCTGGAGGAAACCAGGCACCGCTCATCACCGGGCCAATCCCATCCCTACAGTGAAGCATGGTGGTGGCAGCATGATGCTGTGGGGATGTTTTTCAGCAGCAGGAACTGGGAGACTAGTCAGGATCGAGGGAAAGATGAATGCAGCAATGTACAGAGACATCCTTGATGAATTCAAGAGTTCTCTGAACCTCAGACTGGGGAGAAGGTTCATCTTCCAACAGGACAGCAACCCTTAAGCACACAGCCAAGATAACAAAGGAGTGGCTACGGGACAACTCTGTGAATATCATTGAGTGGCCCAGCCAGAGCCCAGTCTTGAACCCGATTGAACATCTCTGGAAAGTTCTAAAAATGGCTGTGCACCAACGCTCCCCATGCAACCTGATGGAGCTTGAGAGGTCCTGCAAAGAAGAATGTGGGAAACTGCCCAAAAATAGGTGTGCCAAGCTTGTATCAGTGGGCAGAGGGGCAGTGGTGGCTCAGTGGTTGAGGCTCAGGGTTACCGACCACCAGCACCACCAAGATGCCACTGTTGGGCCCTTGAGCAAGGCACTTAACTCCAGGTTGCTCCGGGGGGATTGTCCCTGTAATAATTGCACTGTAAGTCGATTTGGATAAAAGCGTCTGCCAAATGCATAAATGTAAATGTAAATGTATCATTGCACAAAAAGACTTGAGGCTGTAATTGGTGCCAAAGGTGCTTCAACAAAGTATTGAGCAAAGGTTGTGAATACTATAATGGTGGCGGGCCCAAAAAACAGATAACATTTTGGATTTTAAATAGTTCCAAAAATAATTTCGGGCGCCAGACAGGTCAAGCCTGTCTACTGGTAGATTTTTACCCTTAAGGGATAGCTCACAAAAAACCACCAGCTACATACACAAAAAAACAACAAAACACCACAAACAACTGAATGCAGTTCAATATTATATATTTTTACCCCCCATCTATAACACAATCAGAAACACAATGTTTAACAGAAACAGTTATAAAAAATACAAAAAACACTGTAGCTGAAAATGTCTATCGGTGACGCGCCTGTATTTTTATAATCAAAATCAGCAGATTTCGAGTGTCCTTTTCACTCACAAGTATAAACAAACAACAACAGGGAGGCAAGAAATAGAGGGTAATTAGATTGGCACGAAAACATTTATTCAATTTAAAGAAAAGAAAAAACTACACGCAACACTCACTCTGAGCGAGGCGCGAATGTGGGGCTGTGAATGTATGCGGTTATGTGTGTGTGTGCGTGTTTGTGTGGGAGTGTGTGTGTGTGTTTGCAAAACACTGACCATAGATGGCAGGGAGAACTATTCCCGGGGGCTTGAGGTTGCAGAGAAGCTGACACATATCGATTACCTGAACTGGTTACTTGACAACATCCTTTGCATAAGATCTTCTGGCTCTGCGCACCTGTATCCAACTTTGAGGCTTCATCTCATTAACTGTACTTTAACATCTTTCATTTATTTATATTGTTCATTATACAAAGATAAGGCATTGTATTGTTATTATTTGGTTAATTCTGAGACTTAGATTACATTTTATAATCAAATGTAATTTTTTTCTGTATTATTGCATTTATTCTCATTATTTCATATTTTTATTCACTTTAATTTTAATTCTATAAAATAAAATGCCCATATTTTATGTCAAAGATGACATTATTATGCCTACATAAGGAAATACCCATTATTGATATAAAAAGGCTGATTCATTATTGATACCTGATACCAATTGAATGTCACAATGATCTGTCAAGTATTCACTCATATTAAAAACACAATTAAGGGTATGTGTATTTTAGAATATTTTATTTTAAGAAGTTGATTAGGAACTTGATTAAGAAGATCAATGCTAATATGGTCAATAAATTACAAAGTTACTAGTGCAACTATACATTCCTGATATCAACAATTAAATTACAAGGAGTACAATTTCATTTGATGATGTGAAATCGGCTCTCTTGGACTACAACCTGTCCTTTTTATCAGGTGAGATCAAACAAAGACAAATGAGAAAACATACATACATATGTGACTGAATGAATTTTTGAATTCTGGATTATATTTGCATTTATGTCCAAGAAGACTGATTTAATGGGATGAAAATGTTACCAGAGTTCATAGGCATTAGTTGTGTCTCAATCGATGAAACTACACAATACACTGTATTTAAGGTTCTGAATACACAATACTGTGCTATTCACTGACAGTTTGTGTTATGATCCTCAACAGTCTTGGGAAAACGTTACCAAAAGAAGAGTTCCTTAAGAAAATAAAAGAATCCCGGAGTCCCATCTCACGCTCTTTACACAAACCACTAAGACAGTGATGAGAGTAATCATGTGTGTACTTACACAAAACAAGGCATATGGGATCAAAGAAACCTCAGAAGAATTAACACAAACTGAATGGGAAACTCTTACCTGCATTTAAAACAAAAATTAAATAATCAATAAAGTCTGACCTCCCTCAGTGGTAGCACACAGGAACAAATAACAAATAAAAAAGCACCTATTTCTGGCAATCCCTTAATATTCTTTATATATCTTCTTTCACTTAAATTCTTTCTGCATGACATTTGTTTTGTATTATTATTTAATTAGCACATGCTCCCTTTAGCTACATTGACAAACATCACATTTGTCTGTATCTGTTTTATTCATGAGAACATGTGCATTATATAATTGTGTATGTCCTAACTGCGGTCTAGTGAATATTCAATTATCTCTAAAGTGTCTTTATCTAATTTTGACCTTTGAATTTTGTACCTTGTTTTATCTCTAACTCTTTTGCCAATGTTTATGTAAATTGCATTTATTTAGGGATTTCTCTTCTCTATTTTTTCAATCAATTTCAAAGATTATTTTGCTAGTTTATCTGCTTGATTCCACATTTGTGCAGGTATCCAGTAGAATTTAACATAAACGCCAAGTTGTTGTAATTTCAAGGTGTTGTGTATATTTATATTAAAACATGTGCTCTAGTTGTTTTAATTAATAATACTGTAAAAAGCTGCTGCTGAATCTGAATACATAAACACTCTGTGTGGTTTAACTCCCTCCACCCACTGTAAGCTCAGAGTTATTGCCACTAATTCTGATTTTTATCGCTACATTATTAGTAAATATTTTATTAATGTTTTATTCAATTCTGGGTTTAAAATACCCACTCCAACAGGACCAGTTTCTGGATCTTTTGAACCATCTGTGAACATTGTCAAGCAGCTGTAATAGAATATTTTGATGTATTATTGCACCAATTGTCATTTCCATCCTCTTACCGCATAATTCTATTCTTATCTATTATTTCTAAATTAACCTTTGTTTCAGGAAGGGGCATCACTAGACATCTGTAACATGTGGGGTTTGGCCCACAGGGAATATTAAAATGTAAGTCAAATCAAGTCATTGTTATTTGTATAGTGTCTTTCACATCACACATCGTTTCAAAGCAGCTTTACAGAAAATCATACATTAACAGAAAATGAAACATGTTCTTTGGCCAGGGGTGTGCAATGTTGTGCATAAACTGTACAGTCATGCAACATATAAGAGCAAAAAACATAACCACAGAAGGGTATAATAGTTAAACCAATATATATATAAAATGGGAGAAAACGATGAAACGACAAACCATGACAACAAAAACAATATTGTGACAACTAGTGGTGAACTCTTGAAATGATATACATGGACATGAAAGGTGGAAGAATGAAATGAATGTTCTGGGTTCAATAAAAGTTAATCTCTAGCAACAGCACTTGGGGCATAATGTTGTATTTATTAATTATTTTCTCATGATTCAGGAAACAACTCTTCAATTGCAACTCTTTCAATCTAACATTGGTAACTTGGAAAACTTGAAGAGCTCAGCTATACATTAACAACTGTACAATTTCTATAGAAAAACATGATAGAGCACAAAATATCTACACAATTATTAATGCTGACAAAAACAACACACACACACACACACACACACACACACACACACACAGGCACGCACGTATGCTTTACATGTGAGGACATCTCATAGGCGTTCATTGATTTAATAGCAGGCTAAAGATATATTATCTCCCCTATCCCGAACCCTATCCCTAAACCTAACCCTCATAGAAACCTTTGCACTTCATTAGATTTAAAGATAAACATAATTTAGTTGATTTATGAGCCTTTTTACTAGTAAGGACCAGCTAAAACACAATTGGGTTCTCTAGCATTTTTACTATACTTGTGAGGACAGATTTTATGGAGACAGATTACCCTCATGGGTACCCTCATTCGCTCTTTCATCGACCTCGTTCGGTGGCTTTGCCTATATATTATATGTGTGACGATCTCAGGTCCTATGTTGGAGCCGTGAACTCTGTTGGAGCTGCAGACCTCATACCGCGCCTTTTCGGTAGCTGCACCCAGATTTTGGAAAGCTCTCCCCTTCTGTACTCTGCACCATCACAATCTGTTCTCTTTGATTTGGCATATAATCAATGTGGAAGTTTTATTGCTATGTATTTTAGTAATGACATTGTATTGTTTAAGTGTTCTGTTTTTTATTGTGCAGCACATTGGTCAACCCTGGTTGTATGTAATTTTGTTATATAAATAAAATTGACATTGACATTTCTGATGATGAATATGATACCATGTCCCTCGCAGATTTAGAGACTTTGAATGGTCCACTGTTGTCAAGTACTTCCTTCCTAAAATTACGAGTACTGTGCACAAGGGCTTTCCGGTGGCAAGTGGTGCTCCGTCTCATCTAGCGAGCGAGCCAATGCGCCAGTTTTTCCGCTCCGTGGATGCATGATGGGTCTAAACGATGCAGTTTGTATGTTGTCCACCTCACATTCAGTTTGAAAATACCCTTCCCTCCCAAATTCACTTGGTGGGGAAATAAATCATTATCAAATCACACTTGAGGTGTGTAGTAATTTAAATTGTGCACAACCAGTTCCCGGTGGTGAGTGGCGCTCAGTCTCATATAACAACTGATCTGACACTCCCATTATCCCACTTCATGGATGCATGGCATTGAACTGTCACCATGCTGTGTTGTCTGTGACATCCAATTACTTTCATCCCTCCTAAATTCATTAGGTGAGTAAATTAATAATTACAAATCAAAATTGAGGACTGTATATTGAATGCTGTCACCACCTTGTGTGGTCTGTGAAATCCTGATTATTTCATTCCTCATTAATAAATCACACTTTGAGGCATGTATTGAATACTGTGCACAACCGCTCAATCTCATCTAGTGAGTGAGCTGACACACCTGCCGTTTTCCCACTCCGCAGATGAGAGGTGGTCCCTCACGGCCACGTCCGACTGGGTTTTAAAGATGGTCAGACACAGCTGTATGATTCAGCTTGTACTCCGGCCACCTTGCTCCCATGTGATGTTAATCTTCCCTCCTGAATTCAGTAAGTAGGGAAATAAATAATCACTTATCACACTTGAGGAGTGTATTGGATGCTGTCACCGCCCTGTGTGGTCTGTGACATCCTAATTATTTTCCTTCCTCCTGCAATGCTCAAAAATGGAACACCAAAAAGGTCATATTTCACCAACGGTGTGTTGTCATCCACAGTACCATTATAAATGGGGTGTGATGTGTAGTGTGCAGAAAATTCACAACCTCCTCACAGAAAATGGGATAGAGATTGTTTAGAACTGTAACACCCCATGATTTGTCCCTAGCTCCTCGCACGTTCACAATGTGCATCAATGCGGCACTCACCCTTCTGAAACTGAGCAGCGTGCACTTAATTGACTATTGCTGGCCCAATCAGAGGCTTTGTTATGAACAGCCTTGGCCACAATGTCAACTGGCGAAGATCACACTCTGCCCCAGCCAACAAACGTGTGCGTCTCACGAGTGAGCGCATTCAGGTAATTCTCCAGTGTCTGTCTCAGTTCAAGCAGGGGAGAACACTTCCAATGAAGCTGTTTCAAAAGGCATTGGGACTTAAGTATGTGGCATCCGCCATTATTCCATTAGATCTTTTATACATGAGACATCTTCAGTGCTAGCTCATGCACTGTGTGCAATGCCATACCTGGCGCCAAGGACACATGCACATTGCTCTATCTCGCTGCTGTCTAGCTGCTCTTGCTTTCTACTTGTAAGGTGTTATGCTGGGCAGGTTTTCAAGCAGAATCTGGTGACTACGCTTCCAACAGAGTTTGGGGTGTACTGTGTGATGAACACAGGTGCGAGGAGGGCTTTTTTTCCTGCCAATGATGAGACTGACGTGTCACCAGGCCATCTGAATTATGGTGCTGACCTGTTGTCAGGCCAAAAACCGATGCCGAGCGAATAAAGATTTCATCCTCAGACTGTCTTTATGATTTGGCTGGTAAGTCCCAAGCTCCACTAGGAGTGGATGCAATGGACCACAAATGGCCAGCAAAATGCAAATACGTGTTTCCCCTGATGTGCCACCTTCACTTTGTCATATACAAAGTCCAAAAGTCAAGAAATGTATTCTATTCGTTGGACCGAAGTGGCCCAATCAATACTGGTTTCCAGAAATGATAGAGATAGGAAATACTGCTGAGAAGGGCACAATCTGGCATCCCCAACCCAAGCTGAAGAACCTGCATATGTGGCCCCTGGACCGAGACATATCCAGCTGCAGACCCGCAGCACCACCAGTTTCAGAACCCCAGCGCCAGAACCCCAGCGCCAGAACCTGAAGTGAAGGCGGAGTTATTGACAATGAGACAAGCATGGCGGCGAGCATGGTGAGTTGTGTAACGTTTTTGACATCATGTTGTGAAAAATTATCGCATATATTAAGTTCAGCGTTTATCTGCTAAATATTTAATTTGTGCATAACTTTATCATCTTAATGAAGCTTGAATATGTTGTCATACTTTACTGTATTAAAAAAAATATCTACAGATGGTTCGATACATTTTTGCGTGTTGTAAATGAGCCTTGCGGTGATGTTTTGAAGACATCTTGTGAAGGTGTTAAAGTGTTTGTTCCACGTTCCTCTGTTATATGCATTGTTTGTGAGTTAATGTTACCTTATAGTTGAGGGTTTTTTTTACGTTGAGATTATTGTGTGGTGCTTTCATCTCTTGTAGAGACATTTTGAATGAATGAAGACCACAAGGAAAAGGCCCGCAACAATCTCCTGGAACAGTCAGAAGCTTCCAGAGAGCCCTTTCTATTTCATTTTGTGTTCAGGGATGACATGGAGTTATTTTAGCAAGAATGTAAGGACAAAATGGGCCTGAGAGTGAATTCATCATTTGATACATTTTAAGTTTAATTTATACAGGATTGTCATGATAAAATGGGCCTAGGGGTGAATTGGTCATTTGTTGTATATATTTTTATTGTTTCTTTTAAAATGATGCTGAATTTTCTCTCTTTTTTAGTTTTTTGACATGTTTTATTTTACATAAAGAAAAATGCATGCTGCACATGTTCTTGTGAAATAAAGTATATTTTATATAAAATGCCCATAAGTTTCAAGCATTTGTTTTCACCATCATGATCAGGAAGTAACTCTCATAATACAATGAAACGGATAACTATATACAATTATATTACACAAGATCAATGTTTTAAAATGCTTATTGTACTGTACCTTAAAGAATCATTATAACATACGTATAAAGTATGATGTTTCGTTTGTAATAAAAGCAAAGTACTCTCCAAAACGTTAGGTGGCGCTACTTGGTTTCGAACGTAAGCTCTGCCCCTCATGTTCTGGCGCTGGGGTTCTGAAACTGGTGGTGTAGCCTACTCTCCAAAACGTTAGATGGCGCTACTCGGTTTCGAACGTAAGCTCCGCCCCTCACTTCAGGTTCTGGCGCTGGGGTTCTGAAACTGGTGGTGTAGCCTACTCTCCAAAACGTTAGATGGCGCTACTCGGTTTAGAACGTAAGCTCCGCCCCTCACTTCAGGTTCTGAAACTGGGGTTCTGAAACTGGTGGTGCTGCGGGTCTGCAGCTGGATACTATTGCCTGGACCAGAGTGCTACACCTCCCAGAACTGACCCAGTTGGTTATGAACACCATTTTACAGGCTAGATCACAGTCTTTAAGACTTTTTTCTATTTTTTATGTCAAAACGATTGCAAGATATGCAGTTCATTGAAATAAATAAGGCGATACAATGTATGGTAACACGAATGATCAAGTGTCATAAGAAAATGTAATAAATTCGAGTGAAAATGTTTAATGTATAATGAATCTGTTAATTTTTTTTTTTTTTACATCAGCTGTGAACTATGAGAAGGAAAATAAGTGACGTGTTTTAGTCTCCTCCTTCAGTGCTATGTTTCTACTAGGTCCTGTAGGCAAGTTTAAATATTCTCTCTAAAACCTTTTTGTCTCACGTTCAGTTTATAGTTCAATCGTGATCATTATGTCTGGAAGAGGTAAAGGCGGAAAAGGACTCGGGAAAGGAGGCGCCAAGCGTCATCGCAAAGTGTTGCGTGATAACATCCAGGGAATCACCAAACCCGCAATCCGTCGTCTCGCTCGCCGTGGCGGTGTCAAGCGTATCTCCGGTCTGATCTACGAGGAGACTCGCGGTGTGTTGAAGGTGTTTCTGGAGAACGTTATCCGTGATGCCGTCACCTACACTGAACACGCCAAGAGAAAGACCGTCACTGCCATGGACGTTGTGTACGCGCTGAAACGACAGGGACGAACTCTGTACGGATTCGGAGGATAAACGACTTTATTCAGGAGAAATCAGACCAACCCAACGGCTCTTTTAAGAGCCACACACAATCTCACACAAAGAGTTGATGTTGTAGAAATGTTATTCGATTAATAACTATGTATTGAAATCATTATGAATTGAGTCTTTGAAGATCTGTACGAACTTCCTGCAGCAGCCGTTTATAAAGAATAATATATTCCTCTTTCATTGAATAAACGTGGATTTTAAAATGTTTTGTTAAATACATATTTCTATGATATTCAAACACGTCCAGAATTACAGATTCCGTAATATTACAGTCCAGATTTACTTATGCAGTTCTATACGCAATTGAAAAAGAGGAAATTTGCTAATAATATGGAATATGCAAAATATTAATATGTAATTATGTTAAATATCTACTTTTCAGAAAAGCATTGTTGGAGAAAGAACCCCAACAGAGTTAGAAACGTATTTTCTTTTTCATATCACATTATTTTACTATAATAAAATGAGCGGGAGAACTGAACAAAGGAATATAATCGTGTGGGGGATGGAAATTTTCAAACATTCTCGCTGAAAACCGCTCCCTCCTGAGGCGATTCAAAAGCCCGCGTGTCAGATAACTAAAGCATGGAGTTGATTTGAGACAGAAGTTGGGCTGATGGGGTGGGGGTGCACTGTTTCAACTCTCAGTGAAAATGACCCAACGACTGGGTTACACATAAAACCACCCAACACTGAGAAAATAATCAAATTAAATGACCCAAATGGCTTATCCCAGTGTTTGGGTTGAAAAACTGGTATTTCCAATGTCAACTTGTAGCTGCATTACCGTTTAGTCGACCGTTCTCACACTTCCCTAATGTGTGTATATATGTGTTTTTGTGGTTTACATGTTATGATTTGCCAAAATTAATTTAAATATGTTTGTAATTATATTTATGCTCATAAAAGTCAACTTTGGACATAGACAGAGCAGTTCAAATGACCGAGTGGCTGAAAAAGAATATAGATAGAGCAATACACGAAAGAGACTGCCGTCCACAGGGTCAAATTGATTCAAGATAATGGCACCAAGGGTTTAACAGAAATAGTCAATGGGAATCCACTTCTCCTCGACACTCATTAGATATCACATGACTTCTCTGTTTTGAATTCAGACTGTGCTTAAAAATTCACTGAGAACTGCGTTCCTGTATTTAAGGATAAGATCCTACAGTTTGCCAGAAGAGAGAAGCAGGCTCTTCATTTGCTTTCTGACCGTCAATGAGATGCCTCCACACACTAAAATGGAAGATGTTCGCTGATTGGTGTCTCTTGCGTGGCAAGGACCCAGTAAACTGCCCCATACATTAAATTTAATTTCATATATTTGCATGAGCGATTAGATGCAGGACTCAACCCCTCAATGCTCAAAGTGTATGTGGCAACTATATCTGTGTATCAAAGCCGGTGCCTCTATAGGCAAGCACGATTGAATTATAAAGTGCCTTAAAGGAGAAAGACAATGAAGCCCACATCTGCCGGCTACAGTCCCGACTTGGGACTTAACTTTAGTCCTAAAAGCTCTCGCAGAGCCCCCCTTTGAGTCTTTGGACTCTGTTGAACTGCACATGCTCTCCATTAAGACTGCACTACCACTGGCTCTGGCCTTAGTAAAATGGGTATGTGGCCTGCATTCACTATCAGTCGACAATTCATGTTTGGAGTTTGGCCCTGGTCTTTTAAGAGCCACTGTCAAACCCAGGAAAGACTAAGTACCCAGTGTCCTAACCACGCCCATCAAAATGCAGGTGGTTCACCTTCAGGCCTTCTTCCCTACTCCATTTAATTTGGATGAAGAACAATCATTGCATTTGTTATGCTTTGTACGGGAACTAAATGCATACTTTAAGGGTACTTGCCAGTTCAGACTCTCTGATCAGCTCTTTATATGCTATGGAGGACACACAAAATGAATGTCCATTTCCAAGCAAAGGCTCTCTCATTGTATTGCCCAATTGGTGTTAAAGCACACTCAGCTAGAGGCATGGCCTCCTCATGGGCATGGATAAATGGTGTGTCCTTACAAGACAGAGGTTTCAACTAGGTGGTGTAAGAAGGCACTCCCATATGAGTAGCTAGGCAATGTCTGGTTATCTTTGTCTCAGGGAACAGAGGTTACGTACGTAACTGAGATGTTTGTATGTCGGCCAAGTGCTAACGGTTCTCGGAGGCACACCAGCACTGAGTCGAGCGGGTTGAGTCTATATGGTTCTCATGTGTGTTTCAAGAGCGCAGCGCCGCTCAGCAGCTGTTCATTACTGAACTCAGACAGTGTTTGTGTGTGAGGTTACAGATCTGATCAGAGAGATGGCAGAAACCGCTCCAGCTGTCAAAGCGCCCAAGAAGAAACCTGCAGCTAAACCCAAGAAAACGGGTCCAAGCGTCGGTGATCTCATCGTCAAAGCTGTGTCCACATCCAAGGAGAGGGGCGGCGTGTCTCTCGCCGCCCTGAAGAAAGCTCTCGCCGCCGGTGGATACGATGTGGAGAAGAAGAACTCCCACTTCAAACTTGCAATCAAGAGTCTGGTGACTAATGGGAACTCTAAAAGCCACACATGTTCTCACTTAAATAGGTCCTTGTTCCTATGCATACTGGGTAGGGGTTTGTGTGTGTGTGTGTGTGTGTGTGTGTGTGTGTGTGTGTGTGTGTGTGTGTGTGTGTGTGTGTGTGTGTGTGTGTGTGTGTGTGTGTGTGTTGCTTTTCTCAACATTGTAGATATTTTGTGATCTATCATATTTTTTTTATGTAAATTGTACAGCTGTTAACGAACAGTTGAGATCTTCAACTTTTCCAAGTAACCAATGTTATGAGGAGAGCTTGAAAGAGTTGCAATTGAAGAGTTGCTTCCTGAACCATGGTAAAATATAAGTAACGAAATGTGACACGTATGATTCCAAAATGAATATTTGTCTCTCCACACTCCCTTTCGATTTCCTCATTCTTAACTTTGATTTATACTTTGCATTTATTTAGGCTATAAGGTTTGCAACTTCACTAAAACAATATTAGATCTCAATAACCTCAGGCCTATTGCTTATTTTGCAGATTCCCAAACCAGCATATCACAAAGCGCATTCTAGGTTGAGCGAGAGGGACTGAGCAGCCTGAGAGTGGAGCAGAATCTTCCAAAAGTCGCTCTCCGCTCAGGTGGAATTATCATCGCTCCGCACACATGCTCTGGTAGTTACTTTATCTTATTTTCTAACAAGCTCTCGTCCACTTTTTCAGAAAATTCAGAATAATGTTTATGAAATTAACCACCTTCAATGATATACATGTATTTAAATGTTATAATAATAATTTTCAAGACTACTTTTCAAAATATTTTCAGTTCAATTCTGTTTTCATTTGTTCTTTTTTTTTTCTTAAATTCTTTATTAACAAAAAGAAATTCTTTTTTCCTCACTAATATATCTTTATAATATAATAATATATATAATAATAATAATAATACAACATTTGTTTATGTCTTTTTCATTCAATGTTTTTAAACCTTTAAATAGTTGAATCTCACTCTTGAACACATTCATCATCAGAGAGAGGGGGCGTGGTTTGGAGTGAAGAGCAGTGATTGGTTAGAATGTTTTCCAGACTCTAGCCAATAGGCGTCTGACATACTCTTATAAATACTGTTAACGGAAACACGACGATACATTGATTCATTGTATAATTTTTGTTTGCACCACAAATCGAAAATGAGCGGAAGAGGTAAAACCGGCGGTAAAGCGCGAGCAAAGGCTAAAACTCGTTCCTCCAGGGCAGGACTGCAGTTCCCCGTCGGTCGTGTTCACAGGCTGCTCCGCAAAGGAAACTACGCACAGCGCGTTGGTGCCGGTGCTCCTGTTTATCTGGCCGCTGTGCTCGAGTATCTCACCGCTGAAATCCTGGAGTTGGCTGGAAACGCCGCTCGGGACAACAAGAAGACTCGTATCATTCCCCGTCACCTGCAGCTGGCAGTGCGGAACGACGAGGAGTTGAACAAACTCTTGGGTGGAGTGACCATCGCTCAGGGTGGTGTGCTGCCCAACATCCAGGCTGTGCTGCTGCCCAAGAAGACCGAGAAACCCGCCAAGAAGTAAACGGACTAAAGTCTGATTCACTGAAACACAAAGGCTCTTTTAAGAGCCGCCCAATTTAACTATAAGAGAGTGATGATATCTTACTGAAATGTGAACCGTATTCGAGATACTCCATTAAAATAGTTTAGGTTAAAATGTGTTCGCTAACATTTCACAAATAATCAAGTTAATCACTTGAGCATAGGATGAAAACAAAAATATACAGAATCGAATCAAAATACAGATAGCCTGAATGAATAATTAGGTGTGGAATAATTATACATGTGCACACACGGAATATCACGTTTATATTTAATATCAGTTTAACATGCAACATACAGTATAATCTAAAATACAGATGAGATGAACTGAACAAAAGATCTTGAAGAAACTGTCGCCGCTTGTTTGAAAACACGAGCCGCACAGTCATTGGTCAACGGTCTTACGCTCATTAACATATTTATTTCCATGATTAAACGCTTATTCTTGAACGTTTTGTTGTTCAATAAATATTTCATACGATTTTCAAACACATACAGAATTACAGATCACCTTTCTGTAGGCTTGTCGTAATACTACTGTTTAGATTTTCTTTAAAATCAAATAAATGCATGTATATAGTGATAGTGATGGGAATTCCGGCTCTTTTCATTGTGACGGCTCTTTTGGATAGTTTGACTATATAATTGCTGTTAAAACACTTCTAATTACATTTTTAAATGAAATACTACTTTAACCACAGTGTATTTAAAATGCATTGGTTTGTTATGAAAAAGAATGCTATTAAACATTTGCATTGAAAGTTTAACTTTAAGGGGGTAAGGACAGCTATTTTACATGTGCACTTAAAATAAATTGTTTTTTTATGTATTTAAACAAAGTGCATATAAATGTAACAATTCTGTTACATACAGTAGTTGTTTTGGGCATCTTGAAACAAACTCAAATCAGAGACAAATGATCAAATCATTGGGCTGATAATGTCCTCCACATCTAAATTATATATTAACAATCATTGTTCGGTGCTCAATAAAATATAATTTAAGAACAGTTTTAGTTTGAGATGGTTGAATATGTAACATTTTAAATTCCCGATTGTGAATTGCAAACCAAATATTGATATAATAAATCGATTACTAATGAAAATGCTCATATTTGTTGTCATAGATGACATTATTAGGCCTCAACTCAACTCTCAACTCAATTTTATTTATAAAGCTCTTTCAAAAACCACACTGGGTACCAAAGTGCTGTACATGGAGTAATAAAAAATAAATAAAATCACATGAATACAGCTTAAGAATGCACTCATGCAGCCCCAGACCATGACACTCCCACCACCATGCTTGACTGTAGCCAAGACACACTTGTCTTTGTACTCATCACCTGGCCTACTTAAGGAAATACCCATTCTTGCTATAAAAATGCTGATTAATAACAACTCAATGTCACAATGATCTCTCTCTCTGTGTATATATATATATATATATATATATATATATATATATACAGACAGGTGAAACTCGAAAAATTAGAATATCGTGCAAAAGTTCATTAATTTCAGTAATTCAACTTAAAAGGTGAAACTAATATATTATATAGACTCATTACAAGCAAAGTAAGATATTTCAAGTCTTTATTTGATATAATTTTGATGATTATGGCTTACAGCTTATGAAAACCCCAAATTCAGAATCTCAGAAAATTAGAATATTGTGAAAAGGTTCAGTATTGTAGGCTCAAAGTGTCACACTCTAATCAGCTAAACACCTGCAAAGGGTTCCTGAGCCTTTAAATGGTCTCTCAGTCTGGTTCAGTTGAATTCACAATCATGGGGAAGACTGCTGACCTGACAGTTGTGCAGAAAACCATCATTGACACCCTCCACAAGGAGGGAAAGCCTCAAAAGGTAATTGCAAAAGAAGTTGGATGTTCTCAAAGTGCTGTATCAAAGCACATTAATAGAAAGTTAAGTGGAAGGGAAAAGTGTGGAAGAAAAAGGTGCACAAGCAGCAGGGATGACCGTAGCCTGGAGAGGATTGTCAGGAAAAGGCCATTCAAATGTGTGGGGAGCTTCACAAGGAGTGGACTGAGGCTGGAGTTACTGCATCAAGAGCCACCACACACAGACGGGTCCTGGACATGGGCTTCAAATGTCAAACGTCTTACCTGGGCTAAAGAAAAAAGAACTGGTCTGTTGCTCAGTGGTCCAAAGTCCTCTTTTCTGATGAGAGCAAATTTTGCATCTCATTTGGAAACCAAGGTCCCAGAGTCTGGAGGAAGAATGGAGAGGCACACAATCCAAGATGCTTGAAGTCCAGTGTGAAGTTTCCACAGTCTGTGTTGGTTTGGGGAGCCATGTCATCGGCTGGTGTTGGTCCACTGTGCTTTATTAAGTCCAGAGTCAACGCAGCCGTCTACCGGGACATTTTAGAGCACTTCATGCTTCCTTCAGCAGACAAGCTTTATAGAGATGCTGACTTCATTTTCCAGCAGGACTTGGCACCTGCCCACACTGCCAAAAGTTCCAAAACCTGGTTCAATGACCATGGTATTACTGTGCTTGATTGGCCAGCAAACTCGCCTGACCTGAACCCCATAGAGAATCTATGGGGCATTGCCAAGAGAAAGATGAGACATGAGACCAAACAATGCAGAAGAGCTGAAGGCCGCTATTGAAGCATCTTGGTCTTCCATAACACCTCAGCAGTGCCACAGGCTGATAGCATCCATGCCACGCCGCATTGAGGCAGTAATTAATGCAAAAGGAGCCCAAACCAAGTACTGAGTACATATGCATGATTAGACTTTTCAGAGGGCCGACATTTCTGTATTTAAAATCCTTTTTATTATTGATTTCATGTAATATTCTAATTTTCTGAGATTCTGAATTTGGGGTTTTCATAAGCTGTAAGCCATAATCATCAAAATTATATCAAATAAAGGCTTGAAATATCTTACTTTGCTTGTAATGAGTCTATATAATATATTAGTTTCACCTTTTAAGTTGAATTACTGAAATTAATGAACTTTTGCACGATATTCTAATTTTTCGAGTTTCACCTGTGTATATATACATACATACACACATACATATGATTAAATGTGTTTTGATTGGATTATATTTGCATTTATGTCCAAGAAGACTGATTTAAAGGGATGAAAATGTTACCAGAGTTCAAATGCATTAGTTGCATCTCAATCGATGAAACTACACAATACACTGTATTTAAGGTTCTGAATACACAATACTGTGCTATTCACTGACAGTTTGTGTTATGATCCTCACCAGTCTTGGGGAAACGTTACCAAAAGAAGAGTTCCTTAAGAAAATAAAAGAACCCTGGAGTCCCGTCTCACGCTCTTTACACAAACCACTAAGAAAGTGATGAGAGTAATCATGTGTGTACTTACACAAAACAAGGGAAATGGAAGCAAAGAAACTTCAGACAAATTAAAAGGCCAAAATGATAAACACAAACTGAATGGGAAACTCTTACCTGCAATTAAAACAAAAATCTAAATTAGAATCTGAATAATCTTTATTCTTAATCATACTTTTCTTCTAAAGTATTCTTACACATACAAGGAATTTGTCCTGGTGACAGAGGCTTCCAATGCACAAACAAAACAGAGATAAAACAAAATAATAATAAAAAATCTATAAAAACAGAATAAAAATAAACAATTTATAGAAAATAAAGTACATACAGTATCTCACAAAAGTGAGTACAATCCTCACATTTTTGTAAATATTTGATTATATCTTTTCATGTGACAACACTGAAGAAATTACCCTTTGCTGCAATGTAAAGTACAAAGTGAGTGTAAAGCTTGTATAACATTGTAAATTTGCTGTCACCTCAAAATAACTCAACACAAACCCATTCATGTCTAAATCGCTGGCAACAAAAGTGAGTACACCCCTGAATGAAAATGTCCAAATTGGGCTCAAAGTGTCAATATTTTGTGTGGCCACCATTCATTTCCAGCACAGCTTTAAGCCTCTTGGGCATGGAGTTCACCAGAGCTTCACAGGTTCCCACTGGAGTCCTCTTCCACTCCTCCATGACGACATCACAGAGCTGGTGGATGTTAGAGACCTTGTGCTCCTCCACCTTTCTTTGAGGATGCCACACAAATGCTCAATAGGGTTTAGGTCTGGAGACTTGCTTTGCCAGTCCATGACCTTCAGCCTCAGCTTCTTTAGCAAGGCAGTGGTCATCTTGGAGGTGTGTTTGGGGTCGTTATCATGCTGGAATATTGCCCTGCCGCCCAGTCTCCGAAGGGAGGGGATCATGCTCCGCTTCAGTATGTCACAATACATGTTGGCATTCATGGTTCCCTCAATGAACTGTTGCTCCCCAGTGTCAGCAGCACTCATGCAGCCCCAGACCATGACACTCCCACCACCATGCTTGACTGTAGGCAAGACACACTTGTCTTTTTACTCATCACCTGGTTTCCACTACACATGCTTGACACCATCTGAACCAAATAAGTTTTTCTTGGTCTCATCAGACCACAGGGCATTGTTCCAGTAATCCATGTCCTTAGTCTGCTTGTCTTCAGCAAACTATTTGTGGGCTTTCTTGTGCATCATCTTTAGAAGAGTCTTCCTTCTGGGACGACAGCCATGCAGACCAATTTGATGCAGTGTGCGGCGTATGGTCTGAACACTGACAGGCTGACCCCCCACCCCTTCAACCTCTGCAGCAATGCTGGCAGCACTCATACGTCTATTTCCCAAAGACAACCTCTGGATATGACGCTTAGCACGTTCACTCAACTTCTTCGGTCGACCATGCCGAGGCCTGTTCTGAGTGGAACCTATCCTGTTAAACCGCTGTATGGTCTTAGCCACCATGCTGCAGCTCAGTGTCATGGTCATGGCATACTTCATATAGCCTAGGCCATCTTTATGTAGAGCAACACTTATTTTTTTCAGATCCTCAGTGAGTTCTTTGCCATGAGGTGCCATGTTGAACTTCCAGTGTCCACAATGAGGGAGTGTGAGAGTAATGACACCAAATTTAACACACCTGCTCCCCCTTCACACCTGAGACCTTGTAACACTAACAAGACACATGACACCGGGAGGAAAAATGGCTATTTGGGCGTAATTTGAACGTTTTCACTTATGGGTGTACTCACTTTTGTTGCCAGTGGTTTTGACATTAATGGCTGTGCGTTGAGTTATTTTGAGGGAACAGTAAATTTACACTGTTATACAAACTGTACACTCACTACTTTACATTGTAGCAAAGTGTCATTTCTTCAGTGTTGTCACATGAAAAGATATAATCAAATATTTACAAAAATGTGAGGGGTGTACTCACTTACTGTATATAAATACACAATATTACTTTATATATTTATATATACATACAGTGCCTTGCAAAAGTATTCAGAACGCTGACCAGTTATCGCAAATTGCTGAATTTACATGTATTCATTTGGCAGACGCTTTTCTTTAAATCATCTTAAGGAGACAGTGGTGCAAAAAGTGCCATATTACAAAGTTTTACTAGCATCAGAATAGTATATAAAACAGATTTTAGTGACTTTTGAAAAAGATGTGTTTTTAGCCGTTTTTTGAAGATAGAGAGTGAGTCAGCTTCACGGATGGATTTGGGAAGGTCATTCCACCAATGTGGTATGATGAAACAAAGTCCGGGAAAGTGTTTTGGTCACTCTTTGTTTCATCATACCACATTGGTGGAATATTCCCTCTTTAATTTGGTACGACAAGGCGATGTTCCTTAGCCGAACGCAGGCTTCTGGTGGGAACGTAGCTCTGCATAAATCATTTTAGGTATGCTGGAGCAGACCCAGTGAATGTTTTGTATGCCAGCATCAGGGCCTTGAATTTAATACGTGCATGAACCGGCAGCCAGTGGTGAGAGACAAAGGGTGGTGTAACATGTGCTCTCTTTGGTTCATTAAAGACCAGACATGCTGCTGCATTCTAATAGCACATGCAGGGAGGACTGCAATAAAAGTGTTACAGTAGTCCAGTCTAGTTATGACAAGTGACTGAACAAGCAGTTGTGTGGCATGTACAGAGAGGAAGGGTCTTCTCTTCCTGATATGTGGTCTATGAAATTTCAATTCATCATCAATGGTTACCCCTAGATTTCTGACTGTTTTGGAAGGCGATACTGTAGTTGTACCCAGCTGCATGGTGATGTTGTGTTCAACAGCAGGGTTGGCTAAAAAGACAAGGAGCAATTGGTGAAATGGAATTTAATTCTGTTTGAAACTGAATAATTTTTTTATTTATTATTATATTTGATATTGGGAGGGTTATGTTGTGCAGTGTTGTGCATGATAGGACATGATGACGGGACTCATTTTCTCATATGCATCAGCATGGCACAATGCTGACTGAATTGGGAAAATTTTGTCCTGAAGGTCCTGACTATTTTGTATACACAGTGTATTATAGATGTATTAAATGAACTGAGGTTGAAATATAAAAATTCTCCCAAAATTCACATCTTTGACAAAATATATGCCGTTGGCATTGACAGCCCAAATAATTTAGCAGTATGATTTATTTATGATGGATCTATTGGGTCTTTATATCAATGAAGCATAACTACTATAGTAGGTATGACATTTTTAAACTTCACATCACATATATTACTAGAACGATTATTATTGTTATTGTTTTGCATGAAATACTTCAGAAACACTTTACAATAAGTTTCAATTAATTTACATTAGTTAATGAACTAAACATGAACAATATATATGTTATAACAATATAAAAATGTTTTGTTAATGTTAGATAATAAAAAAATAATTGATCATTGTAAGTTCATGACATTTCATAGTATATTCACAATTGTTTTAATATACAACTTGTTGTTTTGGTAAAAAAAAATGCATTATTTTATGTTGAAATTAACATGATACAAGATTAATTGTGCCGTAAAATAATTGTTCATTGTTAGTTCGTGTTAACTAATGTTGTTAATTAACGTTACACTTCAACCTTATTATCAAGTGTTACAAACACTTCAGAGTTGAAACTCACTCTTGAAAACATTCATCATCAGAGAGAGGGGGAGTGGTTTGGAGTTTGGAGGGAAGAGCAGCGATTGGTTAGAATGTTTTCCAGACTCTAGCCAATAGGCGTCTGACACACTCTTATAAATACTGTTAACGGAAACACGACGATACATTGATTCATTGTATAATTTTTGTGTGTACCACAAATCGAAAATGAGCGGCAGAGGTAAAACCGGCGGTAAAGCGCGAGCAAAGGCTAAAACTCGTTCCTCTAGGGCAGGACTGCAGTTCCCCGTCGGTCGTGTTCACAGGCTGCTCCGCAAAGGAAACTACGCACAGCGCGTTGGTGCCGGTGCTCCTGTTTATCTGGCCGCTGTGCTCGAGTATCTCACCGCTGAAATCCTGGAGTTGGCTGGAAACGCCGCTCGGGACAACAAGAAGACTCGTATCATTCCCCGTCACCTGCAGCTGGCAGTGCGGAACGACGAGGAGTTGAACAAACTCTTGGGTGGAGTGACCATCGCTCAGGGTGGTGTGCTGCCCAACATCCAGGCTGTGCTGCTGCCCAAGAAGACCGAGAAACCCGCCAAGAAGTAAACGGACTAAAGTCTGATTCACTGAAACACAAAGGCTCTTTTAAGAGCCACCCAATTTAACTATAAGAGAGTGATATCGTACTGAAATGTGAAACTCAATGAAATAAGAGAAACCTGGTAGTTTAAAATGTGTTCGGTAACATTACACAAAGAATCAAGTCTATTATTTGTACATCAGGTGACAACAAATTAAAAACATCGACATCAAAATACAGATAGCATGAATGAATAATTAGGTGTGGGATAATTATACATGTGCACACATGAAATATCACGTTTATATTTAATATCAGTTTAACATGCAACATACAGTATAATCTAAAATACAGATGAGATGAACTGAACAAAAGATCTTGAAGAAACTGTCGCCGCTTGTTTGAAAACACGAAGCCGCGCAGTCATTGGTCAACTGTCACACATAGACGTCACTATCAGCCAATCACAAGCCTCGGAACCCTCCCCCCACTGAACTCATGGTCACACAAGGCTTTAAAGAGCAGCAGCAGCGGAACATTCAGTCACATTTTCTGTGAAGAACGGAGAAGAATCGTTGAAGTCATGGCAAGAACTAAACAGACCGCTCGTAAATCCACCGGTGGAAAAGCCCCGAGGAAGCAGCTCGCTACTAAAGCCGCCCGTAAGAGCGCACCAGCCACCGGCGGAGTCAAGAAGCCTCATCGTTACAGGCCCGGTACCGTGGCTCTGCGAGAGATCCGCCGTTATCAGAAGTCCACTGAGCTGCTGATTCGCAAACTGCCTTTCCAGCGTCTGGTGAGAGAAATCGCTCAGGATTTCAAGACGGATCTGCGCTTCCAGAGTTCCGCTGTCATGGCCCTGCAGGAGTCCAGCGAGGCTTATTTGGTCGGTCTGTTTGAGGACACCAACTTGTGTGCCATCCATGCCAAGAGGGTCACCATCATGCCCAAAGACATTCAGCTGGCCCGCCGCATTCGTGGAGAACGAGCTTAAATCCACAGTGACGTCATCCACATCAACCCCAAAGGCTCTTTTAAGAGCCACTTCAATCCACTGAAAGAGATCATTCCCAGTTTTCATTAGTAATGGTTTATAAGAAAAAAATTTTTGAACGGGAATTAAAAAAATTCTAGCATTAATGGAGCTATTAATAGTAAATGTCATTCTAAAATGTTCCCAAATAGATGAAGTTAACTTAAACTAATAGATAGTGTCATAAAACAAATTAAAATGAGTTGGAAAAACAATTTCTGAAGCCATTTTACTTGTAATTAGTGAATACAAGTGATCGTTTTAGCACCAGTTTATTTCACTAGGAAACTTCTGCGATATAGTACATACAACACGCCACATAATTATTATAATATTTAAATAAATGCAAATACAATTGTTTGATGTCCACAATAAAATGGTTCTACCGTCCATCTTACATTGAGTGTCTTTATGTAAAATATTTTGGGGTTTTGTCTCACAGTTGCACATGAAGCTGATTTTCCTTTCATTAATGTAGTGGAAGTTCCCAAGATTGTGTAAAATACAATAATTAAACTAAGATATTTAGAAATATCAAACCATTGTCTTATTTTATTTTTTGTCAATAGAGAATGTGGTTAATAAATTGAGTGATTGGTAGTTTTGAAGTTGACCACACAATCAATATTCCCATGAATTTAGTTGTTTACATGTTCCTTTTCAGTGTTCATTGTTAACAAGTATTCACCCCCATTTTACAAATGCTTATTTGGACCTGAAACGAATTCTCATTAAAAATAAATTCGAGTGAATCTGTGAGAAGTGACGTGTGTTAGGCTCCTCCTTCAGTACTGTGTTTCTACTAGGTCCAGTAGACTACTTTAAAATCCTCTCCAGCAACTCTGTTCTCCACAGTCTGTGTATACTCGACATCATGTCTGGAAGAGGTAAAGGCGGTAAAGGACTCGGGAAAGGAGGCGCCAAGCGTCACCGCAAAGTGTTGCGTGATAACATCCAGGGAATCACCAAACCCGCAATCCGTCGTCTCGCTCGCCGTGGCGGTGTCAAGCGTATCTCCGGTCTGATCTACGAGGAGACTCGCGGTGTGTTGAAGGTGTTTCTGGAGAACGTTATCCGTGATGCCGTCACCTACACTGAACACGCCAAGAGAAAGACCGTCACTGCCATGGACGTTGTGTACGCGCTGAAACGACAGGGACGAACTCTGTACGGATTCGGAGGATAAACGACTTTATTCAGGAGAAATCAGACCAACCCAACGGCTCTTTTAAGAGCCACACACAATCTCACACAAAGAGTTGATGTCTCTCAATGACGTTTAATCTTTATTATATTTAGCACGTTGTGCTTTCCCAAAACACAGGAACTTACAAAATAATAAATTTCATGGGAAAAATAAGTGCCACTTCTCTATGAATTACCCAGCTTTAGTAGAGTTAGATCATTTCATATTACTTTTGTTTTCACATTTTAAACTCGCACATAATTATATTGTTATGGAAGTGTGTTCGTGATAAAAGTGCAGTTTGATTTGCAACATATACATGTATAACTTTGGTGAAGAAAATCAAGTAGACCAAAATAATACCAAATGCAGGACTGTATAAATCATAGAAAATTTGAAAAAAACTATGGTCTTTGTTAAAAGTGTTTATTTTTATAAACCACAGTAGTAAGCAGAAACATATTGACATTATTTATTTGTTCCTTTCATTTTATATAAGGCGCGGGAGAACTAAACAAAGGAAATGTAATCGTGTGGGGGGTGGAAACTTTCAAACATGAGGCGAGAGGAGGGACTTTCATTTGGAAGTCTTTGATTGGCTCTTTCCGGTCCGTCAAACTTACAACTGTCCAATGAAATCATTGAATGTGTTTGACCAATGAAAATACGCCATCAGAGGCGCGCGTCATCTCCTCACAGAATTAGCATAGAGGAGGGAATAAATACTTCTGTGAGCGGAATAAGAATCATTATTCTGAGTTTATTCTTCAGATCATCATGCCTGAACCAGCCAAATCCGCCCCGAAGAAGGGATCCAAGAAGGCCGTCACAAAGACCGCCGGTAAGGGAGGAAAGAAGCGCAGAAAGTCCAGGAAGGAGAGTTACGCTATCTACGTGTATAAAGTCCTGAAACAGGTTCATCCTGACACCGGGATCTCTTCCAAGGCGATGGGAATCATGAACTCTTTCGTCAACGACATCTTCGAGCGCATCGGCGGTGAAGCGTCTCGTCTCGCTCACTACAACAAGCGCTCCACCATCACATCGAGAGAGATCCAGACCGCCGTGCGTCTGCTGCTGCCCGGTGAACTGGCCAAACACGCCGTGTCTGAGGGCACAAAGGCCGTCACCAAATACACCAGCTCCAAGTAGAAGAACATCCGGTTTCTCAACCAACACAAAGGCTCTTTTAAGAGCCACACATATTCTCATTTAAAGAGTTTCTTGTTTGTATAAAGTGTTTGTATGTCTCACGCGGTTACTGATGTGGTTTGTGTCGGGAAAATTAAGCTTAAATAGATATTCAATAGATTATTACATACGTTTCTGAATTTTTATTTACAGCGTTTTTATTGTTGGGTTTGTTACGTTTGGTAATATCTTTTGAAGTCTATTATACTAATATATTATTGATAAGCCAGACATTATGACCATCTGCCTAATATGCTGTCGGTCTGCCATGTGCCGCCAAAACGGCACCGACCAGCCAATGCATGGACTCTACAAGACCCCTGAAGGTGTCCTGTGGTATCTGGCACTAAGACATTAGCAGCAGATCATTCAAGTCCTCTAAGTTGTGAGGTGGAGCCACTGTGGATTTGACGTCCCATAGATGCTAAATAGGATTGAGATCTGGGGAATTTGCAGGCCAGGGCATCAATAAGAACTCTTCATTGTGTTCCTCAAACCATTCCTGAACAATGTGTTTGGTGTGGCAGGGAGCATTACCCTGCTGAAAGAGGTCACTGCCATCAGGGAATACCATTGCCATGAAAGGGTGTACCCGTTCTGCAATGATTTATAAGTAGGTGGCACGTGTCAAACTGACATCCACATGACTCCCTCCACTGGTTTGTTGTTTTCCCACAATGCATCCTGATGCCATCACTGGTAAATGGCACACATGTACACAGCTGTCCACGTGATGTAAAAGAAAATGGGACTTATTGGACCAGGTGACTTTCTACTGCTCAAAGATCCAGTTTTGATGCTCGTGTGCCCAATGGAATGGAATGTACTTTATTGTCCCTGTTAGGGGAAACTTGTGGTGGACTCAATAGGCAACATTTTTGCATTTCATTACATCACCCAAAAAAGATAATAAAATAACAATACAAAAGGTACATCAAATACACAACAATTCAACATAGCATACATTTCCATCAATCATAAAAAGTATATCTTTCAGTAAAAGCATCTAATAACAAAGTTTCAAAACACAATAGAAGCATACAATCTACATAATTTTGCATCATTTAGCAATTTAATAGAAAAAGGCACAAATTAATTTTTAAATCTATTCAATTTACACCGTAAGTTTCTAAAACGCCTGCCTGAAGTTAACAATTCATAATTAACAAAAAGAATGTGAGATGGGTCATTTAAAATTCTTCTAGCTTCCCTTAATGTACACTGTTCATACATACATGTCGGATACATCTGGCATAAGTATCCGACTCGTCAATATGTTTTAAAATTAGGTGCATTAAGCTATTGATGACATCACCAGTTCCTCTGCCTTGCTGATAAGAAAACTGGAATGGATCCAGTTTGTTTGTAACATCTGTCTATAGCATTGACACCATACATTTCTCAAGACATTTCATCACTACAGCAGTTAGAGCTAAAGGTCGAAAGTCATTATTTACTAAAGGACGAGCTATCTTTGGCACAGGAATAATAAGAGATTTCTTCAAGAGAGATGGTACCATTTTTGTATCTAAGGACTGTTGAAATATATGGCACCATACAGGGGACAATTCCTCTGCACATGTCTTTATAAGAAAGGATGAGATGCCATCTGGACCAGACGCCTTTTTTGGGCACAGATGTTTGAACATCAGTTTGACGTAATCTGGGTCAGTCATTAATCTTCTCTCATTTGAGATTGAAATATCTAATGACTTCAGCTCCAAATTACATTCAGAATCCAAATTGGAAACTTCAAACCTTAGAAACTGTTCAGATCATTAGCCTTTTGTAAATCATCATTAGTGAAAAGTCCTTTCTTTACAAATTCCATTTTTGTGATACATTTCATTGATTTCCACATTCTTTTAGAATTTGAATTATTAAAATTATCTTCTAAAATATTATTTAGTTTATTCCTAGCAGCCTTAAGCAAGTGATTTAATTCCTTCTGAACAAGCCTCAAAGCTACATGATCATTATTTTTAAAAGCAATTTTCTTCCTATTAATACAATGCTTTATTTCTTTCATGGTGTAACTTTTATTGTTTGGGTAGATCATTATCTGTTTTGTAGGGATTAAATGATCTGTGCAAAACTGTATATAATCTATTACTACAGTGGATTCATCAATGTCGGAACTGTAGAAGATATTCCAATCAGTGCATAAGAAGCAACCTTTCAGAGTCTCAATGCTATTCTTCGACCATACCGATATGTTTTTTGTAACAGGTTTAGAACTTTTCAACATTGTCCTATATGTAGGAATAAGATTAACTCTCCTCTCCAGTATTGTAGGTCTGAACTTGCTAAAGGGGGCCTAGCTCTTGCCTTATAGGCCATTTTTACATTCCCATAGCATTTGTCCAGAGTTCTAGAGCCTCCTGTAGCACATTTAACATATTGCTCAAACACAGCTAATGACAATTCTAAGTAGAAATACGTTTAAGAAAATAAAAACCTAATTTCAGCAGGTCATATCAAAACCAAACTTCAACATAAAAACACGATAATAATTATAACGGGTGAGACAGAAACGCAAGGTTTGCAAGAGTCTGCGTCACCAGCAGAACAGCGCCACCGGAAGTCATGAGAGTGTAGTAATATATATATATATATATATATACACACACATTTATACATACATACACTTGGGCAAGGACTTCAACTGAATCGTCCAAGGAAGTATCAAAGTAAAACTAATACCAGCATGTTTAAATACTTTGAAAGTCTATCTATAATTACAGACCTTGTCTGTTATAATAAACAATCTGTAGAAGAAAGTTGTCTGGAACTATGCCAGTTTTACAGAATTCTTGTTTGTGTGGCACCACCCTATTTTACAATTTTATAATAGAGATAAAGATGTTGAGTTGGACTTTAAAACAATGAATATACTGCAGTAGATATTTTCCTCTCTCTACAATCACAAGGATTGTATTCCAGGCAAATGAAAGAAAAAAATTTGATATTAATGTTGTCTGCATAAATTCTGCCAAAACCAAGTTGATTCAGAACAAGCGTGTTTGCGTACCATTGGCCGAAATGTGAATATACCTGATTACATTCTTAAAATATGGTTTCTTGATGGATAATTGTTCAAAATATAATTAAAAACAACATATACTGTTTGCATATGATTGAACTCAAAAGATACAAAACCCCCACTGCTGTGGAATACTATTAACACACAGAGAAAAGGGAAATATTCAAGTACAGAAATAGAGTTGAGTTGTACTTAAGCAGAACCTCAAAATTCATGTCATATCGGAATTACTGTAATTATGAAATTACATCTCCAGAAATAATTTGTTTCTTTAGCAACACTCAAAACTGCTAAATCACTTGGTCATAAATTCTGACATGACATGAGTTCACCATGAGCTATACTAGCAAATAATATTGGGATAATTAATGGCATTCTGTTATGTATAAACCCAGCAGCAATGGAAGACTGCTGTAGCAGCAACAAAACATGGAGCTCCCTGCCACAATGCGAGTAAATGTTATTGAGCATTGATCTCTTGATTATGAGGAACAGAATAAGTGTGTATGTTTAAAGGTCCCCTGACATGCTTCTTTGCTTTGATATAGGCCTTAGTGGTCCCTAGTACTGTATCTGAAATCTCTTTTACAAAATTCAGCCTTGGTACAGAATTATAGCCACTACAAGCCAACCCATAATGAGCTTTCCTTCAGACGTGCCGTTTCGGTGCCTGTAGCTTTAAATGCTAATGAGGAGGAGAAAGGCGGGGCAAGGTGAAATGTGGGTGTTTACATTGGATATATTGCAATGGCACTTAGACACGCAGTCGTTCAGATGTTGCGAACGCATCTTTTCACACTCATTCACACCATAAGACGATATTAAAGTGTTAATATCTACATCTTTAAAGAAATATCAACAGTAAAACCTTTACCTCTCCTAAAAAAAGAAAGAAAAATTACCTACCTTTCGGAGTTGTTCGCGTCGCTGCCGTAGTGATTTCGTACGTGAAGTGCGAACACCGCAGCGCGTGAGCTGTTATTCAGTGCGTATGAGAACTGTCAGCGCAATGTTTCGCGCGATGGTCGTTTTCCTTCAAAGTGGTGGGATTTCTCTTACAAATAGCCTACGTTCAGTCAAAGAGCTGCGAACGCAGTCAATAGCTTTAGAAATCCATGGTAACCAGAAAGCCCTCCACAACTTCGCTCTACTGTGACCGAGTAAATTAAATTTATCCATTGATCCTTCTGGGGATTGGATGAAGGAAGTAAAAAAAGACTTCTGTGATCATTTGTGCATTCAATTATTGAGCAACTTTTGTGCTTCGATCGGTCACACGCCATAATATCTCTCGAGGATAAACTAAAATCGCGCGCGCTCGTACTTCCTAGCTCGTTTTCTCATGGGTGGGTCAAATTCTCTGGGTGGGCAAAGCAGAGAAGGGGGAGGTAACCTTTCCCCTTTATGATGTCATATAGGGGGAGATTCAAGATCAGCCTGTCTGAGATCTCATTTTCTCACAGGCAGAGAAAGATAGCCAAAACTCGGTTTACACCGACTGAAATTTCTAGACACGAGGGGACCAAATACAGGCTAGGGGAACTAATATTAATGTTAAAAAACCTCAGAAAGTGAAAATTTCACGTCAGGGGACCTTTAAACAAAAACAATGGGATTCAATTCTTGATGTTTCTGTTTTGTCTCCAGAATTTATTAATCTCACAAAAGGAGTTCATTAAATAGTATGATGAAGGATACCCTGACAGAGACTGTGTCAGATCATCAAGAAATTTAAAGAAGATTTCACACTTGCTACTAAAGTCACTTTTGAGGTAAATAGCTGGATGAGCTTTACAGGATTAGCTTTAGCTCCATTTACTCTTGGAAAGTCTCTTGTAGTAACAGGAGCAGGGACAGTTGTGGCCTTAAGCAGTGGACTTGGTGGTCTTATTGTGAATTTAATGAAACTGCGGTAGTATATGATTTCACGACAAACAATTGAAGCTGAACTTTAGGAGTTTGAGAACAAAATAGGCCCTTTGAATGACATGATTACAAATATTAGTTATTATAGAGTGGAAATATCAAGAGACCTTGATAAACCACGGCAACAGTACAGTTTATTTGGCAAATATTTTGCCTGTGTCTGTGAGTGTTTGGCTGGAACACTTATGGGAATTATTGCTGGGCTTGGCATTGTGTTTGACCTTCTCTCAGTTTGTGATGATTTTAAGTAGTTGGATGACGTGAACAAGCTTGCTGTCACAGTTTGTCTCCACCATGTTCAAGGACTCTTATTTTGAAGTTTTCTCCTGCACTACATTTCCCAGAATCCACTGCCCGGATCACTTCCTCGTTATTCCCACCTTTATACCTTCTAGTTTTGATCATTGGCTGTCAGTGCTTGAACGGTAATGTTTGTAAAGTAATGTTAAAAGTTATTGTTTGTTTCCACTCCAGCGTTTGCTCCCCTCCTACGGTTAATATTAAAGGTTTAAAAGATTCTACTCCTGCGTGAAAATTTTCACTTTGCATTGCCCGCTAGATTACACATTTGTATTTAAACTCACGTTCGCGTGAGTAACGCAAACCCACAAGTATCCCCCTTTCTCTTCTGGAAAAGGACAGGAGGAGGGGCTTCTATGACTTGGTTCATAATAAAGTATAACCGTGCATATTTTCATTTGCGCCGCCCAGCACGAATTCATGTCTATTCGCATATTTGCATTGACTTTGTATGTAATCGCACAGCATGAAATGCTCGCTTTGCATTGTATGTGAATGCACCATAATGTTTTGTTGGACCACCTTTAGCTCTGATAACGCCATGTATTCGTCTTGGCATTCTTTTGACAACCTTATGCAACGTCACAACATTCATTTTTGGCCAAGATCTTGTATTGATGATGGGAGAGTCGAACCACTCCATAAAGTCTTCTCCAGCACATCCCAAAGACTTTCAATGGGGTTAAGGTCAGGACTTTGTGGTGTCTAATTCATGTGTATGAAAATGATTCCTCATGCTCCCTGAACCACTCTTTCACAATTTGAGTCTGATGAATCTTGCCATTGTCATCCTGGAATATGCCCATGCCGTCAGGTTTTTTGTGGTTTTATACATTTATATTTGTATTGTATTGTAACATACATTTTACATTTACACCAGTTTATACTCATTGCTTTAAAAAAAATGCTTACAACTCAAGGCTACTTGGACTTCAGTCTGTGGTTAATCTGTGTGTCCCACCCTTGCTAAGTGATTTCTGAATCTATAGATGTGTTGTGGCTTTATCTTGGCTTTGATGTTCAGTAGGTCAATACTCTTTGAAGGTCAAGGGCTTTTTCTCATTGGCAGCACTTAATGTTGTTTGTCTGAGGTGTAAAGCCTCCAACTCAGGAATGCTACACTTTGTATATTTGATTTTGGTTGTAAGTGTTGGTAAATTTGATTGTGTATTTTAATTGATTCGAATCAGCAGAATAGCTATCTGAAGGAGTTAACTGACTTTGTTTTCTTCAATTCATGCCATTGCAATCAGTCTTGTTTCTATTCCACTATGTATATCCACTAAGTGTTATACTGTGTGTACATTGTATATTGTGCATAGTTCACAGAGTAAACAACCTCTTTCACAAAACAAGCATGTTGTGGTCTTCATTTGCTTAGCATCATTTCATCGTTTCAAGTATTATTTTATCACATTTAAAACCTTTTGACTCCGTGGCACCATATCACGTGCCTACATTTACGCATTTGGCTGATCCAGAGCGATTTATAGTGCATTCAACATTTTATCAGTTAGTGTGTTCCCTGGTACTATGAATAAGGTCTAATGGCACATTTTATAAGCCAATCAACTAAGCTGCAAATGTTTATTGTCATTTTTCTTTTTAGTATTGCATGTATTTTTTATTTAGTCTATGAAGTATTCATGGAAACTCTAAGCTAAAGCACGCCAGTAGAAAAAACACAGATCATTAAATGTTGTACATAGCTCATTTCTTCTGTCCATCAATCACTTAGGCAAAAGATTGCTTTGCTTTAAACTCATTTGTAAGGATGCACCCTTTTTTTGCATGAACCAAAAAAAAAGTATAAAAATTTTGAGGATCTGCTGTTGTAGAGAAACATTACATTACTGTAGTAATGTGTTATGCTAAAATATTATTCTGTTCCTTTAGTAGAAAACAGGGTGTAAGGTATTTCAGAGCAAACACAAAAGATATGTTGAATAGTATCAAAAGGCTAAAAAATAGAGAGATAATTGTTTTAGTCATAGTCATAATACACCATAATCTGATGTCAGAGCAGATAACAAAATCAAGGGTTTTCTTAACAGATTTTACACTGCAAAGTAATTTAACTTAGACCACACTTTAACTTAACAGCTATATTTTAGTGAGAGCTGGAGAGGGATAATTTCCCACAGGTGTCAATCCTTACCATTCTTCCTCTCCCAGCCTTTTGCTCCACTAATGTTGCACGGCCACGCCCACATCATCAAGATGTGCACCTCCTCTGGTGAAGTGGAACAGGTAAACAGCTTTTTATCAAGAACTGCAATATGCAGAAAATACATGTCCAAAGGAGGCAAGTGCATACTGCTAGCATATATAATGCTAAGTAAGCAAATATAAGTTAAAGATACACTGTATTTTCTGAAAGGCATTCATATGAAACTTATTTTGCATCCATGCTAAGAAGTTTCAGTTAGGCTGACAGGGCCAACACTTGGCAATAATCATATGTTAGATTAATTCCTGTTGTTTGCGAAGATGCCAGGGCAGTGATGTTAAGATCTATGTGTAGTTTAATAAAAGTATAACAGTACAAAAAAGTAGCAAATAAAAAGGTAAACAAAAGGCAGGCAAGGGTTCGGAACATAGGAAGAGCCACAGAATGGCATGGTAAATGGTCTGCCCTTATATAGCGCTTTAACCTTAGTGGTTTTCAACACACACACAGCCATTGGGAGCAACTTGGGGTTCAGTGTTTGTCAAAGGACTCTTCGGCATGTGGGCCAGGAATCAAACCGCCAACCCTGTGATTAGTGGACAACCCACTCTACCACCTGAGCCGCAGCCACCCCAAAGCAAACAAAGTAATTCTGAGAGACAATAGGGGTAATCCAGTAAACAGGCGAAAAGCCCAAAAAACACAAGCAGGCTGGGAAATATGATGAACAGGAAGGATTCAAAACAGGAATGGTAAATACAGCTCAGAATTGCAGACTTGGCAGAACAAGACTTCGCACTGAATGTGTGTAAACCGGGAGCTTAAATAGACCAAATGAATGTGAAACAGGTGGGTGAGTAATCAATCAGAATGGAGGATTATAGGAAATGTTGTTCCTAAAGGGTTAGTGCTCTGGAGATGGTGACCTCTGGCGGTGCTCAGGAGAGATAGCAGGCGCTGCAGGTTTAACATCTGTCATAAGGAGTTGATATTGATAATATAGAAATTCTACCAAAGAGCGATGGAATCTCAGATCATTACCTCATCTCATGGAAATCATGTTTAGTTAAGGTCACCAAACCCATGCAGGATTATCGAACATGTAGAACAGGGATGGGCAGCTTTGAAGGGGGCGAGGGCCAACATTTTTTCTCCATTCTACCAAGGGGCTGGATTACAAATCCGCACCCTAACAATGTTCACCGCCATTACTGAATTACTCATTATTGTGGTTAATCTATGCACAACTAATGCAATGTTTTTTTTAAAGATTTTGTTACCTACATTAACATTTTTATTTAACAATATTTATAAAAACTAATAGAATTATTTTGTAACTTGTGTTTTTACTAAAACATGCTGTTCACATGTAAAAATTAATGTTCAATTGACAAGCAAATTTTTTTCAGACTTTTCAAGACAAACACACAAATGAACAGACAACATTTTCAACTCCACCTCATAAATCAGTTTATAGGTATTAGTTAAAATCTACATATTATCATCAATAACAATACTGCATACAAGAGCACAACATTTCAATGCATTATTACAAAACATTTCAGCACACCAACATACACGCACGGACCGAACCGTCCCGTGTGTCAGAGAACATTCTCTCTATTCGCAAGACTTAACATCAGTCAGTCAGTCAGACATCTCAATCGTGTCTTCAAAGTGTCTCCCTCTTATAACAACTTTAACATTTTTCACAAGCACGAGCGAAACAGTATTAGATGACTTTGGTGATTCCGGTACTGTCACGGATTTCCTAAAAACTTGATGCCTTTTCCCCTTGTGTTGTATTTACCCTTTACATCTGTGAGGAGAGCAGCTCTGTGTATGTCTCTTTGATCACTTGATCAATGGTGTATTTGAGAATCAAATTGACATCTTTAATGACAGATTTCGTATCCAGGCAAACAAAAGACATGGGTTCCACCTGCGTACATTAACAATAGTGTCGCTGACAAGCGGAGGTAAAATTTTGCTCAACAAATGATGAGTGAGTGGAAGATATTGTATGCTAGAATCCTACAGCGATCACCAGGTCTGCGAACAACAAGTGACCTCTTCTGGTCAATAGTTGTAATAACATCATAAACTGAATGCATTCTGTAATGGTGGCAGTCCCTGTACTACATTTTAATTAATCATTTTAAATCAGAATTCGGGTGCCAGACAGGTTTAGACCAGTCAAAATTAATACCTTGTCCCAGATAGCTCTAAAAGCCACCAATGACATGCAATAAAAATTCATAATCATAATAATCATAAATCACAACAGAACAAAACACCCCAAAATAATTATTAAAGTGTGTGTGTGTGTGTGTGTGTGTGTGTGTGTGTGTGTGTGTGTGTGTGTGTGTGTGTGTGTGTGTGTGTGTGTGTGTGTGTGTGTGTGTGTATTTATCACTTTGTGGGAGCAAATGTCCCCATAAGGATAGTAAAACCCGAAATTTTTGACCTTGTGGGGACATTTTGTCGGTCTCCATGAGGAAAACAGCTTATAAATCATACTAAATTATGTTTTTTGAAAATGTAAAAATGCAGAAAGTTTTCTGTGAGGGTTAGGTTTAGGGGTAGGGTTAGGTTTAGGGAATAGAATATAAAGTTTGTACAGTATAAAAACCATTATGTCTATGGAAAGTCCCCATAAAACATGGAAACACAATGTGTGTGTGTGTGTGTGTGTGTGTGTGTGTGTGTGTGTGTGTGTGTGTGTGTGTGTGTGTGTGAGTGAGTTAAGGCAGGAGAGTTTGTGGATGGTGCACACTGGTTCTCGGAGAGTTTGCATGGACCTGTTTGGTGACTGTGGGCAGAGTGGGAGTCCAACACAAGGGAATAAAGGTAGGTCAGAAGAATCAAAGAATCACTCTGCGCTTCCACTATAGACCTTTATTTTACCGTCACACCTTGACCTTGGAGCTCTTTGGCAACTGAAGATCCTCTGAACTCACGCCACTCCACTTTCGCTCAAGAAGTGCAATCAACGGCTATGAAGAAAATCCAGCCCTCACTCTCTGGTGATAAGCACTGTCAGATTTGTCCCTTTGTGGTTTCTTCGTCTCTCCTCCGATCGCGGCTCTAATCCACATCACATTACACAAAAACAAACTTTCATTCTCCTCAACTTCACCTCAAACCAGTCTCAAAAGGGGCAGTGCGCAGTTCTGCTCCACCACAAATCTTTACAAAATCTCTTTTTCAAAGAAATAGAATCAATCCTCAGTCTTGTCCGACGGGCCGTATTCAATGATACAGAGGGCCGTATAATGGGGTAAGCAAAATAAACTTGTTTTTCCTTGAGTACATTTATTTTGCTTACCCCCACTGGCAGAATTTTTGTCTTGTTTTAAGTCTAAAGTTCTCAAATTTGGTCAGATTTATCTTAAATCAAGATTTAATATATATATATATATATATAGGAACACATACTAATACTGTGTTTGACCCCCTTTCGCCTTCAGAACTGCCTTAATTCTACGTGGCATTGATTCAACAAGGTGCTGAAAGCATTCTTTAGAAATGTTGGCCCATATTGATAGGATAGCATCTTGCAGTTGATGGAGATTTGTGGGATGCACATCCAGGGCACGAAGCTCCCGTTCCACCACATCCCAAAGATGCTCTATTGGGTTGAGATCTGGTGACTGTGGGGGCCATTTTAGTACAGTGAACTCATTGTCATGTTCAAGAAACCAGTTTGAAATGATTCGAGCTTTGTGACATGGTGCATTATCCTGCTGGAAGTAGCCATCAGAGGATGGGTACATGGTGGCCATAAAGGGATGGACATGGTCAGAAACAATGCTCAGGTAGGCCGTGGCATTTAAACGATGCCCAATTGGCACTAAGGGGCCTAAAGTGTGCCAAGAAAACATCCCCACACCATTACACCACCACCACCAGCCTGCACAGTGGTAACAAGGCATGATGGATCCATGTTCTCATTCTGTTTTCGCCAAATTCTGACTCTACCATCTGAATGTCTCAACAGAAATCGAGACTCATCAGACCAGGCAACATTTTTCCAGTCTTCAACTGTCCAATTTTGGTGAGCTCTTGCAAATTGTAGCCTCTTTTTCCTATTTGTAGTGGAGATGAGTGGTACCCGGTGGGATCTTCTGCTGTTGTAGCCCATCCGCCTCAAGGTTGTGCGTGTTGTGGCTTCACAAATGCTTTGCTGCATACCTCAGTTGTAACGAGTGGTTATTTCAGGCAAAGTTGCTCTTCTATCAGCTTGAATCAGTCGGCCCATTCTCCTCTGACCTCTAGCATCAACAAGGCATTTTCGCCCGCAGGACTGCCACATACTGGATGTTTTTCCCTTTTCACACCATTCTTTGTAAACCCTAGAAATGGTTGTGCGTGAAAATCCCAGTAACTGAGCAGACTGTGAAATACTCAGACCGGCCCGTCTGGCACCAACAACCATGCCATGCTCAAAATTGCTTAAATCACCTTTCTTTCCCATTCTGACATTCAGTTTGGAGTTCAGGAGATTGTCTTGACCAGGACCACACCCCTAAATGCATTGAAGCAACTGCCATGTGATTGGTTGATTAGATAATTGCATTAATGAGAAATTGAACAGGTGTTCCTAATAATCCTTTAGGTGAGTGTATATATATATATATATATATATATATATATATATATATATATATATATACAATAAATTATATAAATAATTCACATTTCAAGAATGTATAGATAATTATACGCAATAAGACAAAAATACTTGCCAAGTATGCCAACTCCTGCCAACATACGAGGCCCACCTCACTGACCACTGCCTGCATCATCTTATATTTGGATGGACTAATCAGCAAATAAACTTCTGTAAACCACATTAGAATTGATAATTGAGTAACACTCTTTTAGACCTCTGCTTCATCACTTATTTTAACCCCTTAACATCCAGACTTTTTTTATGCACGAGCTTGAAAACAACATACCCAAAATAAAACTCTTCCAGTTCTTCAATCCTTTGGTCTACAAACACAAACTTGGCTCATTTGAAAGTCGACACTTTTTATTGAAGAGTAAAAATGTATCATTTTAGTATAAAAATTAGTTCGATCTGTTCAAATATTTTGAATAGTGACTGCAAATATTATTTATAAAAGACTACGTGCAGTGCCCCAAAACACATCTGATACAAAGCCACCTGTCTGATGAAGGTCTGACTCAATTATGAAGTCGATATGACCAAAATTCTTTGTTCCATAATGATTTATGTACAGTACTTCCAAGAAAAAAGGCCACTTAGAGGCGCCAATAGACCACTTGTAGTAAATTCATAACATTGATCAAAGTGGTTCAAAACACAAAAATCAAAATGTACATGAAGATATTTTTTATTATTATTTGGGAATATATTATAATGCATTCCACATATATTTATGCATTTTATAAACAATGTGAAAAGAACATTACAATGTGAAAAGTTGCAATGGAAATAAACTTTAATTACAATAAAGATGCTTCTGTTAATTTTTCCCCCATACAAATGTAAATTGACTACATTTTGAATGTCATTTTTCAGAGCTTTTGCTCTGCCATTCACCCAGGGTCTATAGCCACTGCCTCAAGCAGGGGAGCCTCACTGTCCCTGGCTTCAGTCACCATCAGTGAAGCCTGCAGCACACCTGCTTCCAATGCAAATTGAATGAAAAGCAGTGGGGAAAAATGAAGTCAATGCATTGTGAGCGCGCATGCTCTGGGGTCTAACTCACGGTGAGTGAAGCCAGGGAGGGTGGCTCATCTCAGCTTGAATGATATTCAAGTTGTTCAGGGGGTTTGATGAAAAAATGCAGTCGGGAGAAGCGGTTCCTCCAGGCCCTATAGGTGATTGTGACTGAAGTAATGGATGGTGGCGCCTCTCGGCTTGAGGCAGATGCTAAAGGCCCTTGGTGAACGTCTGAGAAATATCAGTGAAAAAATGCCGTCAGGAGCATGTGTTCTCTATACCCTAAGTGATGGTGACTGAAGCCGAGAAGGCTGGATCAGATCGCAGGTCCAATACCCGAGTTCTTTGTCAAAAGTATGGCAGTAACACACTATAACTGCACATTGTGCATAAAAGTGCAAACACAAACAAACACAGTTCACGGTTTTCCCACTCCTAAACTTTGCAAATCGGCATTAGGGATTTATACAACCCTCATTTTGTTGTTTTCAATTTGTCATTAGCTACATGACACATCAGTCGAAAATTATCTAGCTTTTCATTTTTCGGCTTTATCCAGAGAAAAACATGGATGACACAAATCTTGTGTCAGCTGCCCTGTTTGGCTATTTTGAGTGACTACCCAATCACAACTGCACAAAAATGTTTGAGGGAGGGCTCATTTTGTTCGTAAGACCCTCCCAAATATCATGTTTGTGTGTTTTGCTACTGAAACAAGAGCAGAAACTCTGTAAATATGCTTAGTTAGTTTATTGTAAAATTGTTTTATTACTGTCCACTTTCCAATAACAATAACAACATATATAAATAAAGCCCAAAGTGTCTTCTTTCAAAAGATACCACAACTGTGTCCATACTCCAAAGGGTGCCTTAAATACAACCATTTAAGTTCAGGTATGTCATTTTCATGGTTTGTGCTCAGAATGGGGAGCGTATCAACAGGTTAATGAAGAACTTAAACAAAAGACAAACACACAAAGGTGTCGTTCAGCTGTCCGTAAATCTCTCCCTCCCGCACTGCAGTCTCCAGTCAGCCTTTATCCCTCTCTAAGGCTTGATTAGGGGCCGGGTGTGTAGCATCACGACCCGCCCTCCACTCTGTCACATTCCTCCGTCGTTCTCTCAGGCCGGGGTGCTGTATGTGAGCATCACGTACACCCCCCCTCCCCCTCTTTCCCTGGGGAGGGGCGTGCCTTCTGCCCCACCTACCAGCAGGTCATCCCCGTCTACCTGGTTGAGGGAGGGGACAAGGGGAGGGAAACCAAAAACTATTTGGCACCTACATGCCATAACGGCGATCGTACCATATAAACAAAAACATTTAAAAAAAGAGTGGGAAAGGCCAACATGGAGTGGCAGTGGAAGAGAGAGAGGAGAGAGAAAAAAAACACTTACTCGCCGGTTCTCCCAGACACCGTAGCTTGGTCCTTGGCCACCCTCTAATGGACGACAGCCATGCCTCCCTGGACTGATCGGAGGCAGACCTCTGGCCCCTGGCGGACGGAACGTCCCGCTGTGTTTTTGGTGGATGGTAGGGGTCTCCACAGCCCCTGTCAGCGGTAAACGCTCCAGGCGGTTGATTGGGAGCCCCTCCTCCCCTCGCAGTCGGCGGCCGTTCCTCCACTTTCAGGCAGCTGGGCTCCTCCGGCGGATGGCCAATGCTGCTCCATTGGGGTAGATGGTAGTGATGGCGTATCCCTCCTCCTTCCTGGATTTCGGCACCAGTGTGAGAGTCGTTGATAAGGAGGTTGTTCCACTCACAGGTAAGGATTTTAATGTCCACAATTCAGTACTCACAGTGTCACACAATAATCTTTTCAGCTTCACAATCATAAACTGGCAGAGCCATCCCACAGTACCAGTCAGAAGCGACTGTATGAGGCTGTTGTCAGAGGTATTTATTTGTAAATTGTATCTACCAAGAGAAAAGTTCCTCCTTTTGTAAGAACTACTCATGGGGTGAATGATATGAACATAAGTTTTTGAAAAATTATGAAAGATTATTTTAAAACAAATCATAATATTTGATCTGTTTTATATTTTAAACATAATTTTTAAATGCAAAAAAAAAAAAAGAGTCTTCCCTGTAATTGAACATCAGCATTATGTTCATATCATTCACCCCATGAGTAGTTCATACAAAAGGAGGAACTTTTCACTTGGTAGATACAATTTACAAATAAATACCTCTGACAACAGCCTCATACAGTCGCTTCTGACTGGTACTGTGGGATGGCTCTGCATGTACAGGTTTTTCACAAAAACTCTCGTCGAGTGGTGCTGGCCTCTCTGTAGAGTTATAAAGATCATTGGGGAGACACCCAATATTTCCAACTTATGAAGCTGAGAAGAGAGGAGGAAAAATGGCATGTAGTCACCCTCTACTCTATTTAATTTCTGTCAAAGTTACAATACGCTTCATTAAAGTAATGATACATATTCTTGAAATAACCGTATTGTTGATTGCTTTTGCCTTACATACTAGGACTGATAGACAAGTAGCAGCAGACACAAAAGAGCACATGAACAGCTCTACATTTATGGATCATGACTGCAGGGTTACTGTTCCTACAACAGTAAAAATATATATATTGAATGACACTTACTAGCAAGTCCACAGAATATTTTTTTTTTTTTAAATTGCCATATTTTTTTATTTATTTGGAGGCCCACTGGTCATCAAATGCAACTTCTTGGGCTTTCAGCTTCTCCTTCTGTATAACTTTAATACCACAGTTTTTGCATGTTTTGCATCAATCTCTTTGTTGCAACCACTACACTGGCGGGTTATGGCCCCAGGTGCCATTGGGTGCTTATGCAAAAGATGGGACTTAAAAGAGCCGTTGGATGAAGTAGTGGTAGAGAATGTGGAAGAAGAATTACTGTAATAATATGATGTAATTGCAAGACAAAAAATTGCATTAATTGCATAACTTTTTATTATACATAAAATGTAGTAAAAGCATGGTAAATGTTGTGAAAACTGTACTTCCCTTATGACTTGAGTTGTCCTTCCACACGACCCAGTTGAAACCACTCTACAATAATGCGAATATTTTAATATTGGATATTGTGTTTGAAAATTTCAAATGAAACTGGAAAATAATTAAGTGCAAATAAAATGTTTTTTGTTTTTGAAAGATGGCATTACAACAGTTGTGTAGGGCAACACCTCTCTGGAGACTATCCTACTTCATCTGTGCATTATCTACCAGTCGGGTATTTCATTGTACGAGAAAATACATCATGTGTGAATACATTTGTTTTGTTCCCTCCTTCACTATATATATATATATATATATATATATATATATATATATATATATATATATATATATATATATATATATGTGCAGACGGAAAATGACTTACACAAATGAAGACATATAACCAAGTATGAATGTAAAAATAATAATTATAATGATGATAATAATAACTGAAATATAAATTATGGTTGGAGGTGAATGTATTTTTATATTATTTTATGATTTAATCACAGACGTATAGGCTGCAGAGTTGTGGTCACAATGAACTGCTCTGTGGAAATAAAGTGAACTGAACTCAAAACACCTCATGAGCTGAGATGTCTGAGGTCATTTGCAGCACTCGTTGAAGTTTATAATATAATAAAGAGTGTTTCTTCCAGCAAGTGTCTGTGTGTCTACGGGCACATTATTTGTAATATTAATTTGATAATAATAATAATAGCCTAATAAGAATTAATATTATTAATGGGAAAATGAGGCAAATATCTTCTTGACATCATCATAGGCATCAGCTACTGGCGATCACTCTGACCATCGTCGATCCCCGAGATCATGGTCTGTCGGCACAACCCTAATGTACATTTCTCTCTATAAATTCACACAATGTTCAGACAGTCTCTTGCTAGTTTTTCCTGTACATTCAGAATAATTGCTGCTTTATATTTTAAAGGCTCATTAGTATGGTTGAGTATTTCTCTGTATTGTAGAACAGTTTTAGTAAGGTTACTTATAGCATTCTTTCTCAATCCTGGAACTCAAACCGTTTTCTGATAACCTGGCAACATCTACTCAACTAATGGCTTAAACTAATGCCTACTAGTCCACTGGGAAAATATTTGGTCGGGGGCAGCCCTAATATATATATATATATATCACTTAGTCGCTTACGTCTTCACGTCTTTTTAGAGATGTCGTTCCGTAAGGCCCTCAATGACCTCCGCCCCGTTGCTCTTACTCCCATCATCGTTAAGTGTCCTGAGAGGCTGGTCCTCTCCCACTTGAAAACATGCCTGCCCCCAACACTGTACCCATATCAGTTAATCTACAAACCCAAAAGGTCAACTGAGGATGTTATCGCCTCAGCTCTTCACTCCGGCCTGACTCACTTGGACAAAAACAACACATATGTCAGGATGCTATTCATTGATTTCAGTTCTGCCTTCAATTCTACTCACTGATCTTGGCATTAGCACCTCCCTCTGCAACTGGACCTTGGACTTTCTCACTAAGAGACTACAGTCTGTTAGGATAAGCTACAACATCTTCTCCATCCTCACTTTGAACACTGGTGCACCACAGGGCTGTGTGCTGAGTCCAATCGTCTACTCCCTCCACCCACGACTGCATACCTGAGCATGGCTCCAACTCCATAATCAAGTTTTCAGATGACACCATGATGGTAGGCCTGATCAGCGGTGAGGATGAGACAGGCTACAGGGAAGAGGTACAGCACCTGGCGATCTCACACTCAACACCTAGAAGACCAAGGAGATGATTGTGGATTACTGGCAGACTAGGAAGGGCCACAAATACACTCCCATCTACATTGATGGGGACAAAGTGGAGCGTATGACTAGCTTCAAATTCCTGGTTGTCCGTATCGCTGATAAGAAAGGCCCAAAAGCGCCTTTACTTCTTTAGGAAGCTAAGGAAAGCTCACCTGACCCCCACATCCTGCTGAACTTTTACCACTGCACTACTGAATGTATCCTAACAAACTGCATCACAGTGTGGCATGGCAACTGCAATGTCTCAAACAAGAAGGCCCTCCAGCGGGTGGTGAAAACTGCCCAATACATCACTGGTGCTCAGCTACCCTCAATCAAAGACATTCAACACAAACGCTGTCTAAGGAGGGTGAGAAGCATTATCAAAGACACCTCTCACCCCAACCATGGTCTGTTTACTCCTCTCCCATCTGGGAGATACTGTAGGAGTCTTCGCTGTCGTACCAGCAGATTCAGGAACAGTTTCTTTCCCTCAGCTGTCAGCCTACTGAACTCTAAACTCTGGCGCTGAACACTACATCCCATTTGAACTACATATGTGTATTTTTTGTGCACATTCCCTTGCACATTTCTTTGCAAATAATGTCCACGTATTTATGCCACTTGCACTGTTATGGTCACTGGCCATATATATCCTGTATATATATATATATATCTTTACATATGTATATTTTATTCTGTACAATGCACCTTCAGTGTTTATACTTCTTCATGTTTACCTTGTACTGTATTCATATACATTTGCTTTGAGCTGGTCTCTGCTTCTCTACATCATAACTTTGCAATCCATAAAAATCTTTATATATATATATATTTCTTCGTTTTATTTGATGTTTTCATTGCCACAAAATAAATATGGCGCTGCTCTGAATAAGATATATTGTAGCATTTCATGAAATCAACTGAGTTCTATCAATTTAATAGAATTTGTATTATTTGTTTATTTTTTTATTTAATTGATTTAATTTTTTGTCAATGAAGTATTCATGAAAATACAAGTTCTTTGTAATGAAAAAAAAACTTTGTTAGGCTAAGCAAGCATGATGTTGTTGGGTGATCTGAAGTCAAAACTTTAAGCATGGATCACGGATCATTAAATGTCGGACAATCAGTGATTGATTCTGTCTATCAATCACTGAGGGGAAATCAGGTTTTGCTTTAAACTCATTTGTTAAGAAAATAAATTCAAAATAAGGATGCACCTTTTTTGTGCATGTGATGAACATTATTTATAATCATTTTTTTAAATGTATATTATTATTATTATCATCATCATTATTTATTAAAAATATTAAATAAAAAGAGTATTTTAACTCAAATCAAACACATGATCATCTTTAATTGGTTCTTAATAGTTAATTAAGTGGATTGGAACACAAAGATTAAAATAGAAATGTCATGAACTACTACTATTCTTTTTCAGTTGTAATGTGTGACTTATGTGACAAGGCACACAGAAACGAGAAATTATTCCAGATTATTCACACATTGATTCAGAGTTTCAAACCATCATCCATCATAAAGCACAAATCAGTGTGTTGAGAACTAACACTGATGTTATGAGAACTGATTTTAACACCATAAATGCCTCAGAACACCCCAAAGTTTGACAAAAAAGGATCGTTCTTCTCTCTCACCTTCGCTCACACTCTTTGAATCTTATTTGCAATGTAAAATATGCAGATATGTGTCATCTCAGATGCGTCACTATCACTTATATAGCGTGACACATTCTAATGCAACAGATAAACATTTCTTGTCTCTGTTAAGAGAATTTTATTTGTGTCTCATCATGAGGAGTGATTTGCTTGTTGTGCTGTTATCAGGTCAGTTTGATTTTGTTTTCAAGTTGTTTGTATTTGATCAAATGTTTAAAAAAATAAAATGAAAAGTGTACTTTGATCTGCTAGTGTAAAGAAACTAAATATTATTATGTTTTATGTGTTATGTTGAAATGCTAAAATATTCTATATTAGTATAATAATAACAATAATATTTAGTAAAAAACAGGTTGTAAGATATTCAGAACAAATACAAAAATATCAAGATTTATGATGAATATCATCAAAAGGCTGAAAAATAGGGATACAGTTGTTTTAAACAAAATCTGTTTTCCTCAAAATATTTTTCAGAACAAAATAGTGTATTACTAACTTAGACCACAAACATGTTTTAGAAGAGATGTTTTAATAACACTCATTTTTACATTTCTTTGATTTACATTTGATTTGACTGTTCTGAACTGAACTTGATGATTTATTAAATGTTATCACACAATTACCTGGTCTCTCCAGATGTTGCAGGATATGATGCAATCCCATGTTGACTGCAAACATTGACTGAATGTTTGTGGTTTTATTGCAGCATTGTTGAAACTGAGCAGGGGATTTCCAATTGCCAGAGATTTTGCATGAGGGTTTGGAAAGTAAATTTAAGTTAAAATGAAGGGCTTTCATTCCTGCATAAGGCACAGCAAGTTACTGTGCGCTTACATACATTTTCGTGAAAGTTCTATTTCTAAGTGCAATTTTGGGGTGGGAGTGCCAGCAGAAACAAGTTTCTAATAGTACATGTTTATCAGCCAGAGGCAGGGCTGGACTGGTAATCTGGCATACCGGACATTTTCCCAGTGGGCCGATGCACTTTGGGGCCGATCAGGGGCGGACTGGCCATCAGGAGGATGGGCCAGTGGGTCGGCCGCGAAACGCGAAACACCATAAGCTAAAATCAGCCACCACTTTATGCAGAACGGACCACAAAATGGCGGTGCGATATGCAGAAAAGGACAGCTAAATTTTGGGCCAGATGCTTTGTAAAATCCTGGGCCGATTTATCTTCCCAGTCCAGCCCTGGCCAGATGTCTATTTGATATGTGTGTTACATATTTATTTTATATTGTTTGATCCTCTGCAATATGTCTAAAATACATATGGCAATAAGAAATTCAGCAAATGTCTTTGAGACGTTTATGATTTAAAATGTTTGTAAATCTGATCTTTTTAATATGTTTAGCAGATGTTAATTAGATTATGATGCTTTCTGGATGAAAAGATCTTAAACAGACATCTCAGAGGTGTATGTGTAATGTAAATGGGAAGAATTGCAATGGTGGAAATCAAAGCCTTTCTCAGAACAGCTTTGATGTTCTGAACGCTGATTGGTGGTGTTTGTTGGGTCACTCAACTGTTTGTCATCATCATTGTCATCTGTACTAAATCTTTTTTTTTTTTTTTGTGAGGAGGGGAGATGCTTTTTATTCCAATTATTTGCTTGGATTTTCAGGACACCAGCATTTCAGAATGACCAGAGCAACATTTGAGATGCGATGGTCGGCTGGTTAGTCCAGTTATGAACAAATTATTGGTAACACTTTACAATAAGGTTGCATTAGTTAACATTAGTTAGGATGAGCCAGTCGTTGCGGTAGTTGATTATGCGGATGCCCATTTCCCTCAGCGGGGCAAGAGCTGCCTCTGCGACCTTCGTGAAGATGCGAGGGGACAGGGACATGCCGAAGGGGAGGACCTTGTACTAATAAGCCTGGCCGTCGAACGCGAACCATATAAAGGGTCGTGTCGAAGCAAGATAGAGACGTGGAAGTAAGCGTCCTTCAGGTCTACCACTGCAGGGTGCGGGTTAGTGACTGAGGAGGATGTCCCGTGTAAGCGTCCTCTGGACTTGTCAGAACCAGCAGCCGGGGGGCAGCAGTCGTGGGTCCGGAGGCGGGGGGGGTCCGCGTCCGGAGTGCCGTGACTGTTGAGGTGTGGCACCGGGTTGCCGTGAGAATGCCATTTGCGGGCCAGGTGACCCAGAGAAAGAGGAAATTGCTCTTTTATTGAGAATGTGGGTACCACAGCCTGAAGGTGGTGCGGCAAAGAAAACAAACTGAACTGATGATTCTTCTCCCGGCACCTCCACTGCATACCAGCTCCGGAGGAAACATCTCGCTCCCTGGGTCGTCCGTCTCAGGAACACTTGGGAGCCTTCCGGGTCCACGCTTCCTGCGGGATGCTCGACGCTGTGGCTGAGAGCTGGGCCCAGGTTGGGGCAGAGCTGCGTGTTTTCTGGAAGCCGCAGGAGGATGCCCTTGGCGAGCAGACGGAGCACGGCCTGTGCTGGTGGCGCAGCGGGGCATGATGAGAGAAATGGCCTCCGTCTGTTTCTTCACCGCTGAGAACTGCTGGGTGAAGGCCTACACAGTGTCGCTGTTCAGCCAAAGATGTTGTTTTTGGACCATGAGGGTGACCATCGTCTGCACGAGTGTCCACGCTGTGACCTTCGTGGCCCTGGGTAAGGTGGTCCCTCAGGAGTGGAGAGAACTCGACCGCATCCAGGAACTACACAGGTGTGGAAAGGGATCTTTATAAAGAATACATTGTGTCCTGAAAAGGACGTTCAACGCCGCTGTGTATTGCTCTTTTAGAGAAATAAACACTAAGTGAATATATTCTCTTTTTAAAAGCACTGTCGAAGCACCCAGGGGCAAAGCTGCACTGTAGAGCAGAGTAGGAGAAAGTCGCTGATATACGGCTTAGATCCAACAGCATATGCTCTTGAAGAGATGAGTGAAACAGTCGGTGAATACAACTTTAATTACAATTAAATACAATTAAAAATGTCATGAATTTAATTAGAAATAAAAAAGTAAAGGTGTCTTGTTCTTTGTTTTTTTCAGTTAGCTTACATTTTATAAGCTATACGCTACAGAATTACTGAACCATAATGTTACAAAATATATTACAGATTTACACACCTTATCATCGTATATACACCAGCAATTATGAGGGAAAATATGTGTATATGTATTTGAATCTGTGTCCTGAGCAGGTTTGTGTACATTTTATAATGTTTGATCATAACACGAAGTACGCGATCTGGATGCTGCCAACTTGCTCAAGTGCAAAAATTACTGAACAGTTTGTAAAATTATTAAGTATATCACAACTTAAAAGCTATATCATACTGCCATATCACTAGCTGGCAACAGTGAGGAGAAATGTGATAAAAATGAACAGAACAAGAAACTATGCTAAGCTAGTAGGCTAACCAGTTAGCTTGTGAACTAACTGGAGAAAATAAAACACAGAAATTTTTAATTTAACCATTTATATCTCTGGTTTAATAATATGATGTGTGACATATAATTTAGAAGTTATTCTATGACATTGTTACATAGTTAAGACAACGTGAATCATACAGTCATTATATAGGTGTTTAAAAGTTATTTCAGCCAATAGAATTGCTTAGTGATCCAAGGGAGAATTACTTGGAGCGGTGTGTAGTAGTGGGTGTTCCTTGTCATCTTATGCAGAGTTTACACTACACGATTTTAAGCCGATTTTCAGTCGCCGACAGTTTTGTGGAAATCGCAGACAAAAGGTGAGCGATGAACGAAATGTACCAATTGTCAAAGACGCGATCTGAGAGAAGCGCCGACGTGTCTCCGATGTCAGCAAGATATCTAGAATGTTAAATATCTGGACCTGTCTGCGATTCCAAATCATCCAATGTGAAATACGTTTTGACTGAATATAACTGCAACGTTGACCTACAGCCAATGAGAGAGTAAGAAATGGGGCATGGGAAGTTTCAGTGGGAGAAGTCCTGAAGTACTTACAACAGAACATCAACTAGCATTGATATTATCAAGAAAGTCTCATTGGACCGAAGAAATGGAGGAAAAATTTGTGGAACATTGTCACGAGCACCAGTGCCTATTTGATGTTTCCTCTGAACTGTAGCACAACCGGGTGGAGAAAGAGAAGAGTTGGAGAATTGCCAATTCTCCTGGACAGTCGGGTCAGCAAATAGGTCGATTTTTCAGTAGGAGGTAATTTGTCATTTTGTAATCAATAATATATATGATTAAAAACATCCACATCATATTCTGAAATGCATAACGTTTGATCATGCATTTGTTTTCATATCTCGTATCACTTCTCACGAGTTCTTTGTTGTGAAATGTAGTTTAGAGTCCAGGCAGAGTCAGCGGGGATTCGTCAATAGTGAAATGTTTTGTAATGTGTTCACCCCTGTCGCCGATTCATCTTGTAATTTGAAAACGCTACGACTTCCATGACAAGACAAACAGTTGTGTAATATGAATGGTACCACGATCTATTTGAAAGTCGATTAGTGTGTTGAAGGCATTAATGGATGCAGATGGCTGAGTTCAAAATGGCATACTACTTTTACAACTTCTACCATGTCTGTCTATGGCTTAAAGAGAAACAGAGAGTAGTATAGTAGTATTAACTTGGATCGCTTAGTTGCAGTGTGTCACGTGAATGATCACTGGTCAATAAGACCCAATAAGGAAATATTTAGGTCAATGTCATGCTTTTAAGAGTCTTTCAAAACAATGGAGAACATGCTTTTTGCCATGGCAGGCATGGGCTAACACAGACCTGCAAACCAGCTGATTATGAGAACTGAATTTAACACCATAAATGCAATTGGGTGGTTTTTGAAATCAAAAGTGATTTTTGTACACAAAGATTTACATGAATAAAGTACACAACGAATAAAGTGTGTCCTTTCTCTCGGATCACACTCTTTGAATGTTATTTTCAATGTAAAACATGCAAATGGATGTTATCAAAGATGTCACTGGCATTAATGTAAATTGAGCTCAGCATGTTCTTTAGAATCAAGTACAAAAGATTCCACACTGTCTTGTGTAGAGCAGCTTGAGCATTTGTGTGATCGTTTTTTTGGTGTATCATCATGACGAGTGATGTGCTCTTGGTGCTGTTATCAGGTCAGTTTTAATTTGGAATTGTTTGTTTTTCCCCAAATATTAAAAACCTTAACATGAGTAAGAATAAGAAATAATTGAACTTTAGGCAATTCGTGCCTTTGCACATTGGCATCTGCTAATGTAGACACATTACATTATTTTTTTTAAATTATGTTTTAATGTCTGCGATGGACTGGCGACCTGTCCAGGGTGTCCCCCGCCTTTCGCCCAATGTTAGCTGGGATAGGCTCCAGCCCCCCGCGACCCTGTACACAGGATAAGCGGTTGACGATGGATGGATGGATGGATGGATGTTTTAATGTTTTATTAGGCTTAATGGTATAGATTTTGACAAATGAAACCCAAAAGAGTGTGTTGCTATTAAAACTTCTACAATGCAAATACAAAGACAAACCTCAAGTTCTGAATTGCAGTTCGTTTGTATAAACAATTGATTAAATACAAATTAATAAAACATTTCTATTGTGGAAAACATTGTTTATATCATTTCTCGAAAATAATAATAATAATAAATAAAAATAAATACAGAGATATGTTAAATATTTAAAAAAGTCTGAAAAATAGATATATAATTGTTTTATCTATGTGGCACATACAATATACACCTGTTTTTTGTAACAGGTTGTTCATTGCTAAAAAAAAAAGGCTCTGGTTTATAACATAGGCAACAATAATGCTTCTGTCACGATTCCTTGTTGTCTGCCCCGTGTTTTCCGTTTCACTGAGCACATTCCATGTCACGTTTTCCTTGTTGTCTGCCCCGAGTCTCACTGTCCTTGAAAAACTACAATTCCCACAATTCCCAGCCTCCCTCACTGCCTGCACTCATCATTGTTCTCACCTGTGTCTCGTTTAGTCTTTATTGTGTCCTTGTGTATTTAAACCCTGTTTGTTCCTCCATTCCCTTGTTGGTTGTTGTTTGCACTGCACGTGTATGTTGAAGTTGATGTTCCCTGTTCACGTTTCCTGCTGTCTGTTCATTCGTTCTAGGTTCCATTGCCCTTCGTTATTCGTTGTATGTATCTCGTGTTTAGTTTATTTTTTCCCCTCGTGGATCTTTATTTTGTTCCAGTGTTTGTGCTTTTTTCTATTGTTTCTTATGTTTACATTTTTTGTTATCCCATCGTGGATGTTTTGTTTATTCCCAGTGTTTTGTGTAATTCCGTGTTTCTTGTTTATTTAATAAAGCTGCGCTTAGATCCCCACTCCTCGTCTGCATTCTTAACAGCTTCTGAATAAGTTTAAATAAGCATTTCTTCATTGTTTTGGTTTATAATTGAGGACTAATGGAATAGTTAACTGAAAATAATTTTCATTTAAATCATATCATTTATACACCTTGTAATTATATAAAGTGAGTATATATATATATATATATATATATATATATATATATATATATATATATTATAACGAAAGTAAATGGGGACTGGGTCTGTCATGTATCATGAAAGTATCAAAAGTGGTCCAAACAAATTGTGCGCTGTATTCCAACACTTCTGAAATGCTAAATCCAAGCAAGGGCCAGCCCGTCCTATCGGCAATACAGGCCCTGTGCCGTGATGTGCCAGGTGCCCCACAAGGAGGTATTTAAACAATCAATTTATTAATTTTGCCAGTGCAAAGATGTTTGTTGTCTTTCATGTCTTGGTATTGAACCATATAATAATCACCAAATGACAAATAACTAAAAGTGAAAAAAGAAAGAAAAAAACAACAACAGCATACAGTCAAAACAAATATAAAGGAAAACAGTAGAAAAGAAATCTGTATAATGTATTCATGCTGCAGTGTAATGCTGGGATCTCGATCAGTATTATCACAGGATTATCACAGTATTATATTTTAAGAAAAGGAGTGTGGACAACCTTTAGTATCTCTTTTCTCTCTGATCTCTCCTCACACTCTTTGAATGTAATTTTCAATCTAAAACATGCAAATAGATGTTATCATAGATGTGGCACTGGCATTAATCTAAACCCTGATAGCACACATACACATCACCTAGACCTCCATTTGATGTGTGCGTTTACATCTGGAAGACGTATTTTTTTAGGTTGTTTGCTCATCTGCAATTATCACAGGTTTATCACAGGATTATCACAGTATTATTATAGAATTATCACAGTATTATCATAGAATTATCATAGAATTATCACAGTATTATCATAGAATTATCACAGTATTATCATAGAATTATCATAGAATTATCACAGTATTATCATAGAATTATCACAGTATTATCATAGAATTATCATAGAATTATCACAGTATTATCACAGTATTATCACAGTATTATCATAGAATTATCACAGTATTATCATAGAATTATCACAGGATTATCATAGAATTATCTTAGAATTATCACAGTATTATCATAGAATTATCACAGTATTATCACAGTATTATCTTAGAATTATCACAGGATTATCATAGAATTATCATAGAATTATCATAGAATTATCACAGTATTATCATAGAATTATTACAGGATTATCACAGTATTATCATAGAATTATCACAGGATTATCACAGGATTATCATAGAATTATCACAGGATTATCACAGTATTATCACAGTATTATCATAGAATTATCACAGTATTATCACAGAATTATCATAGAATTATCACAGGAGTATCACAGGATTATCATAGAATTATCACAGGATTATCACAGTATTATCACAGTATTATCATATAATTATCACAGTATTATCATAGAATTATCACAGGATTATCATAGAATTATCACAGTATTATCATATAATTATCATAGAATTATCACAGGATTATCACAGTATTATCATAGAATTATCACAGGATTATCACAGTATTATCATATAATTATCATATAATTATCACAGTATTATCACAGTATTATCATAGAATTATCACAGGATTATCACAGTATTATCATATAATTATCATATAATTATCACAGTATTATCACAGTATTATCATAGAATTATCACAGGATTATCACAGTATTATCATAGAATTATCATATAATTATCACAGTATTATCACAGTATTATCATATAATTATCACAGTATTATCATAGAATTATCATAGAATTATCACAGGATTATCACAGTATTATCATATAATTATCACAGTATTATCATAGAATTATCATAGAATTATCACAGGATTATCACAGTATTATCATAGAATTATCACAGGATTATCACAGTATTATCATATAATTATCATATAATTATCACAGTATTATCACAGTATTATCATAGAATTATCACAGGATTATCACAGTATTATCATATAATTATCATATAATTATCACAGTATTATCACAGTATTATCATATAATTATCACATTATTATCATAGAATTATCATAGAATTATCACAGGATTATCATAGAATTATCATAGAATTATCACAGGATTATCACAGTATTATCATAGAATTATCACAGTGTTATCACAGAATTATCACAGTATTATCATAGAATTATCATAGAATTATCACAGGATTATCACAGTATTATCATAGAATTATCACAGGATTATCACAGTATTATCATATAATTATCATATAATTATCACAGTATTATCACAGTATTATCATATAATTATCACAGTATTATCATAGAATTATCATAGAATTATCACAGGATTATCATAGAATTATCATAGAATTATCACAGGATTATCATAGAATTATCATAGAATTATCACAGGATTATCACAGTATTATCATAGAATTATCACAGTGTTATCACAGAATTATCACAGTATTATCATAGAATTATCATAGAATTATCACAGGATTATCACAGTATTATCATAGAATTATCATAGAATTATCACAGGATTATCACAGTATTATCATAGAATTATCACAGGATTATCACAGTATTATCATAGAATTATCACAGTATTATCATAGAATTATCACAGGATTATCATAGAATTATCATAGAATTATCACAGTATTATCACAGAATTATCACAGGATTATCACAGTATTATCACAGTATTATCGAGTCACCCCTTCATCAAGTCAAAAGTGTTCAATCATAAACGAAGACACAAGGTCGAGGAAAAGATCACTTTGTGAATATATGAGGGGCTTATCATGTTTTGACAAGAATATTCTGTACAACGCTGCTAAAATGAAAAAAAAAGGTGTTGTATTGTCTTGGCCATATTTAAGTTCTTCAGTTTGATTGTCTATCCATTTTCCCACATTCATTACAACCAACTCCAGTTCTTGAGCAGGACTTTTAATTTAGTTAGTTGGTGTTATAAGGAAAAGTTTGCGTCGTCTTTAAAAGAATACAAAGTGAAGATTGTACAAAGTAACATTTATCTTTAACAACGCAAGTTAAAAACAGGCACAATAACGCCGTTACAACATGGGCTGCCATCTTGATTGATTTGGGTTGAATGGATCACATGAATGCATCAAAGAACAACAAATACATCATTGTTTCAGATATCTCGTTTTCAAATGTATCCACTTGGAAGAGTGTTTTTGAAAAGCTCTGATTTTGCTCCTAAAAAACGCCATCTTAGTGTGGACGAAAAGGCCAAAACGTAGAGAAAAAGACGTGTTTTCAATCTAAAACATATCAGTGTGGATGTGGCCTGAGCTACAGATCTAATCTATAACCACTTTGTGATGTCACAACCTTTTTGTCTGTATCAAAAATAACAATATAAATGTCTGGCTGTTATCATTAAACCATTACTGATCAAAACACTTTTCTCTTGGTTATGAAAACTGATGTTAAAAACATAGCATGTTCAAAATTGTTTTAAACAAACAACCCAAACTTAGATTTTTATTTTTTTAAGAAAAGGAGTGTGGACAAACTTTAGTATCTCTTTTCTCTCTGATCTCTCCTCACACTCTTTGAATGTAATTTTCAATGTAAAACATGCAAATAGATGTTATCATAGATGTGGCACTGGCATTAATCTAAACCCTGATAGCACACATACACATCACCCAGACCTCCATTTGATGTGTGCGTTTACTTCTGACGTATATTTTTAGGTTGTTTGCTCATCTGCAATACATCTATAAGACGTTTCTTCTCGGATGTCAATCAGACATTCATCAGATGTCTTTGAGATGTTTTGATTTAGAATGTTGGTAAATGTGATCTCTGTAAGATGTTCAGGAGATGTTTATTAAAATGTGATGCTTTCCAGATGAGAAGATCTCAGAAACATACGTGTGCTATCTGGGATTCAGCAGATTGTAAGAGTAAGAAATTAATGTTTCAAGGACGCAAACAAGGTTCACTGTCAGTTTTAATTTTAATATTCTTTATGTGGCAAGTGACTGTGAGAAAAAGGCACTTTATATGCACATAACTGGTAATCAGAAGGTTGCTGGTTCGATCCCCACAGTCACCACCGTTGTGTCCTTGAGTAAGACACTTAACTCCAGGTTGCTCCGGGGGGGATTGTACCTGTAATAAGTGCTCTGTAAGTCACTTTGGATAAAAGCATCTGCCAAATGCGTAAATATAAATGTAAATCTAAATATATGCAATAGTGCAAAAGAGGCTAGAATATTACACTCTACATAAAGTAATGATGAACTATAACAATATAATTAAAATGACAAACTTTCAAAACTTGAGAATGAAATGTATATCTGAATTACACAATTATACGTGTATGGGATAGCTAATACAACTAAAGACAGTAAACACAATAAAACATCTTGTATTTCATATTTCCATTATTATATTTTTCATAAAATACATTAACCACAAATAATTCAGTCTAAATAGATGAGATTGGTTGGCAGACATTTGCTATGCACGACATCGTTCACTCATTCATTATTCCCTATTTAGTGAATGTCACATATTGCACTATATAGGCATCTTTGGGCTGGATAGAAGGGAACTAACCACAAGAAAGCTCAAGACTGATTGGTCAATGACACGCAGCTGTCACATAAAGATACATTATTTGACACGCTTTCAGTACATGGTCAGTAAAATCATCATATATATATATATATGTGGGATTACAGTTGGAAAGATGCAAACTTATTCTCCGAAAGCCCAAATGTTATAAACGGGATTTGTTTTCCCAGTCACACCCAAGCAACTGCCTAGTTCACCTGTACATCCATACCAGCCCCGTTTATGATTCTTTTTCATCATTTTGGAGCTTGACAACCCCACACAGTCCACATTCACGTTCACTATCTGAAAACGAGCAGCTACAGTCTATGGTGGCAATGGCACAGGTACTTTGAATATTATCTTTGGAAATTTCCACAACCATTTTAATCCATTAAAAGCACAAAATAGTGCAAAAATCAGAAAACACGGAAAACTAAAAATATAACAAAAATGGCTGGTTAGCTTTGAGTACAAAAGTCGATTTTGTTTCCACAAACACCCTTTCGTTTTTCAAGAAAAGGAGAGTAGACAACTTTAGGTATCTCTTTTCTCTCTGATCTCTGCTCACACCCAAATGAATGTTATTTTCAATGTAAAACATGCAAATAGATGTTATCAAAGATGTGTAAAACAGATAAAGTACAAATAGTATCAGATTATTTTCTTGTTCCTGCTGTGGCCCACACCAACCATAATATACAGCTCTTTGAACAGATGACATAAACAAGGATTTCAACAGATTTTTAATTGCAATAAAATTACAATTCAATAAAATAAACCAAGAAAATATATTGTCTTTTACTAACTTAGATAATAATAGAATAAGTGTTCAAGCATTTCTAGGGGCCAAGCCATGAAAGTACAAAGCCCCTATTGTAAAAAGTATAATAATAGATAAGAGTCTGAACATTCCTGGTAACAAATTTGAAGTCTCCATCTCAAATCGTCTAGTGCCACCAACAGGTCAAAAATGCACTTACGTTGCAATTACGTTATTGCAATTTACAAAACACAAGACAATATCACTGAATTCTTCAATTCCTGTTGAGCGACCACCAAGGCAAATTCAATGAGATTCGGCCTACACTCCAAACATGCCTCCTTACACAATTCCCTTCATTTGTGCTAATGTGACAACGCACTCATTCTGGTTTCTCTCAATGTCATGTGGGTTTTTAAAAAACGCATCAAAACCCTTTCTAAAATTCTGTTTGAATGATGTTTGATATCAATAAACAAACCATAAATACTGAATTTCCCTGTACATTAGATTTTTTTTTTGAAACACTAAGAGCCTAATTTAGTGTTTATTTATCAATATTTTTGTTATTTTCTTTGTTGCATTGCTGTGAGAAGATGTTAAGTTTCTTGAGGAAAGTTAATAATAATAATTATAATAATAAAAATAAAAAGAAGATCAGTGCACATAATCAGAATGAAATGTTTCATTGTTTTACTTTAACTATGTTTGTCAACTTGCAAATAAAGAGAAAATTCGTTTTCATTTTTAAAAGATTTAACTCACTGACTAGAATACTTAAAATTACACATTGTGACATTATATCTAATTACGGTTTAATTTCTAATACAATTTGATTGATTTTTACGAATTTTCTGTAGTGCCTCCTATAAAATAGGCTAGTAAGACGGCCTCTGTAGCACCCCCGTTTACACCTAAAGTTACCGAACTTAGTACATATATAGTTCTCATCACGCCGGACAACTTTCATAATTATAGTCATTAGGTCCGCCCAGTAGGAAGTCGGCAGTCTCTGAACTTTTAAATACTCCTATTAGGTGATTCACGAGACTGTCTCCACATTTACACAACATTATACCAAGACATTGAAGATCCTAAATTGAGAACAAATTCAGATTTATTGATGGTGTTGCCATGGTGAGGCATTAAATTAATGGCGAAAAATAGGAAACAGGAAGTGTCATACATGATGCTGTGTGCAATGTGTGTTTAGATAAAAAATGAGATTTATGTTTAGTCTTGGGGTCTAATAACATAGATTTGACTATTTTGGGTCACCACCTGACAACAGGAAGTGTGAGTCTAGACTTTAAAATAGACCCCTTATATTTACTCCGAAATGCTTCAAAATTGTGTAGAATAATGTCAAATGCCAAAGACCTTGCATTGTTTTCTGAAAGCCGCCCGGTGGAAATGGGCCTGTTGTGCTTGGGGCCGTCATTGCTGCTTGCAGCTATATTTATTTGTTTTTTAAACTGCTTAACCAAAAATCACGAGGGATGCTATATCCCATTACATTTAATTGAGATGGATCTGCACACAGTACTCGAACCATTGAATCAATGAATTGTATGAACCATAATTATAATCGTTTTATGGTGATTTTGTTTTCAACCCAAGTCCACATTCATAGTATGAAAACAAGCAGAATATTCTTCAAATATTCACCTTTTATGTTTCACAGAGATTTCAAGGTGCAGGAAAATTGTTGCTACAGTGATGCCTCACATATGAGATTGCCATGCAACAGATGAAAGGAGGAATAAATGATGAAAGTTTCATTTTTGGGTGAACTATTAATTTAATATTTCTCTCCACAGTTCTGAGTCCCTTTGTCAGTTCTCGTGTGTTTTACTATGTCTCTGTGCCAATGAACTGGACGGATGCTCAGACTTACTGCAGACATCATTACACTGATCTAGCAACCATTGATGATGAGATAGATTCTATGTTGACACAAACACAAACTATAGACTATACATGGATTGGACTGTACCGGATGAATGATACTGCTCCCTGGATGTGGTCTGATCAAAGCACCTTCAATTTTAATTCATGGTATGGACAGCCCAACCAAGTCAGTGACATCTCAATCTGTACAACAACATTTCCTGATGGACTTTGGGACGATTGGCAATGTGACGAAGTATTCCCTTCTATTTGCTACAATGGTGAGTATGTCTACTTAGCATATGGGTCAATGACAAAGAAGGGTGTCCAAGAAATGTCTTTTTAAAATGTAGTTTAAAACACATCTGCTTCTTAGTTCTTAGAAATGTTATATTTGATTTGATTTTTGAAAAGAAAAAATAAATATATATATATATATATATATATATATATATATATATATATATATATATATATATATATATATATATATATATATATATATAAAAATGTTCTTCTAGATTTTATGAATTTATAATGTCAGGTGCTACAACAATCAAGTAAAAAGTCATTAGAAGTGTCTCTTATACTACTCCAGCCACATTGAGAGCTTGGCAGTACAACAATGTAGATGTTATTGAACTTTGAATGACAAATTGCTTGCTATGTTCCTCTTTTTTTAGTCGCTTTGGATAAAAGCATCTGCTAAATGTCTAAATGTAAATGTAAATGTAATTAAACATTTTCTTAAACTTTCAACATTGAATACATGTAAGAACAATTAAAAATATTTAATATATACAATTAAAAATATTTTCATTTTTAAACCTAATAGCAGTTACAATTGCAGGACGTGTTTTGTCCCAAGTCTCAAGAATAAGTGATATATATAAAATTCATAATATTTGTAAAAAAAAGAAAATATTTTTAATTGTAGATGTTATGAGGGATTAATAATAGAATGTATTTAACACAATTTGCCCCATCAATTTCATTTAATGATTATTATATCAAATTTATGGAACTTATTGTCTTCTCACTACATCTAAAACAGTGTGTCCACAGAGAAGGGTTCAATCATTCATATGCAATAAAATGGATACAAATTTGTTTTTAATTATTGAAAAGAGCTTGTTCAATCAAAAGCAACTCTTAATAATATCTCATATCAGAGCAAGGTTGTTTTTCAACAGCACATGCATGTTTCATGAGGTTTCAAAATTGTGTCCCCACTTTTTGTCAACACCGTCAGACATTCATTAAAATGTAAAAAAAAATCAGCAATATCAGGGGCTGCTGTCACTCTGAAAGACCCCTTGCCACCTCCCACCACTGCAGAGTGCATCAATGTCAGACAGGCTCTGGTAACTTTTATAGTTTTAGAATATTTTAAATCTTAATGTTAATATTTCCTGTGTCACAACCATGATATGTCAACACCCTCTTCCAGTTTCTGAGGAAATCATTTGAAATGTTTAGATCATTTTAATCTCCTGAAGTTGGTTCTATTAGCATCTAGCATCAACAGAAAAAACAAAATGGCTACTACATGAACTCCATTTGTTTTGTGAAAGAAATGCCTAATGTGTCAACACCGTCAGATGTCAACTCCATCAGATATTCTGTCTGACGGTGGTGACGGGCCAATAACGGAGTTGACATTCAATGTGAAGTCGTCATGTTTTTGTGGTTATCAAGTAAATTTGAATTATATGGAATATAGAAATAGTGTTTAGTTTTTCTAATAATGTATAAATACTAGATATGACAGCATATATTGCTTTTTGGATTGATAGTCATCAACTCTAGCTGAGTTAGGGCTGAGGGAACATAAGGCTGAGGGAACATAGACACACTCCCCATCTAGCATAGTATAGGCAAATATGATTAAAGATATTCAGAGTGCTGTTGTGTGTTTCAGTCCAGCATGGCTAGGCAGCATCTCTCATTGGTGGAGCGTAGAGGGAGGAACAGAGAGTCTCAAAAAAAGCAAAGGGAGAAAATCAGTACACAGCCAGAATTAAAAGAAGGATATCTAAGACAGGAGAGACAAAGGTGGAAACAGACAGTTGAGGAAGGAAAAATAAAGCAAATCAAGGATTTCAGTGAAATAGAACAGAGGAAAAGGAGAAAGAAGTGGACGCATAGCCAGAGAAAATCAAGAATGCAAAGACAGACACTCAACCATTGGAAAAACCCTCAGATAGGCCATCAAATTACTTGAATGAGACACCACAGATGAGCAGGCAGGCTGCTGCAGGGAAAAGATAAAGTAAAATCAAGGCAGATACTGTACATTCTAGAGAACTTAAAATAACAAAGACCAAATTCAGAAAGGCCCAAAAAGAGAACCACAAATTAAGAAAGCAGATATGGCGCATAAAACAGAAAACAACACACAAGAGCACACCATGTGAATCGCCAAGAACCACCACAGAGAAAATGATGCGTGGTAGAGATGTCAACACACTCACTACAACACTACACTTGTGAAGCATTCTGGGACCATAGTAGAACTCATACAGCTGTATGAACACCTGTTGCACAATGAGACAACAACACATGTGTGTTTGGTTAAAAATCAGTCCAGAGAATACAGGAAGATGATAGACAACTTTGACGAAAACAGTATAATCATGAATGTTGACTTCACATAAGCATGGAAATGCAAAGATAGCCCTGAAGTAGTCATGCCATTTTTGTCACTGGCATGTACTACACAAAAGATGAAAAGGCTGGCTTTTTGTGTCGGAATCCAAGCTTCAGGATGCTGCCTCCATTTGGGCATGCATGGATCCTGTCCTCAAAACAATAAGAGACAAGTTTCCTGGTGCTCACATCATCCACTTTTGGTCTGATGGCCCTAGCAAACAATATAAAAACAAGAAAAATGTCTGTCTTCTATGTGATGTCCCTTTAAGATTCGGTTTCCAAAGAGCAACTTGGAACTTCTTTGCAACTTCTCATGGCAAAGGAGCACCAGAGAGCATCGGAGGGACAGTCAAAAGAACTGCAGATAGTCTCCTTCTGCAAGGGAATGATATTGCAAGTGGGAAAACATTCTATGACATGGTGGGGTCACCATGTCTAACCAACATCCAACTCCAATGTCAAAGATGAAGAAATGATGCGCTATGATGAACTCATTCAACCCATGAGTGGTACCCGGTGGGGTCTTCTGCTGTTGTAGCCCATCCGCCTCAAGGTTGTGCGTGTTGTGGCTTCACAAATGCTTTGCTGCATACCTCGGTTGTAACGAGTGGTTATTTCAGGCAAAGTTGCTCTTCTATCAGCTTGAATCAGTCGGCCCATTCTCCTCTGACCTCTAGCATCAACAAGGCATTTTCGCCCGCAGGACTGCCACATACTGGATGTTTTTCCCTTTTCACACCATTCTTTGTAAACCCTAGAAATGGTTGTGCGTGAAAATCCCAGTAACTGAGCAGATTGTGAAATACTCAGACCGGCCCGTCTGGCACCAACAACCATGCCACGCTCAAAATTGCTTAAATCACCTTTCTTTCCCATTCTGACATTCAGTTTGGAGTTCAGGAGATTGTCTTGACCAGGACCACACCCCTAAATGCATTGAAGCAACTGCCATGTGATTGGTTGATTAGATAATTGCATTAATGAGAAATTGAACAGGTGTTCCTAATAATCCTTTAGGTGAGTGTAGTTTGTGTTCTGATCATTTTTGGATCAATTGTTAGGATCCTGAAATGAGATTCAATTTATATTGAATTGAAATTGACACTTAAGTGTTTTATTATTTTTATACAACTGTTTTAAGTTACTTTGTTTCCATAGCAGATGCACTGCAGACATACAGATCTGAGATGAGATAAAATATCTATAGATCATTTGTGTTCCAGTGATAAATATCAAAATACTTAAATGTGAATCTTGATTAAAAGGTTTATAAACAATAACATACTAACTGTTGTGTTTGTTTTAATGCAGTAATTGATTGATTCAATGTATTTGATAGTTAAAATAACTACAAATTCAGGTTTTCGTCACCACCGTCAGATATGCGTCAACTCTGTCAGGTCTATGTCACCTCCGTCAGATGAATATTTTGATAATATTTCATTATGATATTTCAGATTTGTTGAGGAATTGTTGGTCATATGTGAAAATGTAATCTGTCTTCTAACATGAGAATGTGTTTTCAAATCTTAAAAACATCTTGACTGCTGTTTAAGTTAAAGTTAAAATTCTATTAAACAGCCCAATTAAAAAACACAGATGGATATCTATATAAAATATAGATATATACATATTGATAGAAACTTTTTTGTGGCCTCTGTCAGCCTTGGTGAAAATTAATGTTTTCTATACTTCTTAAAGGTCTAGCATAATGTGAGTATAAATTAATTTGTTGACACAAAATAAGTGATGGCAAAGAAAAAGCACATTTTGATAAAAAATAGAAAAGTTGGGAGGTTGTATCAAAGCGTAGCTCAGTAGCTTAGTACATGTTAAATACATACATGTAGTTTAATTTGTCTGAGCACAAAGTTTTATTTTTTAAATATTGCACCCTGTTTTGTCCCATGTCTCAAGAATCAGTGATGTACATTATCATGAGGTTTTTGAGGGTAGTACCATTTGACATTTTAATTGTATTTGTTCAAGATTCTGTTTTAGTTACAACTCAAGTCACTGGAACAACAACACCCTCTACAGGTAGATAACGTGTATTAACCATTAATATCATGTCAAATGCATACAATGGACACTTTTTTATTATTATTTTTATTTTTACTTGTCTTTTTTTTCCAACTCAAGTCACTGGATCAACAATGCCCTCTACAGGTAAGTAACCTATTTTAATCATATACATCACATCAGTTGCATGCAGTTGGACAATTATTGATTTTAACAGACTTGTCTTTTTTCATGTCTCTTATTTGTTTACAACTCAAGTAGCTGGAACAACATCATCCTCTACAGGTAGATAACGTCTCGGTTACTGTCGTAACCTCCGTTCCCCGATGGAGGGAACGAGACATTGTGTCGATGTTGTGACACTAGGGGTTGCTCTCGAGAGCCAGAGACACCTTCAGATCTTTGAGAAAAGGCCAAAGAGAATTGGCGAGTAGAATTTGCATGCCACTCCCCCCGAAATACGGATATAAAAGGGAGGCTGGAATTTGGATTCATTCAGGTTGTTTCACCGAGGAGCCGAGACAAGGTCCCGGCTATTACAGCGGAGTAGTTCAGCCTGTGGCAAGAGGGACACGATATCTCGTTCCCTTCATCAGGGAACGGAGGTTACGACAGTAGCCGATACGTTCCCCTTCTGTCACTCACTCAATGTTGTGTCGATGTAGTGACACAACATTGTGTGTTGGGGTTCCTTATACGAAACGATACTGTGAGCGTAGGAACAGTACAGACTCAAAGCCTGCACGTAGCCTCCCCAGACGCCCCAAAACATCATGTAATTCCCAACAACCCTGAGGGGAGGGAGGACATGTATCTAGTATGTGAGCAGGCCATGCCAGCCACAGCCTTTTCTCTCTAGATTTTCTCTCCACAGAATTTTTGATTCAGCTGGGGCCTTTAAATGCTCATAAAACGCGCCGGGAAGGCGTTCTTTTCCGTTCTTGTTATTTCAGGGGGAAAAGACCCTGTGGAGGCCACACCCAACCCTGAAGGGGAGGGTAAAAAGTGTTGAATACGTAATTTGGGCTTATGGGCACACATTAAGAGGTGCGACAGTAGGTCCTGCCATTCGTAGGGGAGAAGCTCTACAAACGCAGCGACCGGGGCAGAGGGGAGTCTGCCAAGGGGGAGACGCAGGTCTACCATCAAAGGGAGACTGTACCACGGAAGATCCATCACAGGAGGTTACCGGGGTAACCAAGACCTGTGGAGCACTTAACCCAGTACAGGGCACATTGGCACATGTACAAGGACTGACTACGAATTCCTCTGCTGAATTCATGAGCCAGAGGAAGAACATCCAGGGTTCACAGATCGGGAACACTCATGGGAGAGAAGAGCGCACAGTTTCACCTTCATGGAGGGGAAAGGCGCTATACACAAGCAATACACCTGGCCAGCTGCCCCGCGTAATGAAACTTACCTGTTCGTACCTGAAAGAACACGAACGAAACCGGCTGAACCCGGAGATTGTAAAATATTGCAAAGGTATTTGCTCTACAGATGTCTGCTAAAGAGGTGCCATTGACTAGTGCCCACGAGGATGCCACACTCCATGTAGAGTGTGCTTGAACTCGCAAAGTTGGCAAGCCTCTGTTTGGAGACAGCGTTCCCTTTCCGCTGTCTACTGAAGCAGACAAAGAGCTGCTCAGAGCGTCTAAAGCTCTGCGTGCGATCAAATAGAGGCGCAAAGCATGCACCAGACACAGCAATGATAAAGCTGGGTCTGCCTCCTCCGGGGGCAGCACTTGCAGGCTCACCACCTGAACTTGGGTGTTGCAAACCAGACGGGGTGCGGCGAACAGGAACAAAGGATTTTCCTCTTGGCCCTCCACCGGGGGATGAAGAGGTCTGGTTACCAGCTCCGGAGTTCCTGCAGACCTCTCTATCCTTGGGCATCCCATCTCAGGGGAGCTTGGGAGCTCTCCTGGGGGTCTAGGTAGGAGGACCAGCGTGGGGGACAGCTTTCCTCAAAAGAAGGAAAGCTGCGACCGCAACGTTGCCATGGTCATGTTCTCGCAGTGAGAACATTAACCAATCAAAAACGCTCCATCAACATGATCCGAGCCCAGACACGTGAGGCAGTGATCGTGACTGTCAAAGGCGGAGAGGTAATGATCGCATCCAGAAACTACACAGTGACGGAAGTCATCTTTAGAAAGGCGTCTTTAAAAAGACGTTCAAAGTCACTATGGCCTCTTTTAAGAAAATACACTTTTAGAGGAAAAGCTCTTTCAAGCACTGTCGAAGCGCCCAGGGGTGTAGTCTGCAGTGGAGTGCAGAGTGGAGAGAAGCAGCTGGAATGCACCGTATATCCAACAGCATACGCTCTGAAGAGGTGAATGGTTTTGATAGTATTTCAGCTCGCTAGGATTCAACTGCTTGTCTCAAGAAAATATCTGAATGAATCCGCATTCCAGCCTCCCTTTTATACCTGTATGTCTGGGGCAGTGGCATGCAAATTCTACTCTGCAATTCTAATTGGCCTTTTCTCAAAGATCTAAAGGTGTCTCGAGCACTCGAAAGCAACCCATAGTGTCACAACATCGCCACAACCTCAAGTGAGTGACAGAAGTACTTACCATATACATCACATCAGTTGCATGCAGTTGGTGACTTATTGGTTTTAGCTGACTTGACTTTTTCATGTGTCTTATTTGTTTGCAACTCAAGTCGCTGGAACAACATCATCCTCTACAGGTAGATAACGTATTAACCATATACATCATATCAGATGCATGCAGTTGGTCACTTATTGGTTTTAGCTGACTTGACTTTTTCATGTGTCTTATTTGTTTGCAACTCAAGTTGCTGGAACAACATCATCCTCTACAGGTAGATAACATGTATTAACCATATACATCACATCAGATGCATGCAGTTGGTCACTTATTGGTTTTAGCTGACTTGTCTTTTCCATGTGTCTTATTTGTTTACAACTCAAGTCACTGGAACAACATCATTCTCTACAGGTAGATAACATGTATTAACCATATACATCATATCAGATGCATGCAGTTGGTCACTTATTGGTTTTAGCTGACTTGTCTTTTCCATGTGTCTTATTTGTTTACAACTCAAGTCGCTGGAACAACATCATCCTCTACAGGTAGATAACATGTATTAACCATATACATCACATCAGATGCATGCAGTTGGTCACTTATTGGTTTTAGCTGACTTGTCTTTTCCATGTGTCTTATTTGTTTACAACTCAAGTCGCTGGAACAACATCATCCTCTACAGGTAGATAACATGTATTAACCATAGACATCATATCAGATGCATGCAGTTGGTCACTTATTGGTTTTAGCTGACTTGTCTTTTCCATGTGTCTTATTTGTTTACAACTCAAGTCGCTGGAACAACATCATCCTCTACAGGTAGATAACATGTATTAACCATATACATCACATCAGATGCATGCAGTTGGTCACTTATTGGTTTTAGCTGACTTGCCTTTTCCATGTGTCTTATTTGTTTACAACTCAAGTCGCTGGAACAACATCATTCTCTACAGGTAGATAACATGTATTAACCATATACATCATATCAGATGCATGCAGTTGGTCTCTTATTGGTTTTAGCTGACTTGTCTTTTCCATGTGTCTTATTTGTTTACAACTCAAGTCGCTGGAACAACATCATCCTCTACAGGTAGATAACATGTATTAACCATATACATCACATCAGATGCATGCAATTCTAATTGGCCTTTTCTCAAAGATCTAAAGGTGTCTATGATGGGGCTATGAGCGAACTGCAGAACGCTCACCCCGACGGACTGTTTATTGTCGCCGGAGATTTCAACCATGCAAATCTCAAGACAGTGCTCCCTAAATTCCATCAGTATGTGGACTTTGCAACGAGAGGGGCGAACGCGCTTGATCTTGTTTACACAAACATCCCAGGCGCTGCATCGGGCGGAGCCCCGCCCCCACCTCGGCTACTCAGACCACATCTCTGTTATGTTAATTCCAGCATACAGACCGCTCGTCAGACGCACAAAACCGCTTCAGAAGCAGGTGAAAACCTGGCCAGCAGGAGCCATCTCTGCTCTTCAGGTCTGTTTTGAGTGTACTGACTGGCACATGTTCAGGGAGGCTGCAATATATGGCGATTCTACCAACTTGGAGGAATACACAGCATCAGTGACCAGCTACATCAGCAAGTGCATTGATGATGTCACTTTCTCCAAGACCATCAGCACACGCTCCAACCAGAAGCCGTGGATGACTGCAGAGGTGCGCACGCTGCTGAGGTCCCGAGACTCCGCCTTCAGAGCAGGTTGATAAGGCAGCCCTAAGAACAGCTAGGGCCAAACTGTCACGGGCAATCAGAGAGGCAAAGCGCACACACGCCCAGAGAATCCACAGTCACTTCCAGGACAGCGGTGACACGCGGCGCATGTGGCAGGGCATCCAGGCCATCACCAACTACAGGACAACATCAGTTGCCTGTGACAAAGATGCCTCCCTTCCAGATGCGCTGAACGACTTCTACGCTCGGTTTGAAGTGCAGAACGACGTGATGGCGAGGAAGTCCACCCCTCCTCCCAACGACCAGGTGCTCTGTCTTACCACGGCAGATGTGAGGAAAACTCTACGTAGAGTCAACCCACGGAAGGCTGCTGGACCAGACAACATTCCTGGCAGAGTGCTCAGAGGATGTGCAGACCAGCTAGCAGATGTTCTTACCGACATCTTCAACATCTCTCTGAGCAGCGCCGTTGTTCCAACGTGCTTCAAGGCCACCACCATCATCCCCATGCCAAAGAAGTCTTCAGTGTCCTGCCTCAACGACTACCGTCCCGTCGCGACTTACACCCATCATCATGAAGTGCTTCGAGAGGCTCGTCATGAGGCAGATTAAGACCCAGCTGCCCCCTCACTAGACCCACTGCAGTTTGCGTGATCGTTCAAACCGCTCAACGGATCGATGCCATCACCACAACCCTCCATCTGGCCCTCACCCACCTAGACAATAAGGACTCATACGTTCGAATGCTGTTCATAGATTTCAGCTCAGCATTCAACACAATCATTCCTCAGCACCTGATTGGAAAGCTGAACCTGCTGGGCCTGGACACCTCCCTCTGCAACTGGATCCTGGACTTCCTGACTGGGAGACCTCAGTCAGTCCGGATCGGGAACAGCATCTCCACCACCACCACACTGAGCACTGGGGCCCCCCAGGGTTGTGTGCTCAGTCCACTGCTGTTCACTCTGCTGACTCACGACTGTGCAGCAATGCACAGCTCGAATCACATCATCAAGTTCGCCGATGACACGACCGTGGTGGGTCTCATCAGCAAGAACGACGAGTCAGCATACAGAGAGGAGGTGCAGCGGCTGACGAACTGGTGTAGAGCCAACAACCTGTCCCTGAATGTTGACAAAACAAAAGAGATGGTTGTTGACTTTAGGAGAGCACAAGGTGAACACACTCCGCTGAACATTGACGGCTCCTCTGTGGAGATCGTCAAGAGCACCAAATTCCTTGGTGTTCACCTGGCGGAGAACCTCACCTGGTCCCTCAACACCAGCTCTATCACCAAGAAAGCCCAGCAGCATCTCTACTTTCTTCGAAGGCTGAGGAAAGCACATCTCCCAACCCCCATCCTCACTACATTCTATAGAGGGACTGTTGAGAGCATCCTGAGCAGCTGCATCACTGCCTGGTTTGGGACTTGCACCGCTTCGACCGCAAAGCCCTGCAGAGGATAGTGAGGACAGCTGAGAAGATCATTGGGGTCTCTCTTCCCTCCATCAAAGACATTTACAAAAAACACTGTATCCGCAGAAGCAACCAGCATTGTGGACGACCGCACACACCCCTCACACAAACTCTTTACCCTCCTCCCGCCTGGCAAGAGGTACCGAAGCATTCGGGCCCTCACGGCCAGACTGTGTAACAGCTTCTTCCCCAAGCCATCAGACTCCTCAATACTCAGAGACTGGTTTGACACAAACGTGTCCTGAGTTGCACTTTAATTACTGTCACTTTATAACTGTCTGCTACCTCAATAACTGCTATGTGCATAGAACATTATCTCATAGTATGTTATGTTTACATTTTTAGAAACTGTCATCTTTTTGCACTACTGAGTACTGGTCGGCGCTGCACTGTCTATTGTCCTGTTCATTGTCAGTAATTTGTTGTACTGTCCTGTACTTTTTGCACATGTTTGCACGTGCACTTTATATAGGTATATATAGGTAGTTTATATAGGTATTTTATTTCGTTGTGTAGTCTCATGTGGTCCTATGTTGGTCCTTTGTTGTTTTTATGTAGCACCATGGTCCTGGAGGAACGTTGTCTCGTTTTGCTGTGTACTGTACTAACTGTATATGGTTGAAACGACAATAAAAACCACTTGACTTGCAGTTGGTCACTTATTGGTTTTAGCTGACTTGTCTTTTCCATGTGTCTTATTTGTTTACAACTCAAGTCGCTGGAACAACATCATTCTCTACAGGTAGATAACATGTATTAACCATATACATCATATCAGATGCATGCAGTTGGTCACTTATTGGTTTTAGCTGACTTGTCTTTTCCATGTGTCTTATTTGTTTACAACTCAAGTGGCTGGAACAACATCATCCTCTACAGGTAGATAACATGTATTAACCATATACATCATATCAGATGCATGCAGTTGGTCACTTATTGGTTTTAGCTGACTTGTCTTTTCCATGTGTCTTATTTGTTTACAACTCAAGTCGCTGGAACAACATCATTCTCTACAGGTAGATAACATGTATTAACCATATACATCATATCAGATGCATGCAGTTGGTCACTTATTGGTTTTAGCTGACTTGTCTTTTCCATGTGTCTTATTTGTTTACAACTCAAGTGGCTGGAACAACATCATCCTCTACAGGTAGATAACATGTATTAACCATATACATCATATCAGATGCATGCAGTTGGTCACTTATTGGTTTTAGCTGACTTGTCTTTTCCATGTGTCTTATTTGTTTACAACTCATGTCGCTGGAACAACATCATTCTCTACAGGTAGATAACATGTATTAACCATATACATCATATCAGATGCATGCAGTTGGTCACTTATTGGTTTTAGCTGACTTGTCTTTTCCATGTGTCTTATTTGTTTACAACTCATGTCGCTGGAACAACATCATTCTCTACAGGTAGATAACATGTATTAACCATATACATCACATCAGATGCATGCAGTTGGTCACTTATTGGTTTTAGCTGACTTGTCTTTTCCATGTGTCTTATTTGTTTACAACTCATGTCGCTGGAACAACATCATTCTCTACAGGTAGATAACATGTATTAACCATATACATCACATCAGATGCATGCAGTTGGTCACTTATTGGTTTTAGCTGACTTGTCTTTTCCATGTGTCTTATTTGTTTGCAACTCAAGTTGCTGGAACAACATCATTCTCTACAGGTAGATAACATGTATTAACCATATACATCATATCAGATGCATGCAGTTGGTCACTTATTGGTTTTAGCTGACTTGACTTTTTCATGTGTCTTATTTGTTTGCAACTCAAGTCGCTGGAACAACATCATCCTCTACAGGTAGATAACGTATTAACCATATACATCATATCAGATGCATGCAGTTGGTCACTTATTGGTTTTAGCTGACTTGACTTTTTCATGTGTCTTATTTGTTTGCAACTCAAGTTGCTGGAACAACATCATCCTCTACAGGTAGATAACATGTATTAACCATATACATCATATCAGATGCATGCAGTTGGTCACTTATTGGTTTTAGCTGACTTGACTTTTTCATGTGTCTTATTTGTTTGCAACTCAAGTTGCTGGAACAACATCATCCTCTACAGGTAGATAACATGTATTAACCATATACGTCATATCAGATGCATGCAGTTGGTCACTTATTGGTTTTAGCTGACTTGTCTTTTCCATGTGTCTTATTTGTTTACAACTCAAGTCGCTGGAACAACATCATTCTCTACAGGTAGATAACATGTATTAACCATATACGTCATATCAGATGCATGCAGTTGGTCACTTATTGGTTTTAGCTGACTTGTCTTTTCCATGTGTCTTATTTGTTTACAACTCAAGTCGCTGGAACAACATCATCCTCTACAGGTAGATAACATGTATTAACTAGAGGTCGACCGATATATTTTGCTGATACCGATAACTAAGTTGGTAAGATAAGCTGCTAACCGATTATGATACTGAATGAAAAAACAACATTTAAAAGTAGGGATGCACCGATCCCACTTTTTCTCTTCTTATTCTGATACCGGAAATCCCAGTATCAGCCGATAACGATCCGATACCAGTGTTGTTTTTTTGCATAATTAGTTAGAATATCTTTACATTATTGTGTGGAACTAATTGGGAGTACTCTTTAATATGTAAATAAACTCAAACTTCTAACTACACATTAGTATAGTGTACTTATTAAGAAACTCTTTAATATTAACTAGTATACTAGATAATGTAGCAGCAAAATTAACAGTAAATCCAGTCTTCACTAGAAAAGATTTTTATTTTTGTTTTTAGTTTTATTGTTGAATTTTCTTTCTTTCTTTCTATTTTTCCCTAAAATGTTTCTAATTACATCTGGACTTTAAAGGACTCTTTTTTGTTTAATTTAGTTGTAAGACATCAGTCCATTTTTCATTCACACAGTTATTTTTTGGAACCCATTCAATTTAAATATTGTTATAAATTGTAAACAAATACTAATGATGATAATAATAATAATAAATAGTTATTCATATTATTATTATTGACTTTTAATTTTAATTTAAAATAAAACATTAATATATTTAAGTTGTGCACTTTTTAAAGCCTTATGCTTTTATTTTGATATTCTGAACTCTCCAGGAAGTCCTGTATGTGTCTGTTTGTAGGCAAGTTCACAGTATTTTAATTCGCTTCTTATTCAAATACTGGTCAATTGCACCTCCGGCGCCATTCTAAATGCATGTGATAAGTGAACCGAACTATTGAGCATCAACATCTGTGATGTTGTTCGTGAGTAGCGCTCAAATATTGCGCAATGCGTGAAGGATAAAAATAGTGTGTGTAAAGAGAGCAGCACCATTCAATAACGCGCTGGCGCTGTGCATACTATATATTGACTTATTAAACAGCCTTTTGTGATTCACAGAGACTGATTACTTCACTACTGGTGAGGGTTTTTTAAAGTGAAACTAGGGCAAACTAGTGAATTGCAATGGCTTTTTTTCTTATGCTGCATTCAACGTGCAGTCTCACGTGTCAAAACAACCACCACGAGGCATCAGTGATAGTTTTTATTTTGCTCTCATACTGTATAATGACAGCATGCCCTTCCCAGCCGCCCCAGGACTGGACACAATGGGGGGAAATTATCGGTGTGGATTTTTGACGATAACCGATAGTTTCAGAAATGGTTATCAGTGCCAATTAATCGGCAAAAACATTATATCGGTCGACCTCTAGTATTAACCATATACATCATGTCAGTTGCATGCAGTTGATCACTTATTGGTTTTAACTGACTTCTCTTTTTTAATGTGTCTTATTTGGTTAATTGAAGTCACTGGAACAACATCATCCTCTACAGATTGATAACATGTATTAACTATATACATCATAAAACATCTATATCTCAGATACAATGCAATGGAATGGAACAGAATGCAGGTGTTTTAAGACTTGTTTATTTGTTTAACTTAATTAAATTAAAATTTGACAGTCTTAACCTCCTGAGACTCAAGAAGGACTGCTGTGTGCATTTTCCATTACCCTTATAGATTTGTAACTAGTAGCATCTAATAAGCATGCAAATATATATATATATATATATATATATACAGTTGAAGTCCATCCATCCATCCATCTTCAACCACTTATCTGAAGTCGGTTCGCGGGGGCAGCTGCTCCAGCAGGGGGCCCCAAACTTCCCTATCCCGAGCCACATTAGCCAACTCTGACTGGGGGACCCCGAGGCGTTCCCAGGCCAGTGTGGAGATGTAATCTCTCCACCTAGTCCTGGGTCTTCCCCGAGGCGTCCTCCCAGCTGGACGTGCCTGAAACACCTCCCTAGGGAGGCGGCCAGGGGGCATCCTTACCAGATGCCCAAACCACCTCAACTGACTCCTTTCAACGCAAAGGAGCAGCGGCTCTACTCCGAGCTCCTCACGGATGACTGAGCTCCTCACCCTATCTCTAAGGGAGAAGCCTGCCACCCTTCTGAGGAAGCCCATTTCGGCCGCTTGTACTCGCGACCTAGTTCTTTCGGTCATGACCCAACCTTCATGACCGTAGGTGAGGGTAGGAACAAAAATTGACCGGTAGACCGAGAGCTTTGGCTTTCGGCTCAGCTCTCTTTTCGTGACAACGGTGCGATAGAGCGAGTGCAATACCGCCCCCGCTGCCCCGATTCTCCGGCCAACCTCCCGCTCCATTGTCCCCTCACTCGTGAACAAGACCCCGAGGAACTTGAACTCCTTCACTTGGGGCAAAACCTCATTCCCTACCTGGAGTACGCACTCCATCGGTTTCCTGCTGAGAACCATGGCCTCAGATTTAGAGGTGCTAATCCTCATCCCAGCTGCTTCACACTCGACTGCCAAGCGATCCAGTGAGAGCTGAAGGTCACGGAGCGATGATGACATGAAGACAACATCGTCTGCAAAAAGCAGCGATGAGATCCCCAGCCCACCGAACCGCACACCTTCCCCACCCCGACTACGCCTCGATATCCTGTCCATGAATATCACAAACAGGATTGGTGACAAAGCGCAGCCTTGGCGGAGACCAACCCCACATGGAATGAACTCGACTTCGTGCGAGGACCCGGACACAGCTCTCGCTTTGGACGTACAGGGATTGGATCAGCCCTAAGAAGGGATCCCCCACCCCGTACTCCCGCAGCACCTCCCACAGTATCTCCGGGGACCCGGTCATACGCCTTCTCCAGATCCACAAAACACATGTAGACCGGATGGGCATACTCCCAGGCCCCCTCCAGGATCCTTGCGAGAGTAAAGATCTGGTCGGTCGTTCCACGGCCAGGACGAAAACCGCATTGTTCCTCTTCAGTCCGAGGTTCGACAATCGGCCGAACCCTCCTCTCCAGCACCTTGGAGTAAACTTTACCAGGGAGGCTGAGAAGTGTGATACCCCTGTAGTTGGCCCACACTCTCTGATCCCCCTTTTTGAAGAGGGGAACCACCACCCCGTTCTGCCACTCCTTAGGCACTGTCCCAGATTTCCACGCAATGTTGAAGAGGCATGTCATCCATGACACCCCCTCCAAATCCAAAGCTTTCAGCATTTCTGGTCAGATCTCATCAATCCCCGGGCTTTGCCACTGCGGAGTTGTTTGACTACCTCAATGACCTCCCCCAGGGAAATAGAATCTGATCCCCCATCATCCTCCGGCTCTGCCTCTACCATAGAGGGCGTGTTGGGATTTAGGAGTTCTTCAAAGTGTTCCTTCCACCGCTCAATAACCTCCTCAATTGAGGTCAACAGCGTCCCATCTTTGCTGTATACAGCTTGAATGGTTCCCCGTTTCCCCCTCCTAAGGTGGCGGACGGTTTTCCAGAAGCACTTTGGTGCGGACCGAAAGTCCTTCTCCATGGCTTCTCCGAACTTTTCCCACACCCACTGCTTTGCCTCCCTCACGGCCGAGGCCGCAGCCCTTCGGGCCTGTCGGTACCTTGCAACTGCCTCCGGAGACCTCCGGGACAACAAATCCCGGAAGGCCTCTTTCTTCAGTCGGACGGCTTCCCTGACCACCAGTGTCCACCACGGTGTTCGAGGGTTACCACCCCTTGTGGCACCTAAAACCTTGAGGCCGCGGCTTTCCACCGCGGCTTCGGCAATGGAAGCTTTGAACATTGCCCACTCCGGTTCAATGTCCCCAACCTCCGCAGGGATGCCTGAAAAGCTTTGCCGGAGGTGTGAGTTGAAGATCTCGCGGACAGGGACCTCCTCCAAACGTTCCCAGTTCACCCGCACTACTCGCTTGGGCTTCCCAGGTCTGTCCAGAGTCTTTACCCACCCCCTGACCCAACTCACCACCAGATGGTGATCGGTTGACAGCTCTGCCCCTCTCTTTACCCGAGTGTCCAAAACATATGGCCTCAGATCCGACGACACGATTACAAAATCGATCATCGACCTTCGGCCTAGGGTGCTCTGGTACCACGTACACTTATGAGCATCCTTATGTTCGAACATGGTGTTTGTTATAGATAATCCATGACTAGCACAGAAGTCTAATAACAAACATCCACTTGAGTTCAGATCAGGGAGGCCGTTCCTCCCAATCACGCCTTTCCAGGTGTCCCTGTCATTTCCCACGTGTGCGTTGAAGTCACCCAGCATCACTATGGAGTCCCCTACTGGGGCCCTATTCAGGACTCCATTCAGGGTCTCCAAGAAGGCCGAATACTCTGAACTGCTGTTCGGTGCATATGCACAGACAACGGTCAGAGTTTTCCCCACAACCCGTGAGGCGTAGGGAGGCGACCCTCTCGATCCACCGGGGTAAACTCCAACGTAGTGGCGCTCAGCCGGGGACTCGTGAGTATCCCCACACCCGCCCGTCGCCTCACACCCTGGGAAACTCCAGAGAAGAATAGAGTCCATCCCCTATCCAGGAGTATGGATCCAGAGCCAAAACTGTGCGTCGAAGTAAGCCCCACCAGATCCAACTGGTAGCGCTCCACCTCCCTCACTAGTTCCGGCTCCTTCCCCCCCAGTGAGGTGACATTCCACGTCCCCAGAGCAAGCCTTTGCTGCCCGGGTCTGGTCCGTCGTGGCCCACGGCCTTCACTGCCGCCCATATGACAGCGCACCCGACTCCTGCGGTTCCTCCAATGGGTGGTGGGCCCAAGGGATGTAGAGGGGTTCCACGTCACTTCTTCGGGCTGTGCCCGGCCGGGCTCCGTGACAAGCCCGGCCACCAGGCGCTCGCCGGCGAGCCCTCCACCTGGGCCTGGCTCCAGGCGGGGCCCCGGGCTTCCTCCGGGCAGGGTAACTCCTCCTCTTGCCGTTTTATCCATGAGTCATTTGTGAACCATTCTTAGTCTGGCCCCTCACCTGAGACCACTTTGCCTTGGGAGACCCTACCAGGAGCACATGGCTCCAGACAACACAACCCTCAGGATCATAAGGGCACACAAACCTCTCCACCATGATAAGGTGCTGGTTCCCGGAGAGGACAGTTGAAGTCATTAAAACAAAATTTTTTAACCACTCCACAGATTTCATATTAGCAATCTATAGTTTTGGCAATTTGCTTAGGACATCTAATTAGTGCAGTAATTTTTCCAACAATTGTGTACAGACCGATTGTTTCACTTTTAATTGACTAAATCAGAATTACAGTGGGTCAGACGTTTACATACACTAAGTTAACTGTGCCTTTAAACAGCTTGAAAAATTCCAGAAAATGATGTCAAGTGTAATTTAGCTTCTGATAGGCTAATTTGAGTCAATTGTAGTTGTACCTGTCGATGTATTTTAAGACCTAACTTCCAATTCAGTGCCTCTTAGCTTGACATCATGAGAAAATCTAAAGAAATCAGCCAAGATTTCAGAAAATATTTATGGACTTCCACAAATCTGGTTCATCCTTGGAAGCAATTTCGAAATGCCTGAAGGTACCACGTTCATCTGTACAAACAATAGTATGCAAGTATAAACACAGTGGGACTACGCGGCCCTCATACCGCTCAGGAAGGAGAAGAATTATGTCTCCAAGTGATGAACGTAGTTTTGTGTGAAAAGTGCAAATCAATCCCAGAACAACAGCAAAGGACCTTGTGAAGATGCTGGAGGAAACAGGTGGACAAGTATCTATATCCACAGTAAAACGAGTCCTATATTGACATAACCTGAAAGGCAGCTTGCTATTTGAGGTAAGCACCTTGAGTTTGTGTAAGTGGAGTGGTGGCGTAGTGGGCTAAAGCACATAACTGTTAATCAGAAGGTTGCTGGTTCGATCCCCACAGCCACCACCATTGTGTCCTTGAGTAAGACACTTAACTCCAGATTGTTCCGCCAGGATTGTCCCTGTAATAAGTGCACTGTAAGTCACTTTGGATAAAAGCATCTGCCAAATGCATAAATGTAAATGTAATTAATCCATCTGTTGTGTCTCTCAGCTGTGATGAGCCGTAGTGCTGAAGTTGTTCATTTAAAGCCGTTTAAAGCTATTTCCTAACTTTAGTAGTGTAGTAGTAATACGAGTGATCACGTAGAATTTTTTATATATAAACACTGACTGATGCTGACTTCACGTCACCAACTGCTCATATTTTACAAAAAAATTTACTTTTTCCACCACCAGCTGGATAACATATGTAATGTCAAAAAATTACATATAAAGAGACACATATACATTAGCTCTTAACACATCAGCACTGCTCTTACATTTTAATTTAGAATGGCACGAAGAAGTGTGAGCATGAATCGATCATCTGTGTTCCGCAACTGCTTTTGGGTCCTTGAATAATGTATAACGTGCAAGTAAGGGCAGCCAGTGGAGTTTCTGGTGCCCTCCTAGTGTAAGATGGTGCCCCCAAAGGAGTTTGTGCCCTATGCAGACTGCATTGTCTGCTTATAGGGAGCGGCGCTATTTAGTGAATGACTTAACCTCCAGTGTGCTGTTTGTCTGCACTGGTCTCAGAACAGTTTGAAATGCATCTTATTTTCCTAACTCCATATAAAGACTCTGAAAACAACATTTATCACGTTTTGGATGAACCCATTTACTCTCAATGCGACAATGCACAGTGAGTATTGGATTTATAAGGAAAAGATGTGCTAGAGTACACATTAGAGTTCATTGTGTTAATCAGCATAGCATTTCCCAATAAATCACACATGTTTAAAAAATGGCATATTCGATGAAACTTGAGACTCTAATCTTTTAACTAAAAACAAGACAAGTCAAGGGTCAAAGATATCCATCTGATTCATATGTACATTAAAAAAAAGTGCAGATGTATACACAAACGTGTTCAGTATGAATGACCATTTGTGTGTTAAATTGTTGTGCACAACCAACACAGTATGACATTTTCTCAAACATTATTTTGTTATTGTAATTTAGCTTCACAAGTAGAGATGTTTATTTCTATTTTTTCTTCACAAAAAAGATGTTTATTTGTATTTTTTCTTCAGGAAAAAAAGACATTATTGCCTAAAGCTTAAACGCTATTCTTTTGTTTTTGGAAAATCACTGTTATTTTCTTCAGGACAATCTACTATAGTACTGTGAAAACTGTGTGCATGTGTGTGTGTGTGTGTGTGTGTGTTTATGTGTGAGCGTGTATTTATCACTTTGTGGGGACCAAATGTCCCCATAAGGATAGTAAAACCCGAAATTTTTGACCTTGTGGGGACATTTTGTCGGTCCCCATGAGGAAAACAGCTTATAAATCATACTAAATTATGTTTTTTGAAACTGTAAAAATGCAGAAAGTTTTCTGTGAGGGTTAGGTTTAGGGGTAGGGTTAGGTTTAGGGGATAGAATATAAAGTTTGTACAGTATAAAAACCATTATGTCTATGGAAAGTCCCCATAAAACATGGAAACACAACATGTGTGTGTGTGTGTGTGTGTGTGTGTGTGTGTGTGTGTGTGTGTGTGTGTGTGTGTGTGTGTGTGTGTGTGTGTGCGTGTGTGTGTGTTCCCACAGAGAAAAAGAAGACACAGAGAGTGAGAGTGCAGGTGAAATCACGTCAAAATTTGAATGACCCTAAAGTGCAGAAAGAGATTTTACAGAAAGTGAGTCTAAATAATTCTTGGTGAAAAATACCAAGAGCGACTACATGACATTTTGTAATTCAAATAGAAAAGGCAACATTTTAAGTGTGCAGTAATACCACGATCTGTTTCTGTTCCTCAGATTGAGCAGATACTGAAGCAGAAGGGGTTACCATATGATGCCAAACTGTCTTGGAAAAACCAAACAGATGGGAATGTCTTCCAAAAGTTCCAGAAGCATGAAGACATTAAGCAGACTTGCAATTGATGGGGGTGCTTCATTAGTTAATAATTGATGATTCATAACTGACACAAATGATGGAATTATATCACATAAGAAGTCCGGTTCTGAAAACTGCAGCGGTCTTGTTATTGCAAGAGTATTTTGGCAAACCTGATATCATCACATCAAGCCAACATGCTCTGACCAATATTTGCTCATATCAAACGAGCCTATCGTCAACTTGTTGAATAGGCTATCTTTTAAACCCTAAAGAAAATAGATCAATTTACTGGTCTTTGCTCTTGAATGTTGTATAATTGTATTTATGAGGCTGTTCTTTAATGTTTGTCTTTTAGATGACCTCATATGAACCCACAGTAGAAAATATCTGCTGTCCTAAAATCATTAGACGGTCAATATAAACCTCTGAGCTTTGGGTTGAGATTCTTGGTCTTGCATTTCTCTGGCCTCTTTGGTCTTTTGGTGAATTTTGGAATATTTTAGAATATATTCTGTTGAATTTAAAGCCTAATTATTATTATTATTATATTCCAAGACAAATGTATGAAATTGTATATTCCTAACATTAAAATAAAATTATTTATAACACATTCCTCTGAAATATGTGACTGGACAATGGCAGCATCCTGTTTGTATCATGAGCACTCAAGTCTTGTCCTTAAGAAACTGTACTAGTTTAATGTATCTCGTATCACTCTAGTCATATTTCTGTAATTGTTTATTTATGTACAATGTAATTTATGCACAAAATTGGAATATTGCAAAAACAAATTGTGAATAAAGCAGCGTTTACATCCCATGTGTTTAAGAGAACAAAAATGTCACTTCTGGGGAAATTGGCACAAATAGAAATGAAAATAGAAGTTAGTTATGTAAATGAAAAATTAGGCACATAGCTCTCTCCAGTTATTATAGATGTCCCTGGGTATGATGACCCATCCAGTATATTCAGTTGTTATTATTATTAAATCTGAGCTGTTCACAGCAATCTCCCATTCATTCCAATGGGAAGTTCTGCAAAGCTTGTCAGAGTGAGCAATGATGGGGAGGAGCTTAGCAAAGGGTCCATTTCTAAAAATAATATCAATACAAGTTTCAGACAGAAAGTAGCTTGAAAAAGAAATCTGCTATTGTATAGACACATTGCATTATTTGTATAATGTTTTGATGTTTTTTAATGGATTTGCTATTAGAGAAAGTAGAGATATAATTGTTTTAGCTATGTGGCTTAACCAAAATATACAGCTTTTGGGTAATATAGTGATATCATGTAGATACAGAGCTGATAGTTATAGGGCAAAATTTGTCAACTTATGCAAATAATTTTGAGATGGCAAGATGCTTTTTTGAGATACGGCTTCCTCAAAATAACTAATTCAGATAAGGGTGCACAATGTACTGTTAATTTCACACATGTCATGAGGCATCAGTGTATTACTCCCTGCTAATTCAGAGTCTGGGGGACGGAGCTTTAACTTCTCTCACGAGATTATGGGAGAAAGATTTAAACTTGTTATTGGAGGATTTCATTTTGCCCCAGACTCTGTATTTCAGGCGATGGGGTGGTCATTAATATAGGGGATAAATACATAACAAATTGGGTCCTAGCCACTGTTATGATCAGCAGAAAGGTCATTCTTATGGAATGGAAGTTGGCTGGAGTTCCCTTATTTTGTACAATATTTTTAAAAGTTGAATATAAATGAATCAAGTATAATCAATGTAAATATAGCCCTTTTATTCTACAATTATTTCTGATGGTCAAGCATGTATCTTACTGTTTGTGTCTGTGTAGAGGCCAGTGTAGGAATCGAATATGCTCACATATGGAAAACTGAGTTTCCTGTTTTGACACTAGAGAAAATATATGGTGAAGCACCTGCACAGAGGTTTCCTGTCCACTTCTTAAAAAACAACAGACTGATATATATATATATAGATATATAGATATAGATAGATATATATAGATATATATATATATCTTAAGTCAGTTTATAAAGTAGGGGCTTATGGTGGTTCACTAAAATGGTTCAAATTGTCTTTCGTAATTTTTCTAATAGAGACCATCAAGATATAATTCATGATATCTTATATTTATATGTTCAGTAGTTTTTCTTTGAATATATATAACTCTTTAAGCTCGGATTGACCAGCCGATGGCACAAAAATAATTGTCAAAATATTAATAACTACAGTCTTGACCAACACAAAATAGTTAACGTTTAAAAGTTTATTTGCAAAAAACTGGATTTAGTCAAAACAAAAAACTCATCAAATAGTCATGTGTCATATGTTGTTGGAAAGCTATCAAATAGTAAAATACAACCAGCCTATTTGTTTTACTCACAGACACAAATGAAGCAAGTATAAGCTAATTATATGTCTTTGACAATTATGCTGGTGTTGCTTATATGTCACGTTTATACTTATAACTTCACAAAATATAAACAGAACATAAAATATAACATAACATTATTTAGAAGAGGTGATTATCTTTCAAACGAGTCCACACACAAGATAATCAGATGTATAGATCATTAGATAATCCACATGAAGCACAATGTTACATATGACCACCAGGAGATGGCGCCAAATACACGACACAGACTCAATGATGACTCAAATGACACAGAATGAAACTCATTCTGTGAAATCTCATGACTAAAATCATGCTATGCAAACCTTTAGTCATTGTTGTGTTTGCATGTGTAATTAGTTCTTATGTACAATTATTATCTTTTATTTGTTTGGAGATGTTTTTGGACACTATGATCAATTATATTTGTAATGTTGGAACTTTTGATTGCTTTTTATCAGAATTTTTCTCAGATAAAGTTGACTTGATTGGGAACAAACAAAAGCAGTTTTTCAAGCCACCTTATTTACACCCAGAGATATATAATGTAAAATAATAAAAATAGTAATTTTTTGGCTATTTTAAAAAAATAATTTTCTATGTTTCATCAATTTCTTTGAGAGTTTTAGAATGTATCATTATCTATATTATAAAAAAACCAAAAAAACAATGATTCTTTGTTTCTTTAAAATGATACCAAACACTTGACCCTCTTTTCTATTAATTTTTTTTATAAGTCTTTTTTTTGGGTATGCCACTGAAACAGTAAATCTTTAAAAACACCTTTAGGGCTTAAAGGGTTGAAGGATCTTTTAGCATGCCAGGGCATGAGGGCACTAATCTTCCCATCCAGCCTTGTAAAATGATTTGCCCTGCCCAACTTAGTTTGAACATTGTTTGATAGTTTGGGGGAAGGAACAAAGGCGGTATACTAAGGAGGTTCCTAATTACACAGGATAGGATTCAAACAGTCAGGTTCCATTCAAAAGGGGTTTATTTACATAGTAGAAGCCACAAGTCACAGGCACGTGACAGGTTGCATATTTAGGTAGTCAGGTTGATATGAGGGTATAGGAGAGTATTCAAACAGGTGTGTGTGTGTGTGTGTGTGTGTGTGTGTGTGTGTGTGTGTGTGTGTGTGTGTGTGTGTGTGTGTGTGTGTGTGTGTGTGTGTGTGTGAGCGTGTATTTATCACTTTGTGGGGACCAAATGTCCCCATAAGGATAGTAAAACCCGAAATGTTTGACCTTGTGGGGATATTTTGTCGGTCCCCATGAGGAAAACAGCTTATAAATCATACTAAATTATGTTTTTTGAAAATGTAAAAATGCAGAAAGTTTTCTGTGAGGGTTAGGTTTAGGGGTAGGGTTTAGGTTTAGGGGATAGAATATAAAGTTTGTACAGTATAAAAACCATTATGTCTATGGAAAGTCCCCATAAAACATGGAAACACAACGTGTGTGTGTGTGTGTGTGTGTGTGTGAGCGTGTATTTATCACTTTGTGGGGACCAAATGTCCCCATAAGGATAGTAAAACCCGAAATTTTTGACCTTGTGGGGACATTTTGTCGGTCCCCATGAGGTAAACAGCTTATAAATCATACTAAATTATGTTTTTTGAAAATGTAAAAATGCAGAACGTTTTCTGTGAGGGTTAGGTTTAGGGGTTGTGTTAGGTTTAGGGGATAGAATATAAAGTTTGTACAGTATAAAAACCATTATGTCTATGGAAAGTCCCCATAAAACATGGAAACACAACGTGTGTGTGTGTGTGTGTGTGTGTGTGTGTGTGTGTGTGTGTGTGTGTGTGTGTGTGTGTGTGTGTGTGTGTGGTTCTACAATAGAAACAGAAAGAAAGAAATAGGTTAACATACCATCTCTGGTATGTTAGACTTTGTTCAGAAATTAATACAATTAAATCAACAGATTAATTCCATAAATTCAATATGAGCAAACATTTGTACATCTGTAAATGTGTTCATCTGTTAAAGATGTGTATGTTTTAGATGCGAGATGAGATCATATGGGTTTGGAACATATACACACAGCAGCTCCTATCTGGAAAAATGCTGGTTTGCTGGCATGTTATTTTATTAAGGTCTCCATATCCAGTTAGTTGGTACAGTTCTTGCTCACTAACAACAAAGCCATGTCTTAGATTCCCAGGTAACCCACATACTGATCAAATGTAGCTTGAAATACACTTTAAGGCTCTTTCCCATCTACCAAATAAATACATGATAAAACTGTATGCCATGCAGCTGCACATTGACTTGGTTTAGTTATTTGCATAAAGAACACAGGAAAATCACATCTAATCCATCATGACATCACGTTATCTATTTAAAATAAATAACCATTTGGTGACCAGTTACATCACCTAAATAAACTTTTATTCATTTATGATTTAAACTAAAATACTGATGCTAACTAAAAATAAAAAAGAAATACATGGAAATGTAACTACCTAAATATAAAGTAATTATATAGTAATTAATTTGTGTAAGTAGATCTTGATTTCAGGTATGCATCTGTACATTACAGTTAATATCGGATTCTTGCTTTCTGGGTTCTTTAAAGCATACGTTTATACTCTCAAAAAAAACTATTGTAGCCTATTTTTAAGATTTATGCATTTAAATTTCATAACAAAAATATATCTTTTTTTTTTTTTAAGTTTAGTCATTTGAATTTGATGAAAATGTGTTATTTAACTGAAATGCATAAATCTTAAAACTATTATTATTTATTAATTTTTTGGTTTGAGTGTGTTTTTCAAAGGACTAGAGAATATATATATATATATATATTTTTTTAGGAACCTAAAATGTTTCGTAACCCTGTAGTTTTCCTATTTATTTGCATCTGTTCCAGTATCGAATTCACTGCGAGACTTAATTTGCCATTTATATTGACCTTTAAGATTTGGCATGTAAATTTTCTTTTGTTCTTTTAAGGGAAATTATCTGACTACTACTTCTGTTCTGATCACCTCCGTATGAAGGACACAAATCACATCTAATCAATCTTCTATTATGAACAAGGAAGCTAAAATGATGAAACTCATCTTGTTTTTCTTCTGTACGTACCATGACTAGGATTAGCATTTATCGATATCCTCAACTCACTTAAAGTCAGACAAAATGTGACAGAACCAACTCTTCACCATAATCATACGCTATATTTAATTCTGTCATATGGAGTTGATTTTAATCCTATAGATATTGTACCTCAGAGCAAAGTCAAGTCAAGTCAATTTTATTTGTATAGCGCCTTTCACAACACACATTGTTTCAAAGCAGCTTTCCAGAAGATCAGGCATTAACAGATGATAAAACTGTAATGTCTATAATGTCAATGAATCATCATTGTGTAATTAGATAAAATACGACTGTTAATCATGTTTAAAAATAAGTAATTAAATAATAATTGTATTAATAACCAGAATGAGCAAGCTGAAAGCGACTGTGGCAAGGTGTTGATTATTGGCGGCTTATTTTTAGAGTTCTAAATATGACCTAAACCATGCTAATGCAACTCCCCAAATGCCAACATAATTCTCCAGCCTATTCAAGAGAATGTCGTGATCTATCATGTCAAATGCAGCACTAAGATCTAAAAGCACTAGAAGAGAAATGCAGCCACGATCAGATGATAAGAGCAAGTCATTTATAACTCTGATAAGTGCAGTCTCTGTACTGTGATGAGGCCTAAATCCTGACTGAAAATGTTCATATTTACTATTTCTCTGTAAAAATGAACATATTTGGGAGGATACTACCTTTTCTAGTATTTTTGACATAAACGGGAGATTTGAAATTGGTCAATAATTAGCCAATTCTCCAGGATCAAGTTGTGGCTTCTTAATAAGTGGTTTGATAACTGCCATTTTAAAGATTCATGGGACATGTCCTAAGGATAGTGAGGAGCTAATGATATTAAGAAGAGGTTCTGAAATTACAGCAGATACCTCTTTTAAGAGCTTAGTTGGTATAGGATCTAACAAACATGTTGTGGCTTTTGATGTTTTGATAAGTTTCGTTAGCTCTTCATGACCAATGACAGAGAAGGATTGAAGTTGCATGTGAGGAAAATTATTAGACACTGTTTTCTGATGTGATATGACAGATGATTGCATAATTATAATTTTATTTCTGATTCATTCAATTTTATCTGTAAAGAAATTCATGAAGTCATTACTCTTGTGCTGCGACGTAATATCTGGTTCTATTGAGGCTTTATTCCTAACCAATTTAGCAATAGCACTGAATAAACATCTAGGATTATTGTGACTATTTTCTATGAGTTTACTAAAATATGCTGACCTGGCAGCTTTTAGTGCCTGTCTGTATCTACAGACACTATCCTTCCATGCACAACAAAATACTTCTAATTTTGTATTTATCCACATGCGCTCCATTTTCTGAGCTGCTCTCTTGAGAGCATGAGTGTGATCATTGTACAATGGTGCAGGGCTTATTTTTTAATCAAAGTGTTGTGAAATTATCAAGGGTGCTAGAGAATACTGCATTTATATTTTTTGTTATTTCATCAAGTTCTTCTGGCCTTTGGGGTTTATTGAGTGTATGAGATAGATCTGGAAGATTATTAGTGAAGCTATCTTTAGTGGTCGAAAGAATAGTTCTACCTGAACAATAGCGTGGAGTAGATTGAGTAACATTAGCTGATTGCAGCATACAAGAGATGAGGTAATGATCCGAGATGTCATCGCTCTGCTGCAGAATTTCAATATTATCAACATCAACTCCATATGACAGAATTAAAACTAGGGTATGATTATGGCGATGAGTTGGTCCTGTTACATTTTGACTGACTCCAAGAGAGTTGAGAATATCAATAAATGCTAATCCCAATGTATCATTTTCATTATCTATGTGAATGTTGAACTCACCAACAATTAAGGCTCTATCTACAGTAACTACAAGATCTGATAAAAAATTTGCAAATTCACCAAGGAAATCAGAATAAGGCCAAAGTGATCAATACATTGTAGCAAGGACAAAAGACGACAGATATTTTTTATTTATATCTGACAGTGTCACATTAAGCATTATTAGTTCAAAAGACTCACATTTATATCCTGTCCTCTGAGTAACACCAAAAACTTCACTGTAAATTGTAGCAACACCTCCTCCTCAGACAAGGCTCATGTTTATAACAATAGCCTGGGGGATTAGATTCATATAACCTAATGTATTCATCCGGATTAAACCAGGTTCCAGTCAAACAGAGTGCATTCAATCTATGATCCGTAATCATTTCATTGACAATTAGTGCTTTGAAGAAAGAGAGCTCATGTTTAGAAGCCCTATTTTTATATGATGTGTATTTTTTATTTGTTTGTTTTGTTCAAGTTTGACCTTAATCAAATTTTTTCTAAATGATTTAGTGAGGGTATTGTGTTTGGTAGTTCAGGGAACAGACGGTCTCTATGAGATATCTAGGTGATACAGTCTCTATGTGTTGTAGTTTATGTGACCTGTGTAACGTCTCAAGGCAGCTAGCAGACGTTTGGATTAACCAGTTTGTCTGCTTCCTGACCTGGGCCCCAGTTAGTCAAACACTATCATTATTAAGACTATGAGCCAAATTACTAGAGAGGAGAGCGGCACCTTCCCTGGTGGGATGGAGTCCGTCTCTCTTTAGCAGGTCAGGTCTTCCCCAAAAACTCTTCCAATTGTCTATAAATCATATTTTATTCTTCAAACACCACTCAGACATCCAGCCATTCAGTGACATTAATCTACTATAAACCTCATCACCATGATGAGCAGAGAGGTGGCCAGAGCACATTACATTGTCTGACATAATTTTTGCAAGTTCACACACCTCTTTAACATTTTCTGTAGTGATCTTTGGCTGGCAAAGCCGGACATCGGTAGTGCCGACATGGATAACAATTTTAGAAAAGCTACGTTTAGCATTAGCACTTGTAAATTTGATTTGATGTCAGACGCTCTGGCCCCCGAAATGCAATTAACAATAGTGGCTGGAGTCTCTATTTCCACGTTCCTTACAATAGAATCACCCATAATAAGGGCTCTTTCAACATGATTCTCAGTGGGTGTATCACTGAGTGGGGAGAATCGATTGGAAACCCTAACAGGAATGGTAGAGTGGTGTCTCTTTGCTGAGCAAGTATGCCGCCAAGACGTCACCCAAATGCCCTGCTGCAGGGGCAAGGAACCAAATTGTGTATGTTGCTCTCTGTACTTCTCACATCCGAAACAGTATCTACCGGCTTCTCTTTCTCAATGACCTCCACTAGCATTCGGATGTGAGTCTCTAACTCATTCATCTTCTCTGTCAGCCTGACTAATTCCTTACATTTATCACATGTGAATCTCTCACTGCTGACGGAGGAGGCTATTGTAAATATGTGACATGCAGTGCAGGAAGAAATAACATGAGCGGATGCCATATGACTTACTGCAAATTGTTGGTTGTTGGTTGTTCCTGAGTGGTGAGGGTTTGAGATTGATGTGAATCCCTCACAAAATTGTTTGTTGTTGTTGGTTGTTCTTGATAAGCGGTGCTTTGAGATCGATGCAATAATCTGTGTACCGCAGAGGAGAAAAAACGGGTGCGTGCTGAAAAAATGCACGCAGTTGAATCGCAATAAGAGAATAATAGGAGGGAAACCCGATGCGTTTTTTTTAAAAATGCCAGCTGTTAAGGATTAAAGGCTGAAAACAGATATATAAGCAATGCTAAAAAACTATCAGGCTACAAACACAGACTCTAGCTAGGTGCCAGCAGCAACAGGTAAAATAAACGCAGATGAATCAGTAGAAAAGCGGAAAAACCTGAAATGCGGTAAAATGACAAAGGATATAACGATGAACGTTTGAGAATAAGAATAAGCAATGCTAAGCAGCCTAAACAAACACTTGTGCAGCGTGCCTTCATCAACAGGAAGTCAAAGACATCTCAGATCATTACCTAGTGTCTTGTATGCTGCGATCAGCTAATGTTATTCAATCTACATCACGCTACCATTCAGGTAGAACTATTCTTTCAACTACTAAAGATAGCTTCAAAAATAACCTTCCAGAGTGAGCTAAAAAGTTTAAAAGAACTTGATGAAATAACAGAACATATAAATACAGTCTTTTTTGCACTCTTGATAGTGTTGCCCAGGACTTTCATTAGCATGGTTTAGGTCCTATTTAGCAGACTGCTACCACTTTGTATGTGTAAACAAGGAATTGTCAAATCAAACAAGTTAAGTATGGAGTGCCACAGGGATCAGTTTTAAGACCTCTGTGTTTCTCCTTATATATGCTTCCCTTGAGAGATATTATCAGGAATCATGGAATAAGTTTCCACTGTTATGCTGACAATACCCAACTTTATATTTCTTCTAAACCCAATGAATATTCACAATTCTCCAAATTAGCAGAATGTACCAAAGATTGGATGGCCAGATAATGCTTCTACTCAATTCCAACAAAACAGAGGTACTAATGGTTGGCCCAAAAACCTCTAAAAATAAGCTGCTAAAATATAACTTTTATACAAAGTCACTTGACCTCAGTATTTGCAGTGACCCCCTTTTCAATAATTCTCACAGAAATGTGTCCAACTCGATCAGTACTTTCCCCAGACACTCAAATGTTTGTATCGCCCAGGTACCAAAACCTTTTTAGAGTTAATATTTGTATACGCCAAATCATGAAACCTAGAAACATAGAAATTCAAATAGACAGATGTTTGAATTATACATGTAAAATCCAGAAATATTTTAATAAGGAAGATTACATGAAGAGATTATACTGTTATAAAAACATGGATTTAGCATAGTTAGTGGTGCTGAAGGTGCCATAAACATTAAACTCATAATATATAATATATATATACACACAAAATATCACAAAATCCTCCACGTGCAGCAATGACAGCTTTGTAGATCCTTGTTATTCTAGCAGTCAGTTTGTCCAGATACTCCGGTGACCTTTCATCCCACACTTCCTGTAGCACTTGCCATAGATGTGACATTACAGTCTAGCTGATCCCACAAAAGCTCAATGGGGTTAAGATCCATAACACTCTTTTCCAATTATCTGTTGGATTTGTATGAAATCTTCAGTTTTGGGGAAAGTTCAAGCATTGTATAGACTTCATTCCTCAAAACAATGATTGACTGATGAGTTTCTAGAGAAATCTGTTTCTTTTTTTGCCATTTTTGACCTAATATTTAAATTAAGACATGTTAGTCTATTGCATACTGTGACAACTAAAAACAAACACAAAGACAATGTTCAGCTTCATTTAATGAACCAAATATCTTTCAGCTGTGTTTGATATAATGGCAGGTGATTTTCTAGTACAAAATTATCAATTTAGCATGATTAATGTCCTGACTATACTTTGTGATCAGTTGAATGCCACTTTGGTGAATTAAAGTACCAATTTCCTTCCGATACATCAAAATATGTACATCATTCCAAACTTTTGGCTGCCAGTGTACATAGTTGCTCTTTCACTTTAGTAATGTTCTTGTTGCTATGTGCTTTGCATTAAATGAATGCACAAGCTTTGTCCTTTGATTTGCATTGTGAAGGGAAGATACCAGTGATAGAGCAAACAGGCTCTAATGGCTGGAACATTTTAAACTATTTGAGCAAGTTTTAAAAAATATGTAAAATGTTTTTGCCTAGCATGTCAGTACAGTCAACACAGCTGCAGGTGTTTAGACTTGGCATTTAGAGGCAACTGCAAACGAATAATTGTCCGGTTTTGATTTGTATTTGCATAAACACAATGATCTTTTTGTTGGAAGATATCTGTGAGTCCAGACTGGATATACTGAAAAAAGAGACAATATAATAAAAGTTAGAGATCAGGAATAAATATGAAATCTAGCTGCAATCAGCAATTAACAGGTTCAAACATTTAAGTATATAATTAACCAATATTAAGTATTAATAAGACAGTACATTAGCACCTAAAACAATGATAAAGTGCCTTAAATTTGAAAACATTCATGTTAGGTAGCACAGATATATGACATTTTTTACATTCCTCATTGTTATAGCACCACCAAGAGGCAGAGGTGTGCCTCATGTGTCCTCAGATTGACGTCCTACATAAATGTTCAAAATTTGGTGATAATGTCTTTCCTTTCAAGAGTTATAACAATTAAAATTAAAAGTGGCCACGTCTATGACATAATTTTCGGTGTACCATTGCGATGATGAATTGAAAGTTCAAACTTTATTTGATAATTATTGATATGGGGAGTCCAGAGAATGTCTCTGCACTGGTTTGGTTCCAATCAGACAAACGGCCTAGGACTAGTTTGAAAAAGTCTTAATTTTCAATAATCTCAAATATTTATTGAACAATTTGATTGTCACCAATTCTTCAGGCAAAGTTGTTCAGAATGGGGACATCTATCATAAGATATGAATAACCAGTGTCTGTGTGAAACACAGCATATATACAACCATTGCAAAAAAATTAAAAACGCCATAGTGCCTTCCGGTGGCCAATTTTATTCAAATTTTGCACAGACCTCTTTGGCCAAGAGATAAATAAGCCCACCCAGTTTTGTTCTAATCAGCCTTTTTTTTTTTTTTTTTTAACTCAAATAGCTGCTGAAATTTGGTTGGTCGATGATGGCCATGTTTGCACAGAAACACTACATGCTAAATTTGAAGTAGATTGGACCAATGTTTCGATCGTTAAATAATTTTTTGTGTGCGTCCTTAGAATGACCCCATACATAAGTGTACCAAATTTGGTGTTAGCATCTCATTCCATTCAAGAGTTAGTACCATTTTAGTAAATATGGCCAGACCCATTATGGTACATTATGGTGTTCCTTCACGACAGTTAAACGAATGTTCAAACCTTTTTGGATAATTATTAATATTGGGACTCCAGATAATATTTATGCACTTGTTTGGTTCCGATCTGGCAAAGGCCTAGGACTAGTTTGGACTAGGACTAAATTTGGTTTGGCAAACAATCCAAAATAGCAGGGAAACGAGTGGGCGGAGCTAAAATGTTGTTTCTAATTTCTTTGTTTTGTTCACTGTAGCGCCCCCTGGTATGAATGATCAGGGAGAGTCCATGTGTTCTACCATTCCCCAAAGTTTCAGGTCTCTAGCCCCGAATAAACCTTGTCTGGCCTTGAGATTATTCTACTGTAGCGTTTTCCTTCCTCTGGTAAAGAGTGCACTTTCTTGTGTTTATGTTTGCATAAAGAGCATTAGTTTGAATGGGAAAACAAACTTTTCCATCCGTGACATCATCTTGTATTACTAGGACAAGTGCTTTACATATTAGGCATTGTAAACCATATAATAACTACAACGCAATACTTCTCAGCACATTTCACCTAAAGTGAGAACACAAAGTCCAATAATTTGATCATATCTTCAGTTTTCTCCATTATTACAGGTAATATGTTTTCACTTTCTTTGTATTAGTTATATAATAATAGCAGAACCTGTTGTTTATAGTAATAGTATAGTACATTATACCCTTTCAGTCAAAAGTTTGAATCACTTCACTCTGCAAAAAAAAACATTTTGATTTAAAGGCTTCTGCTTAAATGTTTCACATACGTTTTGTAGACAAATATAAATTGCACTTGCATATAAATGTATTTACATGATTTCATAATATATACAACTACATGATTCCTATATTTGTCCATTTGTGTTGTTTTGATGACTTTACTATTTTTCTAAAATGTGGAAAATATGAATAATAAAGAACAAGTAATTGTGTCCAAACTTTTGGCTGGTGGTGAATATAAATTTTCTTCACAACCTACCAGTAAATGGCTTATGTTTTATCTTGTGCAAACATGTGAGCAATCTTGTAAGTTCTTCTAATATTACTCATAAGTTCACAGAAAGCAGGTGAAGAACAATCCTAAATGCGAATAATTCATCCACAAGTGCATCTGTCATTTGATAGAAGCTCATGAAATTAGACAGATGTCAACATGGACAGGTAGTGTCCTCATCTTCAATAACCATAAACACATCTATGCAAAGTACAAGAAAATACAACCAAGACTACATTTAATACACTTGCAGCGAGGATGAACATTGTTTGTGTACACCACTATGTGTTTTGTGAATTACTGGTTGCAGACATTTTTACAGCATCAGCCCAAATCTGCACACGCATAATTGTCTTCTGGAGTCAAAAGTCAGCTATTGCAACACTTTTTAAACTAGGCCCGTACAAACACATCACAACTGTGCGAACTTAAGAGTAAAATACACACCATATGCGTGTGCAGTTTATTTCACAATTCACATTCATGTGAGGCTTGTTTTATAAACATTAAGTAAAATCACAATGTGTTCAGCAGAAGATAGACAGTCATACATATCTAGGATTGTTAGTATTATTGGGATTGCATTGATTAGAAGATTGTTTTGGCTACAAATGAACAAACTGAGTTTGTTTAATAACAGAAACAATCAGTGTTCAAAACAATGTTCTTACCCTTCCCCGATTCACTACGGTAAGCCTATAAAAATTATTAGTATTTTGAGCTGTCTGGTTCAATTTTACACAAAATAGCTGGCTTATGATGTACATCCTAGCGTCATTACATCATGTCCGTGAAAACTGGAAAGAAGAGCCGGCTGTCTTGTTCCCATGTAAACAGTAGATGTTGGTAATGCACTGTTTTAGTCTGTGAATAGCCATTAAAAAGAAAGAATCTACAGTTAAGTTACACTCACACAGATCAGGACAGCATCGCTGCAGTCTGGATGGATGTTTATCTGTTATCCGTTTGGTGAAGTTATTTACCTGCTATAATGCTGGATATGTTGTCTGATTGGGTTGTTGAAGTTTATATTGCTTGTCAAGCATTTTCAGTTACAATTGTGTGCATTGCATAGACATACTATTGTATTATTACAGTTCACTTGCATTATCAACTGAGGCTGTACGGTATAATATAACAATAATAAAGTTGGGTCGTGATTCAACACATCCGGTCCCTTATCAGGCTAATCAAGCCTCCGAGAGGGATAAAGGCTGACTGCGGAGGATGGTGCGGGAGAGAGAGATCGTTTACGGACATGTCCGTCATGTGTGTGTTTGTGTCTTTTGTTTAAGTTAATCATTAAAATATTATTTATGTCGTCAAGCCGGTTCTCGCCTCCTCCTTTCCATTGAACTGCGTTAAACTTCCATTGAACGCGTGTCTGCCAATTCACCAGTATCACCTCTTAATTTGATAAGTGTAGTACAATATAATAATAATAATAATAATAATAATACATTTTATTTAACAGCGCCTTTCTAAGCACTCAAGGTCGCTTTACAGATAATAAAACAGGTACAGGGAACAGAAAAGTATAAACAAACAATTATAAAAAAGGACAAGAACAGTGCATTTACAAATAAGCAAGCTGGAACAGGTGGGTTTTGAGTCTGGTTTTGAACAGGGGGAGAGAGTCGATACTGCGGAGGTCAGGTGGGAGTGAGTTCCAAAGCTGGGGAGCAGAGCGGCTAAAGGCTCTGCTCCCCATAGTGACAAGTCGAGCAGGGGGTACAGTGAGGTGAAGGATCTGAGGGAGCAGGAGGAGACGGCGATGTGAAGGAGGGCAGATAGATATGAAGGAGCAAGGTTATGGATAGCTTTGAAAGTATGCAGAAGGATTTTAAACTGAATTGAACCGGGAGCCAATGGAGCTGCTGAAGGACAGGGGTTATATGATGAAAAGAGGGGGTTCTGGTGATGACACGAGCTGCTGAGTTCTGGAGAAGTTGGAGTTTATGAAGAGATTTCTGAGGGAGACCAAAAAGAAGGGAGTTGCAGTAATGTGGCAGTGGTGGCTCAGTGGTTGAGGCTCAGGGTTACTGACCAGAAGGTTGGGGGTTCAAGCCCCAGCACCACCAAGATGCCACTGTTGGGCCCTTGAGCAAGGCCCTTAACCCTATCTGCTCCAGGGGTGCCGTATCATGGCTGACCCTGCACTCTGACCCCAGCTTAGCTGGGATATGTGAAAACTAATAAATTTCACTGTATATATGCAAAAAAAACTGTGTGTATAATGTGTGACCAAAATAAAGGATTCTAAGGATTCTATTCTAATCAAGGCGGGAGGTGATGAGGCTGTGGATAAGGATGGAGGATGGAGGCAGTGTTAGTGGTAAGGGAGGGTCGGAGGCGGTTAATGTTGCGTAGGTGGAAGTATGCAGACCGGCTAACATTATTTATGTGTGACTGAAAGGATAGGGAGGAATCGAGGATTACACCCAGACTCTTGACCTGAGGGGAGGGGTAGACCAAGGAATTATCAATGGGTAGTGTGAAACTATTGATTTTGGAAATGGTGGATTTGGTGGCTACGAGGAGGAGTTCAGATTTATCACTGTTAAGTTTAAGGAAGTTTGAGGTAAACCAGTCTTTAATTTCAAATAAGCAGTTGGTAAGGGACGGGGGGGGGGGGTGCAAGGAAGTGGGTTTGCTGGATAAATAGAGCTGGGTGTCATCAGCGTAACAATGAAAATGAATATTGAATTTGCGGAAAATATTGCCAAGGGGCAGGAGGTAGGTGATGAAAAGGAGGGGGCCAAGAACTGAACCTTGAGGGACACCAGTAGTGACAGGGGAAGGGTGAGATGTGAAAGATTTGAGTTGAATAAACTGAGTGCGGTCGGAGAGATATGAGCGGAACCAATCAAGAGGGGTGTGTGAGATGCCAAGAGAGGATAGTCTATTCAGGAGAATAGAGTGAGAAATGGTATCAAAGGCCGCACTAAGATCAAGGAGGATGAGGGTTGAGATGAGTCCGGAATCAGCAGCTATGAGTAAATCATTGGTGATTTTTATTAGGACAGTTTCAGTACTATGGGAGGGGCGAAAACCAGACTGGAAAGGTTCGTAAAGACTGTTGAGGGTAAGAAAGGTGTGGAGTTGCACAGACATTCTTTTTTCAAGTATTTTAGAGATAAAGGGAAGATTTGAGATGGGACGAAGATTTTTATAGTTAGTGGGATCTAAGCCAGGTTTTTTTAGAATCGGTGAGACAGATGCAATTTTGAAAAGTGAGGGGACAATACCAGAGGAAAGAGAGGAATGAATAATGGAAGTTATGAAGGGGAGGAGGAAAGTGAGGCAGGTTTTGACCAGAGCTGTGGGGAGGGGGTCAAGAGAACAGGTTGAGGACTTTGATTTACAGATAAGATCAGAGATTTCGGAAGAGGAGGGCAGTAGAAAGCAGCAAAATGAGTGGCTATTGGGGAGGGGCAAAGGGGGAGGGGGAAGCAAGGGGGTTGAATGTAATTTCTGGTGAATAGAGTTGATTTTTTTATTAAAAAAAGATAATTAATGAATTAAAAGTCTCACTTGAATACATGTGAGAAGGTAAGGAATCAGGGGGGTTAAAAATGTTATGCATGATTGAGAAGAGAGACCTGGAGTTTCCTTCGTTGGAGCAGATGAGATTAGAGTAGTAGTTTGACTTAGTTACAGCTATTGAGTTTGAGTAGTGAAGAAGATGAGTTTTGTGCATTTCTTTATGAATGGAAAGACCAGTTTTTTATGTAGGCGTTCAAGTTGGTGACCTTTGGCTTTCATGAGGCGAAGCTCTGATGAGAACCATGGGGCAGAACGGGAAAAAGACACAGATCGAGTTTTGAGAGGGGCAAGGGAGTTGAGAATATTGCAAAGTACAGAGTTGTAATGGGTGACAAGGTTGCCCGGTGAAGAAAAGTCAGGGATAGGCAAATTGTCAATATAGGAGGATAGGAACATCAGGATAACTAAAGTAAAAACGTTCCGAGCGAAGGCGAAGGCTTTTGCTCTCGCTTGAGTGTAAATACACAGCCCAGTAATCTGTAAGAACGTTAAAATAACTTAAAATAGCTAAAATAGTTATCAGAGAGCAGCGGCTGCAAAACGCGCCAGCGTCCACTCCATATAGCGGATTAATCTCGCATGAGTGTGAAGTTTTTAAACACTTGAAAAAGGATTTGAAAATATATGAGTGTAGCTATAAGAGTAAAATTCATTCATTCAAAATATGTGATAAAGAGTGTTGTTTATCTTCATCAAAGCAAATAATATTTCAGTTTTAAATGTTTAATCGTATAACATTATATCAACATGAAAACTGCACATTATGACTCCGGCTCTGAATATCTCCAGTCACGATCACACACTCACACACAGGCAAAGCTCAAATCAAGAGATTCATTCACCAGAAGAGCAGTGCCGAAAAATGATCATGTAAAGTATTTTTGCTTGCAGTTTTAAGTTTCAACAGATAAATGGTAAAAAGTTCTGCACTTATATAGCGCTTTTTTTTACTCTTAGTGGTATTCAAAGCTCTTTACACTGTGACTCATTCACCCACCAATGATGGCAGAGCTGCTATGCAAGGACCTAGTCTGCCATTGGGCACAGACTAGAGAGCACAAAATTACGTAGTGCAGCTTTAAAGGGATAGTGAATAAATACAAATTCTCTCATTTACTCACCCTCATGCCATCACAGCTGCGTATGACATTCATTATTCTGCAGAACCCAAATGAAGACTTTTAGAAGAATATTTCAGCTCTTTAGGTCCAAGTGAATGGTGACCAGAACTTACTGGTACTACTATTACTCGTAATAAATGTAATCCATACAACTCCAGTGGTTAAATGAATGTATTCTAAAGCAATAGGATCACTTTGGTTGAGAAATATATATTTAAGTCATTTTTACTACAACTGTTCTCTTCCGGTCTAGAATAGCAATTACTACAGCATGTTTCTAAGCTTGAGGTAACATTCCTTGCTTCGATTTTGTAATAAAATACAAAGAATTCTCTGACACGTTTAAACTAGGCCTGACGATTTAACTTAAGCGTTAATTCAGTGCGATTAATTGTATAAAGAATAACACTAAAAAATTTATGCAATTAATCATATACCCAGAGCGTGATAAGGATGATTCCTGAGAAATTCAAGCTTGAAGTACCACCTGTTTTCTCCAGGGGGCAGTAAGCAAAACTTCAGCTGTATAGACAACGCACAACTTATACAGAGAACAAACCAACCCTTCAGCAGACAAAAAAACATGAGGACGTGTTCTTGTGTTAAAAACATAGCTTGATGGAGAACAAATCCAAACTTGGGGTCTTAAGACATGTTTAACTTGACTCTACTTGAAATATTGTTTTGAGCTACATTAGATTAGATGATGATAAATGAGACACAGAATACAGGTTGAACTACTGCATCCACGTGTGCCTTTACTCAATGTTCATCTACTAATACAGGTTACGTCAGGAACATAAAAACATCAACAAGGGAGCGCCCTCTACAGGTAAGAAGGATTACATACATACACTATCATATCTCACATCCCCATTCTTAAGCAAAATATTAACACATTTTAACAGCACATTTCCCAATATACTTAACTAGACCAACAAACACTATATTACCTTTATGTTGTCTGATATATCCTTACAGTACATAACTTGCACAACAGCATTGAACACTTCTGATTACTTTTTCAGAGTAAAATGTCACATTCACAATCTCATATTCACATTATCTTAACCAACTCTAGATATCTTATTATTTCTGTGGTCTTATCACTCTCCCAAACATTGACCTTTTTACTGGCTCTTCCAAGTTCACTTTCGGTATCACTGTGTCCTCCACAGGCGAAGTCTCTGACAACAGTCCAGGTGAAGTCACTGTAACATTTGGCTCCACATATGAACTGCTATATGAATCTCTTCTGTAGGTATTACCATCAGGCATTTGAACCTCACAAGATCTTGGTTCCTCATGATTCCTCAAAACAACTGCTGGTTGCCATTTGTCTTTTACTCTTACATTTTCTCCTTCCTTTAGTTATGCACCTCGATCAAAGTATTGCTTTTGTTTCAGCTGCCTTATCTTAATGCACTTGTGCTCATTGGAGTACAGTTGTTGCTTTAACAGTCAATGTCAGCAGTTTTGTTTTCAACATTCAACCCATAAGCATTTGTACAGCGACAGTCCTACACCATACAGAGGTGAGTTCCTGTAATCCAGTAAAGCAACGTATGGATCTCTTTGACTTTCCTTTGCTTTCCCCAACTTATTTTTCACTGTCTGAATTGCTCTTTCACTTTGTCCATTTGATTGTGGAAAACCCAGACTAGACGTTATATGCGCAAACCCCAACTTGTTGCATTGAATTCAGCACACGAAAACTGAGGTCCTTTATCAATCACTACATCTTCCGGAATTTTATGTCTTGCAAAGACAAATTAAAGAACTGTCACACCATTGTTGGCTGTCGACGGACTGAGTTTGAAAATCTCAGGGGACTTTGAGTAATAATCTACACACAGTAGATACTCGCCTTGCTCATAATGGAACATATCAACTGGGCAACTTTTACCTAGGCTCTTTCTGGAATGTCATGACAAATGAGTGTCTCTTTTTGAGTTGTTTTGCTTAAAAGTGTTACACACATCAATTTTCAGCACCACATCTTCAATCTTTTTAGCCATGCCGGGCCAAAACATCACATTATGTGTGCTCTGTCCTAGCACTTTACCACTCCTACATGAGACTCTTTCAAGCATTTCAGCTTTCAATCCTTTTGGTACCACAAGTCTAGCATTCTTGCAGATCAGTCCTTCAACACAAGTTAACTCTTCTCGGAATGTCCTGTACTTCCTGATTTCTGCTGGAACCAGCTGTATGTCGCCTGGCCATCCTTTCTGTACGACATTAATCAACATCTGCAAATCTTCTTTACTTGTTGCATTTTTAATGCTCTCAACTTTGCGTCAGTGATAGGTATGTGAGCTGACAGGAGATTGACATGTAACTCGTTTTCTAAGAGTTTCTCTGACTGTTCACACAGATAAGTTTTACTCTTTGTGTCGGCGATCTGTGGCTCCTTACCAGAATTTTAGTTGACATGCAAATCAGCTTCAGCAACATTCTTTGTAGTCATGGAGGTGCCTTGTGTAGCGTTTTCTTGAAAACAGTCTCAAGAGGCTTGTGATCTGTCTCCACCTGCACTGACTTGCCATAAACGTACTGGTGGAATCTTTCACACCGTACACAATTGCTAAGAGTTCTTTTTCTATCTGCGCATATCTCTTTTGACAATCATTAAGCGAGCTTGCATCCATGGACAAAGTTACTTCTTTGTTGATGTAATAGTTTTTGAGGAATGGCACACTTACAAATTGATTCAGTTTTTCAAAGCTTTGCTGTTGTTGTGACTCACAGTGCCACTCAACTTCCTTTTCCTGAAGTCTCCTTAGTGGTGTTCTAGCATCCAATAGGTTTGGAACAAACTTTGACAGATACTGAACCATTCAAAGAAATCTCATCAGTGCCGCTTTATCATCTGCCGCAGGCATGTTCAATATAGCTCATACCTTCGCTTGGTCTCGATTCAGGCCATCTGCAGACAACAAATGTCCTATGTAGGGAATTTATGTCATTCTGATTTTGCATTTTCCTTTGTTCAATTTCAGATGAATACTTCTGATGCGTTCAAGCAGCAATCTCAGTCTCTAGTTATGATGTTCTACATTTTCAACCCAGACTAAGATGTCATCTACAATGTTCACAACTCCTAAGCCTTTCAGCCCTTGGGCTATGCATTTTTGGAAAAACTTCCGGAGCTGATGAAACACCAAAATGTAGTCTCAGAAAACTATACCTTCCGAATGTGGTATTAAACGTGCATAGCTTGGAGCTCTCTTTATCCAGTTGCACTTGCCAAAACTCATGATTAGCATCCAGAACTGAGAAGACTTTATTAGCATTTGGCATTCCGTAGGCACCGACTGCTTCACAATGACACCTATGTCTTCCATTCTATTGAGCTCAGTTTTGATTCTATCTTTCAATGTCACAGGCACTTTCTGTGGTGGGTGAATGACTTAAACAACATTTGGATTGAGCTGTATAATGTGTTTCCTGGAACACAGCCTGGTCCAATAAAGATATCTTTGTATTCACTCATGATGTCAGTTTTTTTTCTTGTTTTCCATTTTGTACAATTGATTTATCAGACCTAACTTTGTGCATGCTTCACTGCCTAGAATTGTTGGTGCATCTTTCTCTTTGATCTGAAATTCCAGTTCTTGGCCACACTTTTTGTACTCACATGAGCTTTACTCTGCCCTTTGGCTCCATCGTGTGTCCAGAGAAGGTGATGAACCTGCAGCTTGACTTGAGCAGTGGGACATCTTTTAGTTTAGCCAAGTCTTCCGATGACAGCGCATTACACTCTACGCCTGTTTCCAATTTAAAGGTAAGCATGCAGTTGTTTATCTTTAGCGTTTTAGTCCATTGTTCTTAACTCTTCTGTTAATTGTGCAAATTCACACTCTTTGGGTTTAGTTTTTAGTTCAGTTACATATGCATCAATCTTTTTGTTCTATCCCTGTGTTCTTGTGAAAAATACATGCCTCGCCCTCCCCCTCCTCCTGTGAGAGCCCTTCGACCTCTGCCACAACGCCAGGGCTCACACCCTCCTCCATCTGCTCGAGGTGAACCAAAAACAACTGATACCAGCTCTCAGTGATATGTGTTGGGTCCCCGCTATGATAACAGTAACTTTCTCAAATGTTTACAAAACAAGCGGGAACCCAATGTGCCTGTATCAATCTCTATTGCTGTTCGATTACATCATAGAAAGTCTAAGGCCTTCAAAAGCCATACAGCAAACCCATCTAATCTGGTGCCTATTACACGTCAAACTAAGATTGCTGTGGGGACAAAAAGTGTTAAGTTAGCACTTTTAAACATCCGCTCACTTAAAAATAAATCACTTCTAGTCAATGACTTAATAAGCACATACAACCTGGATTTTATGTTTCTAAATGAAACTTAGAACACAGATCTACTTAGCCCTATCACCTAACGATTACAGCCCCATTGACTCCCTGTGCCAATGCATTGATGAATTAAACAGTTGGACGTGCCAAAACTTTCTTCAGTTAAACAAAGACAAAACTGAAGTCATTGCGTTTGGAAACAAAGATGAAGTTCTCAAGGTGAATGCATACCTTGACGCTAGGGGTCAAACAACTAAAAATCAAGTCAGGAATCTTGGTGTGTCTCTACAGTCAGACCTTAGTTTCAGTAGTCATGTCAAAGCAATAACTAAATCAGCATACTATCATCTGAAAAATATTGCAAGAATTAGATGCTTTGTTTCCAGTCAAGACCTAGAGAAACTTGTGCATGCCTTCATCACCAGCAGGGTGGATTATTGTAATGGACTCCTCACTGGCCTTCCCAAAAAGACCATAAGACAGTTGCAGCTCATACAGAACGCTGCTGCCAGGATTCTGAGCAGAACCAGAAAATATGAACATATCACACCAGTCCTCAGGTCTATACACTGGCTCCCAGTTACATTTACGATTGATTTGAAAGTATTATTACTGGTATATAAATCACTCAATGGGCTAGGACCTCAATATATTGCAGATATGCTCACTGAATATAATCCCAACAGATCACTCAGATCATTAGGATCACATCAGCTAGAAATACCAAGGGTTCACTCTAAGCAAGGAGAGTCTGCTTTTAGCTATTATGCCAGCCGCAGCTGGAACCAGCTTCCAGAAGAGATCAGATGTGCTCCTACAGTAGTCACATTCAAATCCAGACTCAAAACACATCTGTTTAGCTGTGCATTTACTGAATGAGCACTGTGCCACTGTGTGTCCCACTGTTTGTACTGTATTTTATTTTATTTTATTCTAAACTGTTTCAATTATTCTTATTTTTTTATTCTTATTTTAATCTCTTCTATGTAAAGCACTTTGAATTACCATTGTGTATGAAATGTGCTATATAAATAAACTTGCCTTGCCTTGCCTTGCCTCAAATACGTAATTTTCTTACACGGTTCACAGTATCGTCTGAACTTTTCCTTAAGCACATCCAATTTATCTTCATCATCACCAAATGGTATTAAATACTTTTATAGATTCATCTCCCACTACATGAAGGAAAGTTGCTCACTTTATCTTCTCCGCAATGCCAGTTGCCGTGAGATAGGGCTCAAAATTTTGGATCTATGCTCTCCAGTTTTCCGCTAGATTTCCTTCAAGCACATACTGTTAACTGCTCCATTTTAACTTTCTTATGAACCCATGTAATATCTTTTTGAGCTACATTAGATATGATGAAGATAAATGAGACACAGACTACAGGTTGAACTACTGCATCCACATGTGCCTTTACTCAATGTTCTTCTACTATTACAGGTTACGTCAGGAACATGACAACATCAACACGGGAGCGCCCTCTACAGGTAAGAAGGATTACATACATACACTATCATATCTTACAACAGCAACCTTAAAATGTTACATCTTAGAAAAGTCCTCATAATAAAGACTGATTCAGAAATTACATTTAAAAATGGATTGCTGTAGACTATAGGCCAATGATTGTCTTATGTTCAGTAACATGCAAATAAACAATACATTGGATTCAAAAGACACTTTTTGTATTGTCTTGCCAATGCTTAACTCCTCTGCCAAAATAATGTAATTAACTGTTATTATCTGAATATAATATATAATAGCATATTAGGCAGGTGGTCATAATGTTTTGGCTCATCAGTATAAATTACTGATTCTTGAGATAAGGGACAAAGCATGTTTAATTTTTATTTTTTAATACTAAATTAATTTGAAATGGATATATTTGTAGACAAAGGTCTCAGCTAATGAACGATGTAAGGGAACAGGTTTTTATAAAAATGCTTGTTTTTCTCTTCATATTTATTCTCTTCATAATTTGCATCTTACTGTAATTTATGTCAACCCCATCAGACAGATCAGAAAGCGTTCTATTTTATTTATTTCATCCAAAAAGTGTAAACTTTATTGTATGATCTAGAAAGCTGAATAATTCTTCTAAAATCATACACACCTGGGATGGCACGATTTTTTATTTTTTTTGTAAACTAATCCTTTAAAACTTTCAATTACATTTTCAGTGCAAATTTTGACTGTAAGGATAAAAATAACTGATTATTTTATCTCTGGGTTAATACTAGAAACAAATTGAGTTCTGCCTAGTCTAAATCAGACCCAGAGAAAAAGTAGTTCAATTATATCACATATATATTGAATTAATTAAATAAGAAGGTGTACAAATAAGAGTTTTTGGAGACCACACATTGTGTATGAAGGGAAAATCATGCAAAACAAATTGAAACCCACAGACTTTTGGCACTTTTACACTGCATGTTACGGTTCGACTCGACTCTACTTGATTTAATTTTCTGAGCTTGCTTTTCCACTGCAGTTTAGTGCCGCCTCAACAGGGGCGGGATTATAGGCTGATCACCACCTCTACTGCCATGTCATCATCTTAAACGCGACACAAAACAATAAACAATAACACGAGTGCTAGCTGTTAGCTACTATCTCATTGAGCTGCATAAAGCAGTTGTTCATGGTGATGTTACACAAGTGTAACAGTTAAATTGGTTGTTTTAGAAGCTTCCAGTAGCTGTTCAACTAAATAAAGTGAAGCTTTCAAGCAGAATATAGAGTTAACATAACAAAACGTACCATCCTCCATCATGAACACCAACAACACCTTGACCGAGTCCAGCGCACTCTCCCTACCATTGCTAGCCGGTTTAGCTAGCGTCCATTTGGTCCAACCACTTCCACTTTTCCTTGATGGTTCTGTCGTCACTTATGTTTTTTTTTTTTACTTTTCCCTACACTTTTGGTTGGTCCGGTGGTATTTGTGTGCGGCCAACAGCTGAGACACTTCCTGACAGACTTTTACATTTCGTTCATCGCTAACGAGAGGAACGTCTGCACCTCGTTTATTGACCAATGTTTATTGAAAGTTGCATAAACAAATGATGCTGCAATTGCTGCTGCTAACTTTAAAACTAACGGGTTGATGTTGCCTGTCGCAAATCCAGTGACGTTGGTAGTGACGATTCTCTCTGACCAATCAGTGATCTGCAGGATTTTGACGTCACATTTAGAATCGGCTCGGCTCGCTTGGAACCTCGACCGAGGTGGTACTAAAAAAGTACCAGGTACCAGCTACTATCCCCAGTGGAAAACCCCCATAAAGCGAGCAGTCGAGTCAAGTCAAGATGAGTTGTACCGTGCAGTGGAAAAGACCCATTTTACCCCCAGACATCCATATGGTATCCATTAAGAGTGCACGATGATTGAATATCTGATTGAATTTAGCTATGCCTTGCATGATTACAAAACCATAAGACTGCAGCATTTTCTAAAACAGTTTTCATTCAACGCTTCAGTCAGCAATAAGTGATCAAGCGAGTGTGCTGAGCATTTCAGTAATATAAGATGATGTTTATCATATATTACAATTCAAATTGTTTTGTTGGACAGCAAAAGACATGTTTGATTGTGTTTTATTTTGTGATGTTCATGTCCAGAGGTCATTTGAAATGAGGCATAAATCTCTCACAATGTCTCATTGAGGACATCAGAGTATGCACATTAATACAGAACAGTGATTAAACGTACTACCTGTGCATTAAATGGTTTTAACGCACGCACTTCAGCCAATCAGAATAGAGCACTCAATTAGACCATGGTATAACCATATTTACATAATTTCAGTAGGTAATCAGAGATGGAACAATGTCTGCTTCAAGTACTGCTTTTGCTTGGTGAGTGGCTAATAGATTTGGGTCATTTCATTGAACATTTTAATAGAATATATTTATTAATAACAAGCTCAAACAATTATCTCAGCTAAAGATCTGTAAATAAGTAACCATCCAATCTGTCTGTCTGTCTGTCTGTCTGTCTATCTGTCTATGCATCCATCCATCCATCTAACTATCTATCTGCAGGAGTTTTGTCTAGTTCACTGAGCTTTAGGAGTCAATATATTCTGATCCAGCAGAGCAAAACATGGGTAGAATCTCAAGCGTTCTGTCGAGCGAATCACCTGGATTTGGCGACATTGAACAATTACAACGACAGGGAGGACTTCAAAAAAGACCTGGCTGCTAGTAACTTTAAGTCTGATGTCTGGATTGGATTGTATGTTAACACTCATATCTGGCGATGGTCATTTCAAGATGAGGGCACAACATATGACAAGTGGAACTCAAGAGAACCGAACAATTATCATGGAAACGAGGAGTGTGGTTGTTTTATATCTTTCAAGGGTTGGAATGATGCTCCTTGTTCTTTACCTTTGTACTGTTTGTGCTATGATGGTGAGGAATAGCATTAATAAATTACTTTAGTACATTGAATGAAACTTAGCAAGGAATTGACAGGGAATTTCATAGGTTAAAAGAAAAGTGTTTGTCTAAATTCACAGTGGCAGAAATTAATATCTAATTTTGATCAGTCCCATGAATATGGCTCAAGTAATTAGCTCAAAAAATCTGAATATCCCTCCATCTAAATTATAAATAGCGTGAATAGCAGTTGTGTAATACAAACTTTTGGCTATTTAAAAAACAGACAAGACCCTTAACATTCCCCACCCTAACTTCTGGTTTCAATAGGATAGAAAATTACTGCACAAATCTTGTGCCCAAAGACCTTTACAATCACAACTGATATTGTTTAGTACAAGTTTATCGCAAAGACATTCTAGATTATAAAACATTATCCTATTTTGCATTTTGACAGAAAAGACAAACAGTTCCATCCTGGTCAAGGATCAGTTCAGGACTTGGCATGATGCTCAGAGTTACTGCAGACAACATTATACAGACCTCGCCACTGTACGCAACTCTGATGATCAGGATAATCTACAACGGTTGATGCAAACCAACACAGGGATTTTGGCCTGGATCGGTTTGTTCCGGGATTCCTGGAAGTGGTCGGATGGAGCCAACATTACCTCTATTTTATGGAATACTGGACAACCAGATAATCGTCTGGAAAAGGAAGCATGTGGTTATGCGAATTCTGTAGGCAGCACTGGAGACAGAGTATGCATGGATCTGCTTCCATTTGTCTGCAATACAGGTATGTTCACTGGGCCTTCCATTTGTTAATAACATACCATACTGTATGGAAAAGATTAAGTACAGTCAGCCTTCACAAAATAAACTCAGACTGTCATTAGCACAATTAATTAATCATAGCCCAATAAAGTAAAAAGTATATAATCATACTATACAGGCATAAAACATTTTGAAGTCAATGTTAGTTGTAGCTTCAGAAGCCTGCAAACACTCGAATACACTTTCCTTGCCTGGCGTACGTAAGGGACCGTCTGAAAATTTCACCCACTGTGCTAATACATTTGTGGTGTCCAAGCATTCAATCAATTGACTTATGTCCATTATACAGAAGATATATATATACAGGGACACATTACGACTTGCATAGGCCCTGGGGCCAATTATCTCTAAGGGACCCCTCCACCCAAAAGCTGTTGTTCATGCCAAAAGGGTTTTTGAGCAGAGGGATCACCAAACTAGATTGTGCAACCTTAAGACATTCTTTGGTTTCTGTGCTGCTGCTGCTTCCTTGAAATCCCAGTAAAGGTTTGCAATGGGATTTTAATAATGGACTGAAAGGGCCATTTAAGGACATTCCACGATCTATACCTGAACCAGATTTTGGACAGATTGGATGTATCCGTGGTGTTATTGTCTTGCTGGAAAGTCCAGTGATCACCGAGCTTCAATTTACTGAAGGCATCACATTTTTCATGCCAAAGTGGCCTGATACCTGAAGGAATCCATGGTGTCAGTCACATGGTCAGGATAGCCGTTTCCTGCAGCCTCAAAACACCCCATAACAGGACTGACCCACCTCCATGCTTGACTGTGGATGATGTTGTTCTTGTCATCACCTTGTCATCTTACTCCAGATGTACTGCTGAACCATGTGTCTAAATCTCATTTCAGTTTAGTGTCGTACGTCTATAAAACCTTCTTCCAGGACTCCACAGGTCTTTCTGACTGGAGTCAACATTTCCACTGGTGAAGTTTTGCTTTCTTCCACAACCCAAGAAGGTTGCTGTTGTACCATATTTAAGAAATATATGAATGGTGCTGCCAAATTTGTCAATTGGACTTCCTGTCTCAACTGTAGTAAGTCAGTCCATCCACTGGCAGCCCACTACAAACTTTGCTATGTGAAAATATAGTTAATTTAAGAGATTATTTTGTACTGTACACATATAATGAATCATATTGGAAAAATCAGACATGTAGTTTGTCATTTGTGTCCCTAAAATAATAAAACAAATTATATATATAATTGCACATATTGGTTGTGTGTGAAAATCCCTGGAGATCAGTAGTTACAGAAATACTCAAACCAGCCCATCTGCCACCAACAATCATCCATGTGATTACCTAATCAGCCAATCGTGTGGCAGCAGTGCATAAAATCATGCAGATACAGATCAGGTGCATCAGTTCATGTTCACATCAACCATCAGAATGGGGAAAAATGTGATCTCATTGATTTGGACTGTGGCATGATTGTTGGTGTCAGACGGGCTGGTTTGAGTATTTCTGGGAGTTTCACACACAACAGTCTCTAGAATTTACTCAGAATGATGCCAAAAAACTAAAAAATCCAGTGAGCGGCAGTTCTGGGGATGGAATGTCTTGTTGATGAGAGAGATCCATGGAGAATGGCCAGACTGGTTTGAACTGATAAAGTCTACAGTAACTCAGATATCCGCTCTGCACAATTGTGATGAAGAATATCAGCTGTTCTGACATGTGGACTGGTGCTAATTTGGTGGCACAAGGGGGACCTACACAATATTAATCAGGTGGTTTTAATGTTGTGGCTTATTGGTGTGTGTGTGTGTGTGTATACAGTTCTGTGCAAAAGATTTAGGCACTTATGAAAAATGTAGCATAGTGAGAATTTATTTAAAAATTATAACATCAATATTCATATAAAGTCCAGTATACTTAAAAAGCTAAATCCATATTTGGTGTGACCACCTTTGCCTTCAAAACTGCACCAATCCTCTTGGCACACATGGACACAAGTGATTTTGGTTGTTGGCAGATAGGATGTTCAAAGTTTCTTGGAGTATTTTCCACAGTTCTTCTATCTATTTAGGCTCTCTCAATGGCTTCTTCCTCTTCATGTAATCCTAGACTGACTTGGTGTTCAGTTGGGGCTCTGTGGGGCTCCTTGTTCTTCTGTTCTATTGTACTTGCAAAAGGAATGTTTGGGAGTCTAAAATGTATAATTCCTATTGACACAATAAAGCTGAAGACATGAAAAGAAATCTTAAGAAAAAGGTTTTAGTGAAACATCTTATGTGCCTAATAATTTTGCACATATGTCATGTATATGTAATGGCTCCGGTGCAACATCTGTTCTCCCATAATTCACTCCCTTCTTAAGCCTGTCATCATCCGAGTATGCAGTAATAAATACACTATGTGTTATGAATATACAATATGCAGAATAAATACAATGAAAAGTGGTGGAGTGCAGAGTAAAGGTATAGCTAGTGGCTGTTCTATAGTCTGATAGCTTGTAGGTAGAAACAGTTTTTAAATATAGTTGTTCATTATTGAAAACTCCTGAAGTGTATGCCAGATGGCAGCCTATCCTTGATGATTTCAGACAACGTGAATGGTAAGTGTCCTGTAATGCCTGTGATGAGCTTTGCTGTTCTCACCACTATCTGCAGCGCTTTGTGTTCAAGTGCAGAGCATCTGCCATATCAGACCGTGATACTGCAAATCTGGATGCTCTCTATGGTGCAGTGGTAGAAGTTTGTCAGGGTGACTGAGGCAATGCCATACTTCTTCAGCCTCCGTAAGTAAAGGCGTTGGCAGGCTGATCTCACTACCTTGTCTGTATGAAGGGACAAGGAGAGGTCATCGGAGATGTGTACGCAGAGAAACTCTAAATACAGTGGGTACGGAAAGTATTCAGACCCCCTTAAATTTTTCACTCTTTGTTATATTGCAGCCATTTGCTAAAATCATTTAAGTTCATTTTTTTCCTCATTATTGTACACACAGCACCCCATATTGACAGAAAAACACAGTATTGTTGACATTTTTGCACATTTATTAAAAAAGAAAAACTGAAATATCACATGGTCCTAAGTATTCAGACCCTTTGCTGTGACACTCATATATTTAACTCAGGTGCTGTCCATTTCTTCTGATCATCCTTGAGATGGTTCTACACCTTCAATTGAGTCCAGCTGTGTTTGATTATACTGATTGGACTTGATTAGGAAAGCCACACACCTGTCTATATAAGACCTTACAGCTCACAGTGCATGTCAGAGCAAATGAGAATCATGAGGTCAAAGGAACTGCCTGAAGAGCTCAGAGACAGAATTGTGGCAAGGCACAGATCTGGCCAAGGTTACAAAAAAATTTCTGCTGCCCTTAAGGTTCCTAAGAGCACAGTGGCCTCCATAATCCTTCAATGGAAGACGTTTGGGACGACCAGAACCCTTCCTAGAGCTGGCCGTCCGGCCAAACTGAGCTATCAGGGGAGAAGAGCCTTGGTGAGAGAGGTAAAGTAGAACCCAAAGATCACTGTGGCTGAGCTCCAGAGATGCAGTCAGGAGATGGGAGAAAGTTGTAGTAAGTCAACCATCACTGCAGCCATCCACCAGTTGGGGCTTTATGGCAGAGTGGCCCGACGGAAGCCTCTCCTCAGTGCAAGACAAATGAAAGCCCGCATGGAGTTTCAAGATGGTGATAAATAAGATTCTCTGGTCTGATGAGACATGAATTTTGTCAATTAATAAACAATAATATTGTTTCCCAGAATACCCAATAATACCCTTCCCAGAATAAGTAACGCTGGAGTTTCTACGGCAACGCTGAGCACGGATCGGGAGGGAAAACGTGGAGTGGATCTCAGTCTACTCCGGCCAATACAGAGACACACTGTTCCATCTACCATCACGCTTGAATTGTTCAATGCGCAATCCATCACAAATAAATCCTGCCTTATACAGGAACATATTCTGGGTAAATGTCTGGATCTGGTGTGCATTACAGAAACTTGGCACAAACCAGATGTTTTCTCTGTTTTAAATTAGACCTGTCCTCCTGGCTACTGTTATCTACAGAAAGCCCACAATACAGGGCGTGGCGGTGGTCTTGCTGTCATCCATCGAAGCGATCTGGGCCTGTCCCCCATCACCATGCCCGAGCCATCTTCTTTTGAATACCTCGCTTTTAAATGCAAGCCCCCTCTCTCCACAACAATATTTCTCATTTACCGGCCACCCAGACCGAACCCGTCTTTCATCCCAGAAATGTCTAACCTTCTGACAACATTCTGTACTATGTCTGCCAATATCATAGTTCTTGGAGATATGAATATCCATGTCAACTCCCCCACCTGTCGTTTTGCAGCAGAATTCCTTCAATTACTGGACTGTTTTAATCTGACTCAACTTGTCGATGTCCCCACTCACACTAGGGGTCACACACTCGACTTGGTTATTACAAACTCTGACCATCTCAGCAATCTTCGGGTTTATGATCTGGGCATCTCTGACCACAAGGTCATTTCGATGATGATGTCTTCACCGTCCGCCCTCATCAAGCCTAAGCGCCAAATCTGCTTTAGAAATCTAAAAAACATCAACCCAGAATCTTTGGCAACCGACATTCAGCATCTCTTTTCTGTTAACTGCTCACCAGTCATGGACCCTGTGGACTATTACAACAACACCCTTAAGAGCCTCCTAGATATCCACGCACCAGTCAAAACTAGATCAGTGACCTTCTACCGAACAGCCCCCTGGTATACCAGTGAGCTACGGAAAATGAAGGCATCTGGGCGGGTCATCGAGCGGAGATACAAATCCACTGGTCTCACAGTCCACCAACAAGCTTACCGGAAACACCAAAAGAAATACTCAAAGTCGCTAAGAAAGGCACGGTCGTCATTTTACTCTAATATCATCAAAAACAGTCCCGGAAACTCCAAGCAGCTGTTCTCCACCATTAATTATCTTCTAAAACCACAGACCCACTCATTCACGGAAAACACAGAAGAGCGCTGCAATAATTTACTGGACTTTTTCAAAACTAAAATAGACTCAATCCGCTCTTCCATTCATGGATCCTCAATCCAATCGGCCCCATCTGTACACTCACAGCTTGCAATCGCTCAGCCCCTGAAATGCTTTCCAGAAATCTCGAATCAGGAGGTTGAGAAGATCATCAAAATGATGAAACCCACCACCTGTGCCCTCGACCCTTTTCCTACTGCTCTTGTCAAAGCAAACTCCATTATCCTAAGCCCTTTAATTACCACTGTAATAAACCAGTCTATCCTGTCTGGCGATGTTCCATCTGCTCTAAAAACTGCCATAATCAGACCACTTCTGAAAAAACCCACTCTTGCTCCTGATATATTATCAAATTATAGGCCAATTTCAAATCTTCCGTTCATCTCAAAAGTTTTGGAAAAAGTTGTTGCCATTCATCTCCAGGACCACCTCAAAAACAACCATCTATTCGAAAAGTTCCAATCTGGTTTCCGCACAGCTCATAGCACAGAAACAGCGCTCGTCAGAGTCACAAATGACTTACGAATGGCAGCTGATGCTGGCTCGCCTTCCCTTCTCATAATGCTCGACCTGTCCTCTGCTTTTGACACTGTGGATCATGGCATTCTACTCAACCGGCTGCATCAAACCACCGGACTTACTGAAATAGCCCTGGACTGGTTCAATTCATATCTGACAGACAGAAAAGAGTACATTTCGCTTGGAAAATCAAGGTCCTGGGAACACATAGTTACCTGCGGAGTACCTCAGGGGTCGGTTCTTGGCCCCATTCTCTTTATCATTTATATCCTGCCACTCGGATATGTCATCAGCCGCCATGGAGTGTTTTTTCACTGCCACGCCGACGACACACAACTGTACATGAAATCCAATCCACAACCAACTGCAGCATCGCCAACATCAACTCCGTCTCTAACACTCACTGCCTGCCTCGAGGAGATAAAGTTGTGGATGAAACAGAATTTTCTCCAACTAAACAGTTCCAAAACTGAAGCAATTCTCTTTGGCACCTCGCACCAAATTCAGTCATCCTCACTTTCCGGTATAACTATCTCTGGCCAAGACATTCCCCTTTCCATAACAGTTACCAATCTCACCTTTGAAGCCCATATCAAAAATCTCTGTAAGATCTCCTTTCATCTCAGAAATATCGCAAAACTCCGTTCTACACTTACCTTAGCTGATGCTGAGAAACTGGTTCACGCCTTCGTCTCCTCTAGACTGGACTACTGTAACGCTCTTCTCATCGGGATCCCCAACAAGAGGCAAAAGCTACAGTACATCCAGAACAGCGCTGCAAGGATCCTGATGAGAGTGCGAAAGTATGAACACATCACTCCCATTCTCCACACGCTTCACTGGCTTCCCGTTTCTGCTAGGATCGAATACAAGGTTTCACTCCTCACTCACCAATGCATCTATGGAAACACACCCCCCTACCTGAAAGAGCTACTTACCCCTGTTTCTACAGCACGATCCCTCCGATCACAAAACTCAAACCGGCTCTTAATACCAAAAACTAAACTCTGCACAATGGGCGATCGCGCTTTTTGCTCTGCCGCTCCCCGGATTTGGAATGCCCTCCCGGACCATCTGAGGTCACCACAGACCAGCGAGACTTTTAAAAAGGGATTAAAAACATTACTTTTTAGCAGATCTTATGGATTTTAAGAATGTCTAGATATTGTTCTTAGGATCAGACCTGTAGCACTTTGAGATTTTTCCTTAAAATGTAAAGTGCTTTTTACAAATAAAATGTATTATTATTATTATTATTAGTATTATTATTATTATTATTATTAGTAAAATACAATAAAACACAAAAAGTTACATGGTCTAGAAGGAGCTCTCATCAGCGAATTACAATTATATAATACAATTACTACTGATTTATTGTTATTATTAGTAGTAGTGGTAATACAGTGAATATTACATACATTTTAAGATTTTTATTTAAATTGAGCTTTTATTTTGAAGGAGATTTTATTTTGAAGTGTTTCTGTGTGATGACAGTAGGAATTCAGTCCAGAAAAGCCGGTCGCTACGTGACTCAAAGTGATTATTAAACCACAAAGGCTGTTATTTATGTACTCTGTTTGTTCCTTGTGCTTGATGCTCATGATGGTGTTTCCGTGTATGAGCCAAGAAGGAGCTTTAAAAGGTACGTGCAGCTGGTGTCGGCAAAACACTGTCTTCACACATTCACAAGTGCTCACATTTGAAATGCGCCGCACATGCAAACTATAGATTTATCTCATTAAATCAGATCTTTGTGGTTAAGTTATATCACTAGACCATAACGTGATTTTAATTTGTGTGCTGAATGTTTATGGCAGAGGTCGACAACCTATGGCACGCATGAGTCTCATCACACTTTAATAGTGTTTAAGCTCCCATTCAGCTGATGAAAACATGCTGCATGATCATGCAGAAGGATTACATCAAGATGTTCTGTAGACTGGAATGCAGGTGCGAAAAGCTCTGCACTTGACAGTGTGTTCTGGGTGGTTGTCAGGTTGTTGCTATGCTGTTAATTTGTTTTAACTGTGTTTCAGCGCATTGCTATGCAGTTGCCAGGGTGTTCTGGGTGGTTGCTTATTGGCCCCATAATCGCATAAATATGATCATTCTGATGTGACTTGAATGTACCATTAAAGGAATGGTTTGTTCAAAAATGAAAATTATCTAATATTTTTCTCACCCTCATTTGATCCAAGATGTGTATGACTTTATTTTTTTTCTGCAGAACACAAACAAAAAAAGATTTGCACCTGCAGATTAAAGAAAGTCAAATGCATCTGGGATGGCATGAGGGGGAGTAAATGATGAGCACCAACAATATAATAAGTTTCAATGGGTTTAATGAACTGTTCTGTAATGTATACAATTTACCTGTACTTTTGATAATTAAGTACATTTAATATCAGTTACTTTAATATTTTACTTAAGTTGTTTTGTCATGAGCTACTTTAACTTTTACTTGAGTCAATTTTCATGAAGGTAACTTTACTTTTACTCAAGTATGACAAATGGATACTTTATACAACACTGTTCAAATGTATCTATTGTATTTGTGTGCTATTGTGTCCCCTAGTGGTGAAAAAGATCATTGTGAGAGTGGAGCTAAACTCACTCAGCAATGAGAGCTACAGTCAAACTGAAGCCAACATCTTACAGCAGGTGAGAGTCTATATACTGTACCAGAACATATGTTATGCATTACAAAAATTATGTTCATCTATGAATAGTTCATCCATTTAAATTCAGTCATCATTTACTCAATTACCTAACACATGTGACTTACTTTCAAGGAAAACTAAAGTTGAATGTGTAAAGATTATCCAGGCTTCTTGTTTCCATATGCAATATAAATGAGGACTGGACCCAAATGTTCCCAAATGACAAAAAACACCATGAAAATAATAGTTAATATAAGCTTACAAGAGGGTGCTATATCCCTTTGTGTAGGGAACAGACCCAAGTTGATGCCATAGGACATCATTTCCATTTTTTGCTGTACTATTCATCAGATTCAGCAGAAACTGAAGCAGTCTGGAATGGCAGCGGATGCTGAAGTGACATGGAAAGTTCAAGCAGACGGTCAAGTGTTCCACGTGAAGGAAAATTATACACGACAGCAAAACTGGAAGGCTTGTAACCCATAATCTGAGCAAACAAGTTCCCATAATTAAACCTGGAGTTACGGTCATCTCCAGAAGTTATATCTTCACAACCCCTGGTGTCTGATTATATGGTCACTTCTCTATAAATCATCTTGAACAGTTTTCTTATGGATTAAAATGTTATGTTAATGCAATCTTTCCCTAATTAAATATTTAACATTACTTTTACAATTTTACGCGATGTTAGGCAATAATGCAGGGCAGTACAGCATAATTACATTTATTTAAATATTGAGATATGCATATCACAAAGTTTATGGCAACAAATATTGTCGAGAATATGCTGGGTGCATGATTGTCACTTGATGTGTGTGTGTGCAGCATGCATACTGTAAGCGCAGACCCAAAGCACGAGAAAAGCACTCCCCACGAGACCTTAGAGTGTCCCATTTGACAATTGCACTCAGAAGGGTGTTTAAACAAGTGTCACCTTTGCACCCTAAATGCCCCCTTCGACTCTGCAAGTAGAGTCCTGTCCCAAATGGCACAATTGAAGTGGACTTGCGGCCTCGTGGCCTTCATCTGCAAATTCTTATGAAGTCCACAAGGACGTAGGGTGTCCCATTTGATATTTGAGGTCTCCGAGGGGTGCTCGCGAGTGCCCCCTTTGCACCCTTAAGGTGCCCTTTGCTTATCCCGCATCAGTGAGGGCTCCACAGCAGACTATTACCAGAGATTATTTAGCAGAGACACCCAGTACTTCTCTGCAGACTGTAGCACGATGATGTAGTGGATCTAATCCCATGCGTATTAACATTTTAATATTTTGTTTTAATACTATAGAATTCTTAACGTCATTAACACTGTATATATTCACATATTTATATATTAGGGCTGCACAATTAATTAAAATGAAATTGCAGCATGACATTGTGTGAATATTGCTTGAAATTATTAAATAAAAACAAATATTCAATAGCGAGTTTAAAGTGTGTTCCTTTACCCTATCACTCGATGTCATGACTGCATGATTATAAAAAAAAACTTGAGTTCTTGAAGTCTGTCACAAATTCACACTTTTTCCACTCATGCCCCCTAATGGACTCGCTGACTAGTGTCCTATTGGTCTGCACTTGCTTACATCACCAAAGTCTGCACTCAGAGAAAGAACGCAAGGGTGCCATTTGGGACAGGGGCAGTGTATTAACATCATTTAGATAACAGTCAATGCAAGTAGCATTAGAATCTAAGCTATAATTCATGTATTTCATACCAGTCTGTTTATTCAAACAAATTAAAATGTTGGGGGTGGATTTAATTTACAATGGGGAATGACTTAAAAAAAGTATGTCCCCACCTAGTGGTCAACCTCGGCACTAGTGGCGGCTGTGGCTCAGGTGGTAGAGTGGGTCGGCCACTAATCCCAGGGTTGGCAGTTCGATTCCCGGACCACATGACTCTACATGCCGAAGTGTCCTTGACACTGAACCCCAAGTTACTCCCAATGGCAGTCTAGCACCCTGCATGGCAGCTCTGCTGTTACTGGTGTGTGAATGGGTGAATGTGATGCAGTGTAATGCGCTTTAAATACCACTAAGGTTAAAAGGGCGCTATATAAATGCAGACCATTTACCATTTAGTGTCTTATGAACAAGGAATGACAATTAAAGGGATTGTTCACCCAAGAATGAAAATGTTCTCATCAGGCACTTACCCTAATGCCATCTCAGATGTATATGACTTCATTTCTTCAGAAGAACACATTTGAAGGAAAATCGATTATAATGGATGTGGATGGTAACACGATTTTTGGTGCTCCAAAAAGCACAGATAATCAGCATTAACGTCATCCATACGACTCCAGCGGTTAAATGAATGTCTTATAAAGCGATACGATCACTTTTGGTGCGAAAAATATAGATATTTATGTACGTTTTAACTGTAAATCATAGCGTCTGGTAAGCAGCAGTATGCAAGGTCACGAGGTCTTTCCAGCGATGGCAACAGCAGATGCTCTCTACCTCTGTTGGCATTGCCTACATGTGCACCACCATGTCTCCTGAGCACTCTGTCTCTATGAGGCTTGTTGGTCCAGCCTCCTCCATCTCCCTGTACTCAGGTTCAAATAAATATGACATGCAAGAACTTGTATTTCCTCTTCTACCCTAAAATCAAAATCTTCAGACATCTTTGTTTCAATTTGCTTCAATTTGTTTACGTCATTTGGTCTGCACAGCGTTCCTCCTACTCCGTTGTAATCAGCGCTGCTCTTATGGTTGTGTCGTGCATGCGTCATTTCTCGTGTGAAAATGCCAATACGTCGCACGAGAGACCCCGTGACCTCATCCCTCTCATGAACGTACATACCGCTGCCCAACTGAAACAATTATTTATAGTTAAAACATACTTAAATATTGATCCTGACCATAAATGTATTGCTATGACATGGTGACACCGTTCAAAATATAAAAACTCTGTTTGCAATTTGGCATCTACAATTTCTTTGGCATGATGTTGCACAAATTTGGTGACAGGCTCATAAATCCCCTAGGAGGAAATGGCTGACTTCCTGTTGGGCGGAGCTAATGACTGTGAGTATGAAAGTTGTTTGGTTTGATAAGAACTATATATGTACAAATTTGGGTGAATGTAGGTGAAAATGGAGGTGCTACAGAGCCTCCCTTACATGCCTATGTTCAAGGGGGTGCTACAGCACCCCACCACCCCCCATTTTCAGTGCTTGGGCCCTAATAAACAACCAGGTGTTAGGTAATCACATAAACAATTTAAAATATTCACATAAATTAGTTTTGCTTAATTATTTTTCAATCCAAGAAATAACTCAACATAATATTACAATTGTATTTTAAATAACATAATATTTGGGTTTCCATTTGCCCATTTTTGCTTATGAATATGGTATTTTCCCATAAGTTAACAGAAATGAATAAGAAAGACCATCTTTGTTTATAATCCTTGTTCATTAGCAATTTTAGCCTGAAACTTTAATGTGGCTGAGCTGATGAATTAGCCACGCCCCTTCATTACAAAACCCCGCCCTCCAAAGTTAATTTTGAGGCCAGAACGTGCAAAAGAGCAGCATTGTTTGATCCAGTGGCTGTCAAATTCAACAGTGTCACAGTAATGCCCTCAAGTGACAAACATTATGAATCATAGCCTCAATAATCCGCTTCAAATGAGAACGAGGAAAATGATTGACAGTTGAAAAGCATCAATGTCCGCGGATATATTTTGTATATGTATATAAAGAAAATGTAGAAATGTCATTTTAAAAAATAAAGAAATGTCCTCTCACTTCCAACTGCTTTTATTTTCAGCAAATTTAACATGTGTAAATATTTGGATGAACATAAAAAGATTCAAAACTAAGACATAATCTGAGCAAGTTTCACAGACATGTGACAAACAGAAATAGAAAAATGTGTCCCTGAAAATCAAGAGTGACAGTCACCTCCTCCTCATGAACTGAATCAGATTTGCCAGTTCTTGCTGTGAGATGTTACTCCACTCTTCCACCAAAGCACTTGCGTTCCCGGACATTTCTGGGAATGGTCCTAGCCCTCACCCTCCGATCCAACAGGTCCCAGACGTGCTCAATGGGATTGAGATCTGGGCTTATCGCTGGCCATGGCAGAACACTGACATTCCTGTCTTTCAGGAGATCACGCACAGAATGAGCCGTATGATTTGTGGCATTGTCATGCTGGAGCGTCATGCCAGGAAGTGTACCACATGAGGGAGGACGATGTGTTCCCTGTAACGCACAGCATTGAGATTGCCTGCAATGACAACAAGCTCAGTCTGATGATGCTGAGACACACCACCCCAGACCATGACGGACCCTCCAGAGTACAGGCATCGTCTGTAAGCTGTTACTGTCTTAACGACCGTTCCACTGGTGCATGTTCATTAATTATTTATGAAAAAATTGTTTATACCCTTTAAAATAAAGATCTGTAAAGTTATTTGGAATTTACTAAATTATCTTAAATACATTGTCCTGAAAAACAGACAGAGTTTATATATATACATATGTTTTTAAGAAAGGTTAATGACACACAACGACTAAAAAATGTTTTCAAAGGCGATCCAAATGTTTTACTTTACACGCAAGTGAACAACAGTCTCTTCTCCAAACCACCAAAATCACATTCAGAGTCAATATCAGTCTGAAATCTTAGAAAAAGAGTTTTAACAGGGTACACCAAATGAATTATTTCTCACCTTGTTAGTTATAAAATACTTTTTTTTAGTTACAAGCATGCATATTTCCAGTCAATGCAGCCAGAGAGTTCTAGAAGATATGGGCTTGATTTCTGTCAGTAAATACCTTATAACATGACCATTCCACCTCCATCAGGTCTAAAAACATCTGCATCGATTACCTTTAAACAGGCATATTAAACCCAAGCGTGGTGGTGGCGTAGTGGGCTAAAGCACATAACTGGTAATCAGAAGGTCACTGGTTCGATCCCCACAGCCACCACCATTGTGTCCTTGAGTAAGGCACTTAACTCCAGGTTGTTCCGGGGGGATTGTCCCTGTAATAAGTGCACTGTAAGTCGCTTTGGATAAAAGCGTCTGCCAAATGCATAAATGTAAATATAAACCAGATGCAACAGCATCAAATAATATACTGAATTATTGGAATATTTTACCTATTAAGAAATTCTATGTAAGTATACAGGTGCCAATTCTTATTTAACATCTGTTTATGACTAAATAAAGTTTTGAGATTACATATTATTGTTAAGTTATTCCAAATTATACTTTTATTTTGCTAAAACATTGTTTATAAACAAGCAACCAGGAGAGTAAAAATTACTTCATTTATTTGGAATCTGACTAATCTCATAGTTACATTTCATCAGAAAAGCGATGCCATCCTTTTAAAAACAAAAGGGAAAAAAAGGCTACGTCCACATTCGTTCGGGCCATTTTCAAGTGTTTTCCATAAGATGTTTGTACACAGAAATGTTTGAAAATGCTTAAATCCCCTTCCTGCGCATGCCGAAAATTGCCGTTCCACGTACGAGCTGAAACAGTTATGCTCGTGTTCCTTCGACGGACAGCAATTCCCAGTAAACTCTGTGTCTCCTATGAAGGAATGCACTGTGAAGATTGCAGTAAATGTATCATTAATAATGTTATTTTTGGTTGAATGGGCATTTTCAAATGTATCCACATGAGAGAGCATTTTCAAAAATATCAGCTTTTGCCGTCGGCCAAAACAGAACAAGAGAACAAGACGCGTTTTCAAACTAAAGTGTTTCCGTGTGGACGTGGCTTTTTCCCTTTCTAGTTGTTTGATCTGCTCAACTGATTTATCGTGCTGAGAAGGATTCACTTACAGCGATATGGTTAAGTGTGAATTCGAGTAGGTTGCGTTGCAGTTCTGTGAGTAATTGTTGTGTATGTGTGTTTGCGAACACACAAGCACCTGAACAACAAACCATTCTGCTTTCTTCTCTAACGTGCATCCCCAAAGCCGAAACACCTCAGGGACTGACCTTATTGCCTTCCTAAGGTCAAAGTGCATCCTGGCGGATAAGGACTGTTCACATGCATAACGAGGGGCGGGAAGCCCCTCATGCGCTGACTGTCAGAGGTGCTGTTGTTGTAGATTTCACAGTCAGTAAAGAACGAGGGATCTCGCTGGAAATGACACAGAGAGACTCTTTCATGGCTTAATTTGCCACGCATGGCGACGACTTAAGAAGGGAGAGACATTAGCAGGTCATGAGAGAAAGAACAGCTCACATGATGTCCTGCAGTCATGCTCTTATGAGTCATGTGACCTTGATATAAAAGAGGACACAAATAAAGCAAATACTGTGATTGAGATGCATTGATATGTTTCTGATTTCATATTTGAGTTTAAACTGGTCACAGTGGTCTTGCCAGAGGAACAGTCTATCTGAAACATGAGGTCATGAGCAGGGCTGGACTGGTAATATGGAATCAGGGGCGGACTGGGCATCGGGAGAACCGAGCGGGCTGGTGGGACAGCCGCGAAATGGGCCATGAAACTTGCAGGGAAACGAATGGGACACGACAAGCAAAAATGAGCCACAGCGATACGCAGAAAAGGACCACAAACAAGTTTCGAGCCAGCTGCCATATTCCTCATGAGTAAACACATCTTTACCTGAAAACATTCAAGAAAGCCTTTTTGAACAGTCTTAAAAATGTAACACAAATACTTTTGTAAAATGTGTTTAATATAGAATACAAATAAGATGCTTCATACATTACAGATACAAAATAATGTGTGCTTCCAGGAAATACAGAAAGGACAATAGAAACAATGTGTGGAGATTTCTACAGCACACACACATGAGCACACACATGATTAAGTTATCTCTGATGCGTTTGAGGCCTTGGGGCATGTGGGAAGTGATCATAAAACTACCTCTAACTTGTATAAAGACCCTCTGTTCTCAAGAATGTCCTGATCCTCTGAATGCAAACAGCATTTGCAAAATCTTGAAAGCATGTACAAGTTTGACAAACATTGACAAATACACGATCTTAAAAGAGACGGAGCTGATCCACAGAAAATCACCCAATGATATAAACTCTTATTTCATGTGTAACGTTTAGTAATAGTACATAGTATTGTCTGGTATTAAAAGAGCAATCGGATATAGTTTGTTGACTTTAAAATGAGCAGAAATATAGCGCAAGATCAATCCATACACTCACAAGCCCAGCGATGGTTATGAGGATTCATGAGGACTTCTGAAAGCGCAGGCTTCCATTCAATGAACATTTGGTCATGCAAATTAAGCTGTGTTACGCCACATGTAGTCTCATCACAATTCCTCTAATATGAACGTTTGGAGAATACAACTTTTTGGCATTTTAACTATTAACATTTAAATGCAGTAAACGGACTGCTCATGCCTGTACTCAGATCAGTTTGGGGGTTTTAAGCTGATGTGTACTTGTTTGTGGCATGACTGTTGCTTTGATCAGATCCTCGCTCCGTCACCCTCAGCTTCACGCAGGACTGCTTGTCATCCATGGCTAACATGTCAGGAGTCACGCACCAGCAACACAGACAGGACTGGAAGACAACATGAAAGGAAAATTCATAATTATTAGATACACTGCATCATGGGTATTCTTTATATACTCTGAATAGTGCCATCAAATATATAGATGAGAATAAAGCCCACTATGAAAACATTGACTGAAACATATTCATACACCACTCTGATTTAAAAAACTAAATTGACTCCTAAAAGCGGCCTGCAATTTTTCACTCCTAAATTTAAAAGATCACTTTTCCAAACACACAATGGACTAATTGTGAAAAATTGCTCACATTTAGCAGAAAACCCTTAAAAAAAACATAAATAATACTGTACCCTCTCGCGACCCTGCGTTTACATGCGTGGACGTTGTATTTTGGCGTCGCTATGTGCAACGCATAATTAAAATGAAATTAAACCGACTGAACACTGTTCACAAGACTCTGCACTGTCATTAAAGGGTTAAACATTTGCTGCACCGAGTCACGTGACACAACAACATGACGTTGATTTCCATGAAGCGCTTCTACAGGCGCAGCGCCAACAAAAGTGCCTCTGCTAAGAAAGAGTAATTTCATACGATATGATGCTTTAAAAAAACATTTCTTTCATTATTCCCACAAAAGTTTCAACATTAAAACATCTGTGGGTCATTTTGCTAATTTAAACTTTGTTATGTTTAATTTAGTTATCTCTGTACATTACGGTTCTATTGATGAACATTAATAAATGCATTCATGCATAATCTAAAAACTGTGTCTTTCAGAGGCTTTATATGGAGTTATGATGAAAATAAGATGCATTTCAAACTGTTCTGAGACCAGTGCAGACAGACAGCACACTGGAGGTTAAGTCATGCACTAAATAGGGAGCAAGGGAGCATCCTATAGCTCTCTATAACTGTTCTGAGACCAGTGCAGACAGACAGCACATTGGAGGTTAAGTCATGCACTAAATAGGGAGCAAGGGAGCATCCTATAGCTCTCCTATAACTGTTCTGAGACCAGTGCAGACAGACAGCACACTGGAGGTTAAGTCATGCACTAAATAGGGAGCAAGGGAGCATCCTATAGCTCTCCTATAACTGTTCTGAGACCATTGCAGACAGACAGCACACTGGAGGTTACGTCATGCACTAAATAGGGAGCAAGGGAGCATCCTATAGCTCTCCTATAACTGTTCTGAGACCAGTGCAGACAGACAGCACACTGGAGGTTAAGTCATGCACTAAATAGGGAGCAAGGGAGCATCCTATAGCTCTCCTATAACTGTTCTGAGACCAGTGCAGACAGACTGGAGGTTAAGTCATGCACTAAATAGGGAGCAAGGGAGCATCCTATAGCTCTCCTATAACTGTTCTGAGACCATTGCAGACAGACAGCACACTGGAGGTTACGTCATGCACTAAATAGGGAGCAAGGGAGCATCCTATAGCTCTCCTATAACTGTTCTGAGACCAGTGCAGACAGACAGCACACTGGAGGTTAAGTCATGCACTAAATAGGGAGCAAGGGAGCATCCTATAGCTCTCCTATAACTGTTCTGAGACCAGTGCAGACAGACAGCACACTGGAGGTTAAGTCATGCACTAAATAGGGAGCAAGGGAGCATCCTATAGCTCTCCTATAACTGTTCTGAGACCAGTGCAGACAGACAGCACACTGGAGGTTACGTCATGCACTAAATAGGGAGCAAGGGATCATCCTATAGTTCTCTATAACTGTTCTGAGACCAGTGCAGACAGACAGCACACTGGAGGTTACGTCATGCACTAAATAGGGAGCAAGGGATCATCCTATAGTTCTCTATAACTGTTCTGAGACCAGCGCAGACAGACAGCACACTGGAGGTTAAGTCATGCACTAAATAGGGAGCAAGGGAGCATCCTATAGCTCTCCTATAACTGTTCTGAGACCAGAGCAGACAGACAGCACACTGGAGGTTAAGTCATGCACTAAATAGGGAGCAAGGGAGGATCCTATAGCTCTCCTATAACTGTTCTGAGACCAGTGCAGACAGACAGCACACTGGAGGTTAAGTCATGCACTAAATAGGGAGCAAGGGAGGATCCTATAGCTCTCTATGCAGTTAAGTGCGTTCACTCCTAAAATCTGATCAAAAGTTCAGTTTCAGGCTGCAGATGATGTTTGGATCACTCAACATGATTGACATGTTTGGATGATGCTGGACATTACTGTGAATCTGAATTAATTATGCAAATTTGTGATAAATATCTCAAAAACATGAATAATCATCACTCCTGGACATATAATAAACAATTTGACTTTCTATAATTTGATATTATTAAAAATTTCACTCCCACTGTCCACATACATTTTTAGGATTTATTTGTTTTGTTTGTTTATTAGGCGATTCTAATTGCAAATCCAATATATTTGTTTTTGTTTTGGTAGTTCTCCTCAATTGTTTTGGATGCAATTCTTGTTTTGCTCTCTCTCCCAGGAAAAGTCTTATTTTACTCCACTAGATGACAGCGATGACATTCTCTATCACCTTCCATCACAATATACCGATCTGAAATGTAGGTGGCGCTCTAACACAGCTGAGAACTCACATAATAAAAATCCAGTCAATTCTGGATGGCTTGTATGTTCCCCACTGTTTTGCAGAACATCTCGTCTTCTGAGTGGACTAGAAGCTCAGTCTAGGGGTTGAGCAAGTTTGACCTTTTAAACATCCGCTCACTAAAGAACGTTTCTAGTCAATGACCTCATCACCTCAAACGACCTGGACTTTATGTTCCTATTCTCAATGAATCAGCCCCTCAAACTTTACGTTCATGAGTATCTGTAGAGCTGTCAGGAGAGGTGGAGGATTAACGGCAATATTTGAAGACTTGGTGATCACTTGACCTTTGCAAATCTAAGTATTGTACTAAAAGGTGCTCCACATATTCTATTTATAATTATTTACAGGCCTCCAAAATACTCTCCTGGCCTTGTTGATGATTTTACAGAACTGTTATCAACTTCCTCTGAATTTGTCTGTTTTGTTATTGCTGTGGATTTCAACATTCATATAGAAAACCCTGAACTCAACACTGCCAAAGAACTCACAACAGTTTGTTACCCTTTTGACCTGATGAGGCCTCAGAGCTGGGGCGAGAGAGCATAGTTTATGTCTGCTATTGTTCTAAGAAACGTGCAGACATAGTACAGATATAGACCTAGAACAAAACAGGATGTGTTGCGAGACACCTGTCCTCGTATTTCGCTGAGATAAGTACATTTACGAGTCGTTTCCAAAAATAAAAGTAACAGTGGAGCTGTAGTCTATCTTTCCATTCAAACCGCAATTTTCACACTTCTAAGTCCTAACCGCCTGACGTGACACTTATGGTTATTGCATGATTGAGCGGAACTCTCTGTACCTAAAAAGGAAATGCCTGCTGACACAAGAGGGTATAAAGATCTTAACGAATATCTGGGTGTCAGATAAACACCTCAGCTCTCTCGCTCTTCACATCTGATCTCCGACTTTGAGGCCTCATCTCTGTACTTTAACTTTTTTCCATTTACTTACTTAGTTCAATAGACAAAGACAAGACTTTGTGTTGTTAGGTTTATTCCAGGACAAGAAATATCTACTTAACATTTATAATCAAACATTTATTTTCTGTATTATCGCATTTACTCTCGGTATTCATTAATTCATTTTTATTAATTTATAAATTTTTACAAATTAAAGTTGTTATTCCTTCCAAAAATCATCTAATTTATTGAATTTATTTCCATCTGCTGGATCTCACTGCATCCATCCATGACGTATGGAGTCCCACAAGGCTCAATTCTTGCACCGCTCCTGTTCAACCTGCATATGCTCCCACTAGGCCAAATTATGTAAAAAAAACTAATTGTGGGCCATAGCTATGCAGACAACACCCAGATCTATCTAGACCTATCACCAAACGACTACAGCCCCATAGACTCCCTGTGCCAGTGCATTGATGAAATGAACAGTTGAACTCCGATCACATTTCTTCTGCGAAGCTGACGTTCTCCTTCCAGGTTTTAATAATGCATTGAACAGGGGGTCTGGGGTATCTCAGCGAGTATGGATGCTGACTACCACCCCTCGAGTTGTGAGTTTGAATCCAGGGCGTGCTGAGTGACTCCAGTCAGGTCTCCTAAGCAACCACATTGTCCCGGTTGCTAGGGAGGGTAGAGTCACATGGGGTAACCTCCTCGTGGTGGTGATTAGTGGTTCTCTCAATGGGGCATGTGGTGAGTTGTGTGTGGATCGTGGAGAGTAGCACGAGCCTCCACATGCTGTGAGTCTCCACGGTGTCGTGCACAACGAGTCACATGATAAGATGCACGGATTGACGGTCTCAGAAGCGGACGCAACTGAGACTCGTCCTCCACCGCCCGGATTGAGGTGAGTAACCGCGCCACCACCAGGACCTACTAAGTAGTGGGAATTGGGCGTTCCAAATTGGGGAGAAAAGGGGATAAAAAATAAGAATAATGCGTTAGACAGTTCTTAACCCAAAGCCAGTGATTTCAGCAATCTCCTTAGTTGTTTTCTTTGCTTGATGCAGGCCAGTAATATGTCCTTTCTGAAACACAGAATCATCTTTTCCACGACCACAGGAAACGTCTTCCAACATGGTTGTTTAAGAAATGAGAAGCTGCATCAGTTAGGGTTAAAAGAATTGTTGACAGCTGAAACAAATTAATCACTGCAATAATGATCCAACATTGTATTAGGAACAGCTGACAGATAATAGTCAGTACTATATGAGAGAACTTAAATTTGATTTTGGTATTATTTTGAATATTTGTACATCTCTTACCCTGAAGCAGTTCTTGAATCGCTTGCTAACCATGTACAATGCGATTGGGTTGATGCAGGAGTTCACTGATGCCATGTTGATCCCAATATAATCAAGAACAAGGAGGAAGCTACAGGTATAAACAAACAAACACACAAACAAACATTTCTATTAGAGACCAGACACTGAAGGTGCTTAGACAGCCTTTTGTATTAAAGTCAATTGTTGAGAAATTTGGCACAGAATTTAGGGGCGGTTTAAGCTTAAATCTTACCAATTTTGGGAAGTATAGTTCTCTGCGGAAACAAAAATGGACGTTTTCCAATCAGTGAGCTTTTTTCAAACTAGGATGGGTGTTTTTCATTTTCATTTTCACTTTATGTTTTCTAAAATTTAGTGGCCAGTTCCCAATACCTTTCTCACCTTAATAATGTCTGAGCTCACCCGTTATTGCAAAACTAATTCGCCTTCGCTGACTTCAGTAGTTTAACCAACAATTTGAGGTCGGACTAGACTATAAAAATCACGATCTGTCACAAGAATGTTGTTTAGGCTATGTATGTAGGTCTAAGTCAACCTCCGGAAAATGATCACATTGAGGTTCCCAATATTGATTAGACGGTTGAAAATACCCACTGATTGGGAAACCTGATTTTTGTTTAATATCATCAATATTGAGGGCATCCTCTCAAACCCTCTAGCTCCTCCAAAAGCTCAACTTTTACATTTCTGCTCATACCTTTTTAACCATATGCTTCAGAAACCTCTGATCCCTTTAGTTCAATGCACCGGATGTTTCAATTTCCCCCGTCTTTGATTTGAATGAAAACTCTTACAAATTTGGTCCAATCTTTACCAAATTTGGGTTAGATTATCTTCAAGTAAAGCATCAAATGGATTTTGGTTTTTAATCTGTGTTCCAGAAATGACCTCTTGAAGATGACAACATGGAGGCCGAACAGAAAATTAGGCTAAACCATGCCAACGATTTGGTGTTTTCTTTGGTAGCTGAGCAGTGTGGGTACAGCGCCACCTTCTGGTTAAGAGATCACCAACATTACTAAATATGCATAATTTGGGATCTTCAACTCCAATTAAAAAAAACAACAAACAAGATTACAATATGTTTACAATCTTATAATTAACATACATTTAAAAAAAGGAAATATTCTCCTCAATAACATTTCCTCAAACACCTTCCATTACAATATAATTTTATTTTTCACAGAAATAACTACATTTTAATACATTTATTTCGCTTAATTGTGGTGCAAGAGAAAAAAGAAGCCATTTGCCTAAAACAAAGCCTTAAAGACCCAGCTGGTTGCTTCGGCAGCGGGTGGAACTAACTCAAAAGTGCTAATCCCTTTGGTTAGCGCTCACATGTCACAGTCCACATTCAGTAAATCAATTAGAGTGAAGGCAGACAACATATATACAATTATATAGATATAAAAGTGTGCCTTCGGCCATTTCTGCAATCCATCTTGAAGTATTTGTTTCCAGACAATGTACGAGAACTGATGTCCATCTACGGCCAAATGTAAAACAAGGTATTCCTCATGAAAGATTTGTGAAGATAGTTAATGTGTTGACTGATTCTATCTTACCTCAAGAGCTCGCAGCGGTTGGGGTCCTTTTCATCATAAGTGGTCATCTTAAGAATTCGACTGAGGTGAAGTGGAAGCCAGCACAGTGAAAACACCAGCACCAGACAGAACACGGTTTTAGCCACCTCACGCCTCTGTGTGGGGCACAATCATCTTTAAAGCTGATTGTTTTGCTTGATAATCACAGTACAAGAAGGCATAACGAGAGTAAATCTCCATAGTATTAATGAACTTTATGACAAGGTATGAAAGTGAATGTGATTTTAATTTTAGTCTTTAAGTGCATGTAGGAAGTATATGGGCTCTCTCAAAAGAATATACATTTCCAAAAATAATGTACAGAGGGCTCTGACCTGTTTCAACTGATCATTCAGTGCAATTTTAAGCCCGTTCTTCTTTCGGAGCATTTCACAGGTCATGAGAGTGTAGAATAAGGCAGTACAGGCCAACGGTAAGCAGAAGTAGAAACTAAAAAGCCACCAGTCTTTGACTGACTTATAAAACTGGAATTTAACAGAGAAACCAAATAGTCATGACAAGTAACAATTTATATTTTGCGAATAATTGTAACAAGAAGGGGATTAAAAGAACCAAGTTATTTGGGATTGTGCATTGAATTATTGAATGACATGCACAGACACACACTGACCTGCATGAACCTGGTTTTCTGCATGGGATGGAGCAAGCAGATCCTAAGATGCTCTCCTTTGTAGTCCATCGTGATCATGTCAAAGGCAATGGCCTCTGGTGCCGCAAGTAGGATGGACAGCACCCATATCACAATAATTTTAATGGCTGTCCATTTGGGTACACCGATGCCTTTGATGCGGTTCCATGATGCTACTGCTCGATACCTTAGGGACAATGTTATCAAAGCCAGATGCAAGATTAGTTGGTGCTACAAGTAAGGTTTTACATACTAAGAGCATACATATGAAACAAATGATATATATACCTGTCTATACTCAGTGCACACAAACTCAGCACTGTGATGCCAACTGATGCCTTCTGTATAAAGGGAACCAGTTTGCAAAGTCCAACACCAAATGGCCAATCTTCAGCCAGAAGCTGGAATACAGATACTGTACTGTCAGTATACGAAAGCGGACATAGAATTACACAGTGAATCAATGAATCAACAAAATAATAAAAGTCTATATTATATGTATGTTTGAGGAAGTAATAAGGAAAAGGATGACAAAAAGACACATCTGTTTATGATATTAATGTGTCTGTGGGAATTTCATTCACTAAAACTCACTGCAGTTTTTCCTCTGAGTGAAACAAATTTGCTCATTGCATTTGACTAATTGAGACCTTTCCAGTGATATATAACACATGAATATCTCATCTTGTTATGGTTTTACCAACTCTGAATATATTTGTTGGGACAACAAATTAGCAAATTATGAGAAGGAAACCGTACTTATCTGTCATCAAATTAAAAAAGCATTATTTAAGAATGGGTAGGATCAGCTATATGCATTGTAAAGTCCAGATTTGAAGCTTTAAAATGACAAACATTTAGCTCAGATCAAGTGGTTATTCATTTATTATGTAATTATTTATTTAGTTTTTTCCTCAGGGAGTGACCTTCACTAGCATGTTATAAGCTCAATTAAACCTTCTATCAAAAAATAAACGAAAATATGTTCAAAAAAGGAGTACAAAACCTGTCATAATGAATTATGTAATGCAATATCTTGTGATAATACATACAATATGAGAGATTTATGAACAATCTTAGTGGGCCGGTCATTTTTGACAGGTAAATGTGTTAATGTGTTAAAAGAATGTGTTAGCACAAAACCAAGGGTTAAGAGGTGTTCAAGACAGGTCTTTTCCCCTTTTCTCCCCAATCTGGAGCGCCCAATCCCCAATTCTCAAAGTCCTCATGGTGGCGCAGTTACTCACCTTAATCCATGTGTCGGAGGACGAATCTCAGTTGCCTAAGACCGTCTATCTGCGCATCTTATCACGTGACTTGTTGAGCACGTTACCGTGGAGATGTAGCGTGTGGAGGCTTCACACTATTCTCCGCGGCATCCACGCACCACTCACCACACGCCCCACCGAGAGCGAGAACCACATTATAGTGACCATGAGGAGGTTACCCCATGTGACTCTACCCTCCCTAGCAACCTGGCCAATTTGTTGCTAAGGAGACCTGGCTGGCGTCACTCACCACACGCCCTGGATTCAAACTCACGACTCCAGGTGTGATAGTCAGCGTCAATACTCGCTGAGATACCCAGAGCCCAGATCTTTGTAAGTTTGCCAAAAATAATACTATATTTTAAGAAGTCAGATGGGATGTTTTATAAAGTTGCAGCAAATAATTTCCTCAAGTATTAATACATTGCTCTATGTACATTTTGAGTGACAGGTTAATATAGAAATCATGCATCTATTATTATTATATTATTAATGAAAGTTCTCCTATAGACACCTAGTGTCACATGCTCCCAAAATTCATATTTGAAACATGTGGATTTATCTACAAAATTTAAAAAAAAAGTTGAGTTACTTTACTTTTTAATTACTTTTGAATGAGTGTGTGTTCAAAAGTTTGTCTCCACTTGTGAAATGTTTTATTTGCATTTTTTCTTATTTGATAGATTATTTTTCATTACAAATAATATTATCAACAACACACTCAAAATATAAAAATATCAAAAATATTTCATCCTGTTTTAAATTTCCATCAAATTGAATTGTGCAACAATTAACTAACTTCAATAAAAAAACAACACCAAAATGTATTATATTGAAATGCCTGAGTAACTCTTACAATTATTTCTGAATGCGTTTTAAGTAAAACGTTTGTGCAAAACATGATCAAAGAATCAGAATCAGCTTTATTGCCAAGTATGCTTACACGTACAAGGAATTTGTCTTGCTGACAGGAGCTTCCAGTCAACAACAATACAAAAACATCAGCAAGACAAAGATAATTAAAAACAAAAAAAAGAATAATAAAATAAATAATTATACATATACGTACATACACTCACCTTCATACATACCCACATACATACATGTAGTGCAAATCTATTACAATCTGTTATATAAAAAAAAATACAGTTTATTATGTACAGTGCAATGTATGTAATGGCATAAGTGGATATGTTGGTTAATATAAATAGACTTAACCATGTATTGCACATAATTATTGCTCAATGGGGCAATTTTAACTGTTCATGAGATGGATCGCCTGAGGGAAAAAACTATTCCTGTGCCTGACGGTTCTGGTGTTCAGAGCTCTGAAGCGCCGGCCAGAAGGCAACAGTTCAAAAAGGTAGTAGGCAGGGTGAGTGGGATACAGAGTGATTTTTACAGCCTTTTTCCTCACTCTGGAAGTTTATAGTTCTTGAAGGGGGGGCAGGGGGCAACCAATAATCCTCTCAGCAGTCCGAACTGTCCTCTGTAGTCTTCTGATGTCTGATTTCGTAGCTGCACCAAACCAGACAGTTATTGAAGTGCAGAGGACAAACTCAGTGACTGCTGAGTAGAACTGTTTCAGCAGCACCTGTGGCAGGTTGAACTTCCTCAGCTAGCAAAGGAAGTACAATCTCTTTTTCACAATGGAGTCAATGTGTGTCTCCGATTTCAGGTCCTGTGAGATGGTAGTGCCCAGGAACCTGAATGAATCCACTGCTGCCACAGTGCTGTTCAGAATGGTGAGGGGAGTTTTCTTCGTATAAAACATATAGTTCACTCAACAGTAATAAATCAAGAACATATAGTCCGCTCAACAGTAATAAATCTAGAACATATAGTCCGCTCAACAGTAATAAATCTAGAACATACAGTCCGCTCAACAGTAATAAATCTAGAACATATAGTTCACTCAACAGTAATAAATCAAGAACATATAGTCCGCTCAACAGTAATAAATCTAGAACATATAGTCCGCTCAACAGTAATAAATCTAGAACATATAGTCCGCTCAACAGTAATAAATCTAGAACATATAGTGCACTCAACAGTAATAAATCTAGAACATATAGTCCATCAACAGTAATAAATCAAGAACATATAGTCCGCTCAACAGTAATAAATCTAGAACATACAGTCCATCAACAGTAATAAATCTAGAACATATAGTCTATCAACAGTAATAAATCTAGAACATATATTCCGCTCAACAGTAATAAATCTAGAACATATAGTCCGCTCAACAGTAATAAATCTAGAACATATATTCCGCTCAACAGTAATAAATCTAGAACATATAGTCCGCTCAACAGTAATAAATCTAGAACATATAGTGCACTCAACAGTAATAAATCTAAAACATATAGTCCGCTCAACAGTAATAAATCTAGAACATATAGTCCACTCAACAGTAATAAATCTAGAACATATAGTCCGCTCAACAATAATACATCTAGAACATATAGTCCGCTCAACAGTAATAAATCTAGAACATATAGTCTATCAACAGTAATAAATCTAGAACATATAGTCCATCAACAGTAATAAATCTAGAACATATAGTCTATCAACAATAATACATCTAGAACATATATTCCGCTCAACAGTAATAAATCTAGAACATATAGTCCGCTCAACAGTAATAAATCTAGAACATATATTCCGCTCAACAGTAATAAATCTAGAACATATAGTCCGCTCAACAGTAATAAATCTAGAACATATTGTCTGCTCAACAGTAATAAATCTAGAACATATATTCCGCTCAACAGTAATAAATCTAGAACATATAGTCCGCTCAACAGTACTAAATCTAGAACATATATTCCGCTCAACAATAATACATCTAGAACATATAGTCCGCTCAACAGTAATAAATCTAGAACATATATTCCGCTCAACAATAATACATCTAGAACATATAGTCCCCTCAACAGTAATAAATAAAGAACATATAGTGCGCTCAACAGTAATAAATCTAAAACATATAGTCCGCTCAACAGTAATAAATCTAGAACATATAGTCCACTCAACAGTAATAAATCTAGAACATATAGTCCGCTCAACAATAATACATCTAGAACATATAGTCCGCTCAACAGTAATAAATCTAGAACATATAGTCCCCTCAACAGTAATAAATAAAGAACATATAGTCCGCTCAACAGTAATAAATCTAGAATATATATTCCGCTCAACAATAATAAATCAAGAACATATAGTCCGCTCAACAGTAATAAATCAAGAACATATATTCCTCTCAACAGTAATAAAACAAGAACATATAGTCCATCAGCAGTAATAAATCAAGAAAAAATAGTCTGCTCAACAGTAATAAATATAGAACATATAGTCTGCTCAACAGTAATAAATCTAGAACATATAGTCCGCTCAACAGTAATAAATCTAGAACATATAGTCCATCAACAGTAATAAATCTAGAACATATAGTCCGCTCAACAGTAATAAATCTAGAACACATAGTCCACTCAATAGTAATAAATCTAGAACATATAGTCCGCTCAACAGTAATAAATCTAGAACATATAGTCCGCTCAACAATAATACATCTAGAACATATAGTCCGCTCAACAGTAATAAATCTAGAACATATAGTCCCCTCAACAGTAATAAATAAAGAACATATAGTGCGCTCAACAGTAATAAATCTAAAACATATAGTCCGCTCAACAGTAATAAATCTAGAACATATAGTCCACTCAACAGTAATAAATCTAGAACATATAGTCCGCTCAACAATAATACATCTAGAACATATAGTCCGCTCAACAGTAATAAATCTAGAACATATAGTCCCCTCAACAGTAATAAATAAAGAACATATAGTCCGCTCAACAGTAATAAATCTAGAATATATATTCCGCTCAACAATAATAAATCAAGAACATATAGTCCGCTCAACAGTAATAAATATAGAACATATAGTCTGCTCAACAGTAATAAATCTAGAACATATAGTCCGCTCAACAGTAATAAATCTAGAACATATAGTCCATCAACAGTAATAAATCTAGAACATATAGTCCGCTCAACAGTAATAAATCTAGAACACATAGTCCACTCAACAGTAATAAATCTAGAACATATAGTCCGCTCAACAGTAATAAATCTAGAACATATAGTCCGCTCAACAGTAATAAATCTAGAACATATAGTCCGCTCAACAGTAATAAATCTAGAACATATAGTCCGCTCAACAGTAATAAATCTAGAACATATAGTCCGCTCAACAGTAATAAATCTAGAACATATTGTCTGCTCAACAGTAATAAATCTAGAACATATATTCCGCTCAACAGTAATAAATCTAGAACATATAGTCCGCTCAACAGTACTAAATCTAGAACATATATTCCGCTCAACAGTAATAAATCTAGGACATATAGTCCGCTCAACAGTAATAAATCTAGAACATATTGTCCGCTCAACAGTAATAAATCTAGAACATATAGTCCACTCAACAGTAATAAATCTAGAACACATAGTCCACTCAATAGTAATAAATCTAGAACACATAGTCCATCAACAGTAATAAATCTAGAACATATAGTCCGCTCAACAGTAATAAATCTAGAACATATAGTCTGCTCAACAGTAATAAATCTAGAACATATAGTCCGCTCAACAGTAATAAATCTAGAACATATAGTCCGCTCAACAGTAATAAATCTAGAACATATAGTCCGCTCAACAGTAATAAATCAAGAACATATATTCCGCTCAACAGTAATAAATCTAGAACATATATTCCGCAGGAGATATGTGATTTGGATTTGAAGCTTGCATTACTGCCAATGTTTAAACTGTCAATATTAAAATAAAGAAAAAACAATGACAGCAACGGTAAGAACCTGCACTGAGCGAGCACACACGAATGACACCGGTTTGGAGCGATTCAGACAACATGGGGTGGAGAATGACGTCACCGCTAGTGAAAACATTCTCGCTATATCTAGGAAAATTGTTACAACGTTTGTTTTAACGGCAGATGGGGTGTAGAATGACGTCACACAGCCCAAAAAAGAAGGCTTAATATCTCAAACACCAAACCAGCACAAACGAATGGAATTATTTTGGTGATTATTTCTTAATAAATTAAATAATTAGGAAACGCTATGTCTAAACAAATCATAAAATACAAAGGTGTGCTGCAAAATGGGCAATTTAAAAAAGTCAGCCAGGAGAGACTTTACCTTATACACGCTGATGGGAATGTCAATGACGATGTGCAGCAGGTCCCCGAGCGCAAGACTGGTGATGAGGATATTAGGGCCGTTCCGCATGCATTTATTCTTATAAATGATTCTGAGCAGTGTAGCATTTCCGATTATCCCAACCACAAAGACTAGGCATGAAACCACCGTGTTAATATACTTGAAAGTATCCCGTATTTCTGTGGGTCCGGCGCACATTGGCGGCACCACTCTTGTCCGTCGAGTCATGGACACATTGCGTTTCAATAAGATGTCTTTCCCAACGGCAGATTTGAGGGTTGGAGACATGTGTCCCGAGGAAAGTTGCCTCTGATCAGAAGTCCTCTCTTGTGCCCATATCGACACGAAGTGTGCCGTCAGGAGAACGAGCAAATAAACTATACGTCTCGTTTCCATCGTTTGTATGAACCGGTAATTAAATATTGTTTTGAACACTTTTCATTAAAAGCTGTTAAAAAGATTAAAAAGACAGCAACAAAGTTAAAGAAGAGGTTGAAAAACGCATTTGTTTACCCGTCGCAAAGTAATCTGAACGAAGACCCCTGAAAGTCCATTAAATGTCCGCATGTGCCTCAGTCTAAAAGTGTTTAATCGGTCTCTGAGGGGCATTGCCTCTCCCCAGTGGCAGTCCCACCCAATGTCTTCAGACTCTCAGAGGACTACAGAAACACTGGGATGCTGACTGTGCATGTGATCTATGGTTAATATTATTCACTGATGACTTGTGCCAACACTTCCACTGAACAGTGGCATAGAAAGTCATTCTAAAATGTGTTCAACATTAACAATTCTGGGCTATTTCAGAAGCCCACAGCACAATCATATATAATAATATTTGTTTGCACTGAGGCAAAAAATATGAAGTACATTCTATATTGAATAAGTTAGTTAAAGCTTGAAATATGAAGTAAACATTCTACATTCAAACATGTTAAAAATAAATAATCAATCTCTTAAGTAGGGCTGTCAATCGATTACAATTTTTAATCTAATTAATTACACGGTGTCCTGATTAATGAATCGCATATACAAATAGTTGCTGAATGCCCCTCATCAAACAATAATTCAATATATAATGATGAAATAATTATACATAGTTATCTTTAAATAAATATATATTCAGATAATTAAAATATATTACATTCTTGTGGCAGAAGAGTTAATCATTAATAAGACAATACAAAACGAATACATTGTATTGTTTACTACCATATTATTGAGCACAAATTATCACAACTAGCAAGAACATTCACAGTCCTGTTGTTAGTATATAACCCAAGGATAGATTAAACTAAACTAAACTAAACTAATCTAAACCTAGATTAATTCCCAATGTGTAGGGAATGAAAATTACACCCGGCCATGTGTCCTAGCAATGTTTACAACTTTATTGTATGACACACATGCATGGACGTTGTATTTTGGTTACGCTATACGTAATGCATAACTTAATTTCATTTAAACTGACTGATCTCAGTTCAGGAGACTTTGTGCTGTCAGTAAAGGGTTACATTTTCGAAGTACGGAGTCATGTGATCAAATAATATAGCGTCGATGACATCAGAGTTTGTGTTTGGTTAAAATGGCAAAATAATTACATCTGGTAAGAAAACGTCTAGGTTACGGATGTAACCTCCATTCCCTGATGGAGGGAACGAGACGTTGTGTTGAAGAAGCGACACTAGGGGTCTCTCTTGAGTGCCGAATATGCCTCTGATCTATGAAAAAAGGCCAATGTGAATTAGGCAGACAGTATTTACATACCCTGCCCCGGACATACGGGTATAAAAGCGGAAAAATACGTAGAGTTCATTCAGGAGTTTTCTGAGGAGCCAGAAATGGTCCGGCCACAAGAGTGGCTCGTCTCGTTCCCTCCATCAGGGAACGGAGGTTACATCCGTAAACTTGACATTCCCCATCTGTCGTTCACTTTGACTTTGTGTCGAAGAAGCTACACTAGGGGTTCAAATCACGCCATGCGCTGAGCCGTGTACGTCTACTGCTGACACAAGAGCGGGCAGGTATTTCACTTGCAAAGGTGACCGGTTGTGTCAGATTGCACGTACCCTTCACAATGCCCCATAAAAAGTCATCGGAATCCTTTTGGTTACCCTAAGCAGGGTAACAAGGCGACGCTTGCCAACCTGGGAACGGGCCTCTTTTTTCTCTATGTTTCTCGCATAGAGCCAAATGGCTGGGGCCCTTACATGCATCGTGGGAAGGGGGGTCTTACTCAGTTTCCTATTCTTTCAGAGGGAAAATACCCTGCGGAGACCACACCTGCCCAGGTACGGGGAGGTAAAGTGGTGAATACATCACATGGGCCATTCAGGTCACATGTGGAAAAATGGCGCGGTGGTAGATCCAGCCTCAAGGAGGGGGGAGTTGCTAAAGCACGGCGACCGGAGGGCAGCTAGAACTGCCTAAGGGAGACGCAGGGCCACTGGCAAGGGAACCGTACCGTGGAAAATACACACAGGATGAGTCCACACAGGAGTCTCGACCTGTGGAGCACCTATTCCAGTACATGGTAGATTTAAGTACCCGCAGTGGATTGGGTCATCGAATTCCTCTGCCGAATTGCGGACCCACAGGGCTAGGGAGGGGTCATCCAGGGATCTGAATATATGGAATCTCCTGGGACAGAAAGCACACAGTTTTACCTCGACCGAGGGAAAGGGCGCTAGGTGCAAGTGATCCACCTGGCCAGTCCGTCAGTGAGTTACCGAATTCTACCGGCTCGGACCTGAGAATACACGGCTAGATACTGACTCAACACTGAGATTGTAAAATCTCGCAAAGGTATTAGTCGTTCCCTTTCCGCTGTCCACCAAAGCAGACAAAGAGCTACTCAGAACGTCTAAAGCTCTGCATGCGGTCCAAGTAGGTACGCAAAGCACGTACCGGACACAGCAATGAAGGGGCTGGTGCTGCCTCCTCCTGGGGCAGCGCTTGCAGGTTCACTACCTGGTCTCTGAAGGACGTGGTAGGAACCTTGGGCACAGAAAGCCCGCTAACAGAAAACACTTGCTGGTCCCCGACCCTCTTGATGGAGGCAGGCACGATCAGCAGGGCAGTCTTTAGAAAGTTAGCCCTCAGTCAAACTGATTCTAGGGGCTCGAAGGGGGGTTTCTGAAGGCCCGTGAGGACCACTAAGAGATCCCAGGAGGGGAACAGGCTTTGCTGGGAAGGATTTAACCTCCAGGCACCTCTTAGGAACCTGATGATTAAGTCTTGCTTACCCAAAGACTTGCCATCTACAGGGTCATGGTGGGCCGCGATAGCACATACACCTTCAAGGTGGAAGGGGACAGCCTCCTCTCCAACCTCTCCTGCAGGAATAAGAGTGAAGAGGGGTGCCCTCCATGGAGACGTCAGCTCATCATGCACTTTCGGTAAAAACGGGACCAGGGGGGCGTGGCTGTGAGCGGCGCGGAGCCCCCAGGAACCAGTCATCCAACCACGATGGCTGTGGGGAGGATGGAGGGTTCCAGTCAAGCCCCACATCTGCGTGTCAGCCTCAGCCTGGGCGTGCTGGCCCGAAGGCGGCAGCCCAGCGGAGTCATCAGTGTCAGACGCCGTGCTCTCCACTTCGAGCTCTAAAGGATAGGCAGGCTGGCTGTAAGGCGAGCCGCTGTTGCCTTGAGCATGGCAGGAGTCAACAAGCGTGCCGGGGGGCAAGTGGTCCGAGGGGGCGTACCTGGCGGAGCTGCACCCGCTGCCGTCCCCAGATCGCCTCCATCGCCAGCCGCATTGTCCTCAATCCCATGGGAGGGTATGCAAATACTGTCTGCCTAGTGAGCGACAGACGGGGAACTAATTATGTTTTTACTAGGGCTGTCGATTTAACGCGTTAATCCAGTGCGATTAATTTTACAAAAATAACGCGTTTAAAATAATTAACGCATTTAATCGCACTTCCCCAGACCATAATTTGGAAGATTCCTGAGAAATTCAAGCTTGTAGTACCACCTGTATACTCCAGAGTGCAGTAAGTGAAACTTCAGCTGTATGAGCAACGCGCAGTTTATTACAGTGAAGAAAACACTTCAGTAAGCGTTCTTGCGTTCAAAACACATGAAGGGATCTCAAGATGCGTTTAAAGTATTAAACTATATTTAACTTGACAGTGACTTAAACATTTTATGTTTATGATGCAACACACCAAAGACACGACACAAGCATGTCTAATGCAGGGTGAGGCTGGATTGAGATTTAGTGCAAAATTAGGAAATTACCCCATAAATATCTAATCACAATTAAAATCAAAGAAATTTCCCTTCAAACTTATTTATAAGTACTACCTCACTAATTATGTTCTTGTAGATCGATTTAATTGTGATGTCGATATATCCTGTTCATTTTGTGGTCTGCAGGCAGAAACATTTTTTCATTTATTTTGGAGTTGTCCCGACTCGACTTGTTTTGGTCTGATTTCTGCAAGATTGTTAGAGATCATATCATTCCCAGCTTTCAACTTTGTTTTGAAAATGTTTTATTCGGTTTTTTTTAGCTATGACATGTCTCTTCATAAGGAATATTATTTGATTAATTTTCTGCTTTTGTTGGAAAAGTTTAGTATTCATAAATGTAAGTATGGTGGTTATAAACCATTAGTTTTAATTCAGAGGTTTAGCAATACCTAAGAACAGTTTCCAGTTTGAGTAACAAGAAAGCTGTAAAGTGTACTGAAATTGATATTTTTATTTAAACTGTTTATTTATTTTCCTTTTTGATGTTGTTTGTTTTAATATACCTCTTGGCTCTAGATGTAAAAGATTTGTAAGCATTAATTTAAAGAAATCAATAAATCTCCAACTGATTGACAAATTCACTTGTGTAATGGATTACTGTGAACTGTGTGCCAATGACTGACTTATGAACAATAATATGGTAATAAACAATACATTGTATTTTAAAGCTGCTTTTTGTATTGTCTTATCAATGATTAACTCTTCTGCTACAAGAATGTCATGCATTTTAATTATCTGAAGATTTTATATATATATATATCATTTAAAAATATTTAAAAATAACTATGTATAATTATATATTGACATAAATATGTATAATCATTATATATTGAATTATTTTTATGAGGGGCTTTCTCAGCAAATATTTGTATATGCGATTAATCGCGATTAATTAATCGGAAGACCATGTAATTAATTTGATTAAAAATGTTAATCGATTGACAGCCCTAGTTTTTACAGTTTGAAACCTGTTTGAGTCAAAAGTGTCTCTAGTTTCAAATGCCTTTTTTATTTTTAATTGAGCGATTTATCATGAAACAGATCACTTTTAAACATAATGGCCATGTACGTGGAATATATGCTCAGGCTTCATTAAAAGAAATCGTCTCGGGTTACATGTGTAACCCTTGTTCCCTGAAAAAGGCGGAACGAGATGTTGCGCTGCTTTGCCGCACTGGGACGTCCCAGGACTGCTCTTCAGAAAAAGGTATCTGTCGACACGCTGGTGACACCTCTATTTTATAGCCTGGCCACAGGTGCGTCTAATGATCTTCACCAGCCGAGGCTATAAATTCAGGTCAATGTTCATTGACGTGTTTCACACAAATTCACAGCTGCTCACAATGCAAGATTGTTCCCCGTAGCGCTTAGCAGCGCAACATCTCGTTCCGCCTTTTTCAGGGAACAAGGGTTACACATGTAACCCGAGACGTTCCCTTTACAAAAGGCTTCACTACGATGTTGCGCTGCTAAGCGCTACGGGGAACGCAATACCCACGCCGCCGCACTTGGGGCTGTCCGGACCCCTACGGTTGTGCAGTGTACTCACAAAAACGCGAGAGGTCTCAGACATGAGCTTGAGATGTCGACTCAAGGGCATAAGAGCCCGGAGTAGCATAAACATCTAAACCATTCAATTTTGATGAATGTGTGCGGAGAGGACCAGCCTGCCGCATCACAAACTTGTTCAGGCATGAGCTGAGATGTCGACTCAAGGGCATAGGAGCCCGGAGTAGCATGAACATCCAACTATAAAATCTGATGAATGTGTGCGGAGAGGACCAGCCTGCTGCATCACAAACTTGTTCAGTCATGAGCTGAGATGTCGACTCAAGGGCATAGGAGCCCGGAGTTGCATGAACATCCAACTATAAAATCTGATGAATGTGCGTGGAGAGGACCAGCCTGCCGCGTCACAAACTTGTTCAGGCATGAGTTTGGGATGTCGACTCAAGGACGTAAGAATCCGGAGTAGCAGAAACATCTAACCCATGAAGATTGATGAACGTGTGCGGAAAGGACCAGCCTGCCACATCACGAATGTGTTCAGGCACGAGCCTGCCATAAAAAACTGAAGAATGTGCGTGGAGAGGACCAGCCTGCCATGTCACAAACCTGTTCAGGCATGAGCTTGGGATGTCGACTCAAGGACGTAAGAGCCCGGAGTAGCATGAACATCCAAACTATAAAATCTGATGAATGTGTGCGGAGAGGACCAGCCTGCCGCATCACAAACCTGCTGCAGAGGGACCCCTCTAGCCAAGGCTTTAGAGGCGGCGACCCCTCTGGTGGAGTGAGCCCTGACACCTACTGGCGAAGCTTGACTGCGCGCCTCATAGGCCAGGGCAATAGCATCCCTCACCCAATGTGACATAGTCTGCTTGGTAGTGGCTGCCCCCTTGTTGCGGCCCCCAAAGCAGACAAACAATTGCCCCGACTTACGCCACTGGCTAGTGCGGTGGACATAAGTTTGAAGGGCACGGACTGGACAGAGTCCGTGAAGACTTTCCTGCTCCGGCGTTAAAAACGGCGGGGAGCAGAAGGCTTCCAGAGTGACAGGGTGTAGTGTCGAAAAAGGCACCTTAGGAAGGTAGTCAGGATGAGGATGCAGGATAGCTTTGGCCATACCTGGGGCAAACTCTAAACAGGCCGGCAAAACAGACAGAGCCTGTAGATCCCCGATTCTCTTAAGAGAGGTAATCGCCACAAGAAAAACCAGCTTGAGAGTCAGAAGTCTATCAGACGCTGACTCTAGAGGTTCAAAGGGGTTTCGGCCAGACCCTCCAGGACTATTGCTAAGTCCCATGAGGGAGTTCTGGTCCTAACAGGAGGCCTCAGTCGCCTGGCTCCACAAATGAAGCGAGTGAGTAGAGGGTGCCTCCCCAAAGGCGCCCCGTCCATCAAGGCGTGGCAAGCCGAAATGGCGGCCACATAAACCCTGAGAGTAGCGGGGCATATGCCTGCTGACAGTTTTTCCTGCAGAAAGTCCAGAACTGAAACAATTTGGCAGTTATCTGGATCTGCACCATGTGAACTGCACCACCTTTCGAAGACACCCCATTTATTGGTGTAGATTCTTCTGGTGGAGGGAGCCCTAGCACTAAGAATGGTCTCGATAACTTCAGGCGACAGCCCTGTGTTCCTCAGTTGGTACCCTTCAGGGGCCAAATATGAAGTTTCCACAATTCGGGCCGGGGATGAAATATCGTCCCCTGTGCCTGAGACAGAAGGTCCCTCCTGTCCGGAATCGCCCAAGGCGAGCCGTCGAGGAGAGATATAATTTCTGAGAAACAAATCCTGTTCGGCCAGTGAGGCGCTATCAGTAAGAGGCAAGACCCTTGCTGGCAAACTCTGGCTAAGACTCCCGGGAGCAGAGAAACCGGGGGAAAAGCATACAGAAACATTCTGGGCCATGTATGCGCCATCGCATCCAGACCCAGGGGGGCTGGGTGACTCAGAGAGAAGTAGAGGGGACATTGCGCAGTCTCTTGAGAGGCGAAGAGGTCCACTTCTGCTCTGTAAAATCTCTCCCAAATTTGTTGTACTACCTCGGGGTGGAGTTTCCACTGCCCCTCGGTATGTTCTGTCTGGACAGCAAATCTGCTCCCACATTTAGGCGTCCAGGGATGTAAATTGCCCTGAGTGACAGGAGCTTGCCCTGGGCCCAAAGGAGAATCCGACGTGCCAGCAAATTCAGGTGGCGAGAGCGTAGACCTCCTTGACGGTTTATGTACGAGACTGCTGCTGTGTTGTCCACCCGCACAAGGACATGGCAGCCTCTCAGATGTTGGAGGAAGTATTTCAGGGCCAGAAATACCGCCATCAGCTCGAGGCAGTTGATGTGCCAATCGAGCTGATGACCCTCCCATTCCCCTTGGGCTGGACGACCACTTAAGATCGCACCCCAACCCGTCAGGGAGGCGTCTGTCGTTAGCATCCTGCGACAACATGACGCACCGAGAGTGGGACCCAAGGTAAGGAACCGGGTCTGAGCCACATAGAAAGGGAACAGGCTCGAGCATAACCCTTATTTGCCTTAGGGGACTGGCCCTTGGATGAAATCCCCTGGCTTTTAGCCACAGCTGAAACAGTCTCATATGGAGAAGGCCCAAAGGAATTACCGTGGACGCAGATGCCATGAGACCTAGTATTCATTGATACTGATGAACAGTGCAACTTTGACCTAGCCTGAGATTGCTCAGGGAGTTCTGGATGGAGCTGACACGAGCGGGAGACAACTGTGCCCGCATCGTGAACGAGTTCCATATAATCCCTAGATAGATAATTTCCTGGGTTGGAGCAAGAACGCTCTTCTGGACGTTGAGTCTCAGACCCAGAGAACCTAGATGAGCCAAGACGATATCCCTGTGCTGAGCTGCCAGTTCTTGAGATTGTGCTAGTATCAGCCAGTCGTCTAAATATTTCAGAATGCGGATGCCCTGGAGTCGCAAAGGAGCCAGTGCTGCATCCATGCATTTCGTGAATGTGCGGGGTGATAGGGCTAGGCCGAATGGAAGAACCCGATACTGGAAGGCTTCGTCCCCGAAAGCAAACCTCAGGAACTTCCTGTGCTGTGGCAGAATTCCAGTATGGAAATATGCGTCCATGAGATCGATCGTGACCAGCCAATCATGATGTTGGATCTGAGACACGACCGACTTGACAGTTAGCATCTTGAACTTGAACACCCTGACTGAGCGGTTCAAGCCTCGAAGATCTAGAATCGGACGCAACCCCCCACCCTTCTTGGGAACCAGGAAGTATCTGCTGTAATAGCCGGACTCTTTCTCTGGAGGGGGAACATGTTCTATGGCCCCTTTTGCCAAGAGATTTTGCAGTTCCTTCCACAGTAGACATGCCTGCTTCGGTCTTACGGTAGTGGGAACCACGCCGTTGAAACGCGGAGGGCAGCGAGCGAATTGAATTCTGTAGCCTTTTTCTACTGTCTTTAGAACCCACATAGAAATACCTGGCAGAAGTTTCCACGCTGCAAGGTTCTCTGAGATGGGTACTAATTTCAACACTTCCTGTTGAGGGGGTGTTGAGTGTTCCGTGTCCTGGACTAAGGCAGGAAGCAACGGTACACCCAACTCTTTGTTGGAAGCCTCTATCACCCGAAACACCAAAGGCGGCGGGAGTGAAGAGGTTTCGTGAGGGTATCGGGAGGGCCAAAGTGGATGATACACGTGCCCCATCCCGAAGGGAACTACCCTCACAAGGTTGGGTACAAGAACGTCAGGGCTTCTTTCTTTTAGAGATCACAGCCCTGAGGTCCTGCTTGGGTGGCTGCTGAGGGCGACGAGCCTGTCCCCAGTCCCTACGAGGGGGAGCACGACTCGCCACGCTCTGTTTTTGAGCCTCTCTCCTAGCAGAGGCGGGGCGAGACTGGGTGGCCGACGGCCCCGCCCCCTGAGTGCGGCGAGGAAGAAACTGCCCAAAGGCTTCCTCATGGCTTTTCGCCTCCTGGAATCTGGAGATAACCAGTATTCATGGCGTCTCGAAGAGACCAGAAGGCGAAACCGGGCATCGATTAGGAAAACTCTGTCCCTATCTCGGATGCCTGACAGGTTAAGCCATAAATGCCTCTCCGTACTGACCAAAGCGGACATAGACCGGCCAATGGCACGGGCTGACTGCTTGGTCGCTGGAGAGACAAATCCGTAGCTCCGACGAAGCTCTAAAAGGCCTCTTCGTCGAGAGTTTCACCCGCACTCAGATCTTTTAGCAGGTCAGCCTGGTACGCCTGTAACACAGCCATGGTGTGCAGCGCAGCACCAGCCTGACCTGCCGCTTGATAAGCCCTCCCCACTAGCATGGAGGTAGTCCTGCATGGCTTAGAGGGGAGAGCAGGTTTTTCAAGGACGATGCCGAACCCGGCAGAGATAACCCGCAAGTGTCTCTTCGACCGGTGGCATCCTCGAATACCCTCAGCCTCAGCACCCACGATAGTCGAATATAACGACGTCGAGGGCACGTGGAACGCCGAGGTATAAGGGTTCCTCCACAAACGAGCAAGCTCATCGTGGAGGTCATCAAAGAAGGGAAGGGACTGATGAGGTGTTCCCTTCCCTTGGCCATCAGACAGAAATCTATCCTCTAATTTGGAGCATTTGGGGTTTCTTGGTCACGTGGCCAGTCTAATTGAAGTCTGGCCACAGCACGAGTCACCACATCGAGTAACTCCTCAGAGGATTTTGTATCCTGCTTTGAGTGCTCTGATGTGGGTAACTCGAACTCTATAGACCCAAGGGAATCGAGGTCCCCTCCTGAACTGAAGAGGCCGGGCGCTTCAAGAACATGAGAAGGACCAGCCGGATCTGGGGAGAGAGCGAGCGAAAGGGACGCACCCGCCTCTCGCTCCTCAGCCAGATCCATATGAGAGCCCCACGAATGAAGTCGCGGTGCTGGCTCTCGAAGTAAGCGTAGGCGAGCGAAGCATCCCGACCGATAGAAGGTCACAATGCGCGCACCCGGCCCGCCCCAACGCGAGAGCCGAGTGCTCTTCCCCCAAACAAACAAAGCAAAACTCTTGCGTGTCCTTGTCTGTCATGAGACGTTGACAAGGAAACACGCATCGCTTGCTCTGTTTCTCTGTCATTCTCTCTTTTTTATATATATATTACTCTTTCAGAGCAGAGAGAGAAAGAAAGAAAGTTCTGCGCACTGCCTAACAATTTCTAACTCCTAACAAAGAGGGAAGAAGGTTTTGTAGCAGGTTGTGAGACACACAGCATAGTATGCTCTGAATGAAAAAAATCTGTCGACACGCTGGTGACGCCTCTATTTTATAGCCTGGCCACAGGTGCGTCTAATGATCTTCACCAGCCGAGGCTATAAATTCAGGTCAATGTTCATTGACGTGTTTCACACAAATTCACAGCTGCTCACAATGCAAGATTGTTCCCCGTAGCGCTTAGCAGCGCAACATCGTTGTGAAGCCTTTTGTAAAGGGAACCTGTATTTACTATAGTGTTTAAATGACGCTATAGCTTAGTGTTATTTAAATTTCACGATGTAGTCCCATTGTCCACATATTATTAGAACTAATACTAAAAACGTATCTGTAAGTGATGTCTATATGAGCGATCATAATATTGTTCTGTTTGATCTTCACTTCAGTTCTGTCCCAAAGCCTTCAGTAGTTAGGTCTCAGAGACGTGTTATCACGGCAAATACTGCAGATACATTTTCTGATTTGTTTGATCCTGCTTTAGTTATGGACTGCCTTGATGTGGATGATTTCGTTCACTGTTTAAACAATCACTGTGTAAAAATTCTGGATCAGGTGGCCCCTGTTAAATCAAACTTGTCTACTCGGGAAAAAATGTGGCCTTGGATTAATGAAGAGATTTTAAATCTTAAGAGACTGTGTCGAAAGACTGAACGCCTGTGGAAATCCACTAGCCTTGAGGTGCACAGGTTGTATCTTAGGGATCTTGTGTTGTCCTATAATGAGACGGTTGGAAAAGCCATATCTGACTATATCCGTCATCTAGTAACATTAAACAAAACAAAAAAAATCCTAAAGTGTTGTTTGACAATACACTTGTTTGCCCTGCTGCCCCAGTTATCCCTGTTTTTTGTGAAGCTGACAGCAATGCCTTTTTGGGATTTTTTACAAATAAAATCAAAATGATTAAAGATAAAATCCCGTCCCATTCGTGGGGTACCGCTGCTGTCTTTAAACCAGTCTCCAGCAAGTGGTCCACTTTTAGGACCGTGACGATTGCTGATATTTTCAAATTGGTGACCAGGATGAAGCCATCTTCCTGTTCATCGGACGTCATCCCTTTTAGATTATTCCAAAAAGTGTTTGAAGAAATTGGCCCTTGTGTAACTAAAATGGTTAACCTCTCGCTGTCTACTGGCGTTTTTCCAGATGCTTTTAAGCATGCTATAGTGAAACCGTTACTAAAGAAGGCAGGTTTGGACCCGTCGGATTTTAATAGTTTTAGGCCTATTTCTAAGCTCCCATTTTTATCCAAGATCATTGAGAAGGTAGTCTGCGAACAGTTGACATTTTTCCTGGACAAAAGTAACATCCATGAGCCATTTCAGTCAGGTTTTCGTAAACAACACTCTACAGAAACGGCTTTACTGAAAGTGTCAAATGACATTATGATGTCTGCTGATTCTGGAAAACACACTGTTCTGGTTCTCTTGGATCTGTCCTCAGCCTTTGATACCATCGACCACCAGGTTTTGCTGAAAAGATTAAGGGACCAAGTAGGGCTGTCAGGGTCAGTTCTGCAGTGGTTCACTTCATATTTATCTGGGCGTAGTTTCAGTGTTACAGCTAACCAAATTAGGTCTGAGTCTGCGGCCTTGCTCTGTGGAGTGCCTCAAGGCTCCGTACTGGGTCCTGTTTTATTTTTGTTGTATTTGATCCCGTTGGGAAAGATCATACAAAGGTTCAGTGATGTTTCTTTTCACTTGTTTGCTGATGATATCCAACTTTACTGCTGCTTTAAGCCGTCAGATATCTGTAAGTTAAACTCCTTGCTCCTTTGTCTTGTGGAAATAAAAAAATGTGATAACACCCTGCAGCTAAATGCAGACAAAACAGAAACACTGATCATTGCCCCGGAGGTTGCAATCCCTGGGATTAAACAATACTTGGGTGATCTAGGCCAGTCTGCTAAGCCAAGACTTAGAAATTTGGGAGTTATTCTGGACAAAGACATGTCATTAGTGCATCACTGCAAGCAGCTGACGAGAAACTGCTTCTTTCAATTAAGGAAAATCTCGAAACTTAGAAATATGGTTTCACAAAATGATTTGGAGCTTATCATTCATGCCTTTGTGTCTTCGCGTTTAGACTATTGCAATAGTTTATTTTCATGTCTAAACCAGAAGGAGCTCTCTCGACTGCAATTACTGCAAAACTCTGCAGCCAGAATTTTAACACGTACAAATGGGAGGTCTCATATATCCCCTATCCTAAAAGAACTTCACTGGCTACCAGTGTCTTATAGGATACATTTTAAAATTTTGGTTTTAGTTTTCAGAGCTTTGCATGGTCAGGCACCTCCCTATATTAGTGACTTGATTCAGCGTTATACTCCTGTGCGTGCTTTGAGGTCTGTGGATCAGAACCTGTTGATGGTTCCACGCACTCGCTATCGTACTAGAGGTGACCCGATCTTTTCAGGCTGTTGCCTCTAGGTTGTGGAATGACCTCCCACCGTCTATGCGCTCTCTTGACTCTGTTGATGCCTTCAAATGCAGACTAAAGACCCATTTATTTGTTCAGGCTTTTAATTAGCTGCTTGTGGGTTGATATGATCATGTACTGTATATGCTTTTATTGTGTGTATTTTATGATATAAATGTTTTAGTTGTGAAGCACTTTGTGGCCTTATACCTGTGAAAGGTGCTATATAAATAAACTTTTACTTACTTTAAAACTATTTGGTGTAAAAAAAATGGTTTTGCATGTTTTGCATGGGCTACTAGTTACAAATCAGAAAGAGGAATGAAAAATACACACAGCGGTCACGCTCGGGTGTCAGGAGTAGGTGTACTGTACAAACAAATGTATGGAAATAAAAAAATAAAATAAAATGTAGAAAATAAAAAATAAAATAAAATAACAATCCAAACTATTTTACAATTTAGCTTCTTGAAAGTCACCACCCCATGCTTAGACTTAGATATATTTCAATTTGGGTCTGTTCCTCACTCAAATCTATTGCATGACTTCAGAAGACTTTAAATATAGTTCACCAAGCAGAAAAACTTGAACGATGCGGAGCCATGCTCCCATTTTGCATTTCCCATTTTGTTTGAATTTGCATAAAGAGCATTTTGCATGAAAAACAACCTCTACATCCGTGACTCATATTTTTGTAAGAGTAGGATGAGAGGTTTGCATGGTGGCAATGTAAACTTTCCTGACCACTGTAATTATAAGATGTGAAAATATCTACTTAAACATTAGGGAATTGTCCTTGTCACTCGCACCTACGCACTGCGGGTGGTGTTGAAGGGTACTATTCTTCGAAAAGTTTCTTTGGAACATTGTATAATGTGAAAAACACTATAGAATTACACTGAAACCGTTGGGCAGCTCAAACTCACACAGACATACAGAATACTCTGGCATTATCCATGACAGTAAACTACACAATCAGTCTCACTTGTATCATGCCCGATAAAACAACAATGATTTTTATTCAGATATTCAGATAATACATTTGAAAACACTTTTTGCTCTGTTCCCCATACTATGCTATCTCATGACATCTAAACACTTTTACTATAGCACAAGAGGCGATACAGTAATTGCATTTTAATCTCTCATTTGCTTTTATGAAACTATCGGTTAGGTTTAGTGTTTGGGGTAGGGAGGGAAGTTTGGTTCATTTAAAACCTTGGGAGAAACAGGCTCAGCTGGGTGAGTCAGTTATCCTCTGGCATGAATGTTTAAAAACTGAATGGCCTGTTGAGTGAACTGTTGGATTAATAATTAAGTGTCTTTAAAGTTCATCCCAAATGAACTGCAGAGGTACAGGTATAGATGCAGTTTCCTTTGCTGTTTGATTGGTAAATGCTTTAGTTGACAGTAATTTGTTCTCTATATGTTCCATTTTAAAAGAATGAAGAGATCCAGGCAGTGGTCAGTGAGGTGTGCCTTTCAGTCTAGCTGGATTCAGGCAGTAGTTCATTGTCTGTGAAGTCCATCCTTAGAATAAAATACACAGCATGCGTGTGCAGTTGTATGAAGCCTGCTTGTTTGGAGGTCTATGTTTGAGTAAGCCTTGTTTGGAGATATTATCCTCATTTATATATTTCCATTAGGTAATGAGAATGGTGCAAGGTCTTCTTCAAATTATTATCTTGCTTGGTGAGTTACAAAAAGTTTTAATAAACTTTGTAATACACTGATTAGCCAAAATATTATGACCCATCACAGGTGAAGCAAATCATGTTGATCATCTCCTAACAAGGCCACATGTCAAGGTCTGGGTAGATTAGATGGTAAGAGAACGATCAGTTCTCATAGTCAAAATGTTGAATGCAGGAGAAATTGACAAGGGCCAAATTGTTCAGGCCAGACGACTGGGTCAGAGCATCTCTGAAATGACAAATTTGTGGGGTGCTCCCAGACAGCAGTGGTGAGAACTGTATTATATAGACTAATATTCACACTAATAAATCAATAAACCAGAGGACGCTACTCACTCCTGTTACCTCAGTCCTTTATATGAGTAACAGGACTGAGTTTTTAGCATAGAATTAGCAAATACATTAAATAAAGCCACATGGCATCCATGCTACTAGCATGATGACACTGAGCACATAGTGATTTACCAAAAAAATAGTATTTTTAAAATACACCTAAATCTAAGAAATAATTTAGGTAACAGGACAGTACGTTGAGATTGACCTTCTCAGACATAGTTACAAAATCATCAAATATACAGAAAAGGAGAGAACTTACTTTTGGTCTTCTCATGGCCTTCAGAATATCCAAATTCCTGTTGAACATGTGACTTGTGGAATGTTCCAAATTTTCCAGGTTTCAATGTGCAGGGCACTTTTCTTAAAAATAAAATGTATTTTACAGTTCATTTTCATGCATATTTATACATATAATGTCCTGGGGACGGAAATGGCAACCATTCGGCAGAATGACTCCTCTAAAGACACCTAGATTGAGCTTGTAGTCCACTCAGAGGCCGAGATATTCAATGAAATAATGAGGGTGTTGCTTGAACTGAACATTAGACTGAATGTCTATGGACGAACACATCTGTGAGGGCTCTGTTCTTTGTATCATAAGATTATAAAGACATGTGATATTTTTTATGAATAATTGGGAGTTTTTTTTATTTTATTTGGGTGGTTCTCTGAAACATTTGACTAATTTTTGGTAATTAATCCACAGTATGTTTCTACATTAGTCTACTTGTATCAACTTACCTTAATTTAAATAGTTAAGTTAATTCTATATGATCACCAAGTAGAGTGAACTTCAATGCAAACGTTCGGAGACACCATTACTCAATTCAAGTGAGGGAACGAGTTTACTCAATCCATTGAGTAAAGTCAACTTATCAGAATGTCTTCTCACATGACCAATCGCAACATGGAAAGCTTGAATATGTAGAGTGTTATATGAGCATAAATTACCATGTCTGTGCATATTGTGTGTTTTGTGTGACATTATGTTTACATAAGTGATGAGAAAGAACGTTGTAAGAGTGGAGCTTAAATCATATCTCAATGGCTACATTCACACAGGAAGAGAAATTAAGATTTTTTTTGGAAGCCGTCACTCAAATCTGTTTAGGTTTTGGTAGTCTGAACATAATAAATTACATTTTTACAAGCCTCATCAAAACCACATTTGTAGATTGTTTGGAATTCAATTAAAATCCGATTTTTCTTAACACGCCTCAGTCTGAATGGTCAGATCAGATTTCATGGGGGTTTTTTGTATTTGCTGTGCTCGACAGTTGTAACACATCAGGTTTTGTGACGAGATAACATAATGCCTTCACAGGGCACTTTGAATATAATACAATAATGATGGTGGACATCATTGACAGGATTGTTACAAACAGAATTTTCAATAAAAATGACTTCAAAAGTGAGTTAACTGATAACCCTGTCCCTGACAACCATGTCACTCATGTTTATCACATCTGTTTGTTATGTTCGTCAGCTATAGTTTGTCAGTGCAGTCAGTAATGCAGCAGATTGAAAGGTAAACATCAGAACATCTTTTGCAGATCAGCAGACAACGGTGCGGTGGTGGATTGTGTCTGTTGTGTGTTGATTTCATGCTATGTTGTAACGTAGTTGGTGAGAAACCATGTTGGAAAGTAAATAAAGTCCATCTTTTACTCTCTGTGACAACGAGCTTATACATAAACATGTAAACATGTTTTATTCAGGATTCACGGTTTGGTTCCCACTTCAACAGAACAATTCCAGTCGTTACATTTACAAAATGTAATATTTAATCGTCTGTTTTTCCACCGTTGAAAGTTTCCCCTGAACTTGTGCAGCAGAATATGGTGTAACACCGCTGTTATCTCTTGTCTCGGCAGCTGTAAATGCTTCTTGTTTTACAACCTGCTAATAATTGACTGGCAGTATTTAAATGGTATTAAAATAGTCAGCATATGACCGATACTAAACTGTACTGATGTTTATATAGCTATTTATTAAATGTCAAATATTCTTTGATCAAAATATTTCTTCATGAAAGCATCCTTCTGAGTATCTTTGCATTGTCATATTGGTGCAAAATCAGTCCACATAGAAAATGTCTGTTTTCATTCCAGTACAAAAAGTAACTATATCGGCCACCATATTGGTAATCGGCTCATTTACCCCCTATGGGATTTATCTTCTCAGAAAACCCATATCGGTCGGGCACTAGTGCATTTCAAACTGTTCTGAGACCAGTGCAGACAGACAGCACACTGGAGGTTAAGTCATGCACTAAATAGGGAGCAAGGGAGCATCCTATAGCTCTATATAACTGTTCTGAGACCAGTGCAGACAGACAGCACACTGGAGGTTAAGTCATGCACTAAATAGGGAGCAAGGGAGCGTCCTATAGCTCTATATAACTGTTCTGAGACCAGTGCAGACAGACAGCACACTGGAGGTTAAGTCATTCACTAAATAGTGAGCAAGGGAGCATCCTATAGCTCTCATATAACTGTTCTGAGACCAGTGCAGACAGACAGCACACTGGAGGTTAAGTCATGCACTAAATAGGGAGCAAGGGAGCATCCTATAGCTCTCTATAACTGTTCTGAGACCAGTGCAGACAGACAGCACACTGGAGGTTAAGTCATTCACTAAATAGTGAGCAAGGGAGCATCCTATAACTCTCTATAACTGTTCTGAGACCAGTGCAGACAGACAGCACACTGGAGGTTAAGTCATGCACTAAATAGGGAGCAAGGGAGCATCCTATAACTCTCTATAACTGTTCTGAGACCAGTGCAGACAGACAGCACACTGGAGGTTAAGTCATGCACTAAATAGGGAGCAAGGGAGCATCCTATAGCTCTCTATAACTGTTCTGAGACCAGTGCAGACAGACAGCACACTGGAGGTTAAGTCATTCACTAAATAGTGAGCAAGGGAGCATCCTATAGCTCTCTATAACTGTTCTGAGACCAGTGCAGACAGACAGCACACTGGAGGTTAAGTCAAGCACTAAATAGTGAGCAAGGGAGCATCCTATAGCTCTATATAACTGTTCTGAGACCAGTGCAGACAGACAGCACACTGGAGGTTAAGTCATGCACTAAATAGGGAGCAAGGGAGCGTCCTATATCTCTCCTATAACTGTTCTGAGACCAGTGCAGACAGACAGCACACTGGAGGTTAGTCATTCACTAAATAGTGAGCAAGGGAGCATCCTATAGCTCTATATAACTGTTCTGAGACCAGTGCAGACAGACAGCACACTGGAGGTTAAGTCATTCACTAAATAGGGAGCAAGGGAGCATCCTATAGCTCTCTATAACTGTTCTGAGACCAGTGCAGACAGACAGCACACTGGAGGTTAAGTCATGCACTAAATAGGGAGCAAGGGAGCATCCTATAGCTCTCCTATAACTGATCTGAGACCAGTGCAGACAGACAGCACACTGGAGGTTAAGTCATGCATTAAATAGGGAGCAAGGGAGCATCCTATATCTCTCTATGCAGTTAAGTGTGTTCACTCCTAAAATCTGATCAAAAGTTCAGTTTCAGGCTGCAGATGATGTTTGGACACTCAATGATCATCAGTTCATAGATTCAACATTTATAATGGATCATTTTATCTGATCATGATTGACGGTGATTGGATGATGCTGGATGTTACTTTACATCTGAATTAATTATGATCATTTATGATGTGATGACTCAACAACATGAATCATCATCAGCACTCCTGGACACATAATAAACATAATGAACAAGACTTTCTATAGATTGATAAAGAGTATGTGGACATCAGTTTTTTAGGAAGTTGACACACTCCGCTGAACATCGACGGCTCCTCTGTGGAGATCGTCAAGAGCACCAAATTTCTTGGTGTTCACCTGGCGGAGAACCTCACCTGGTCCCTCAACACCAGCTCTATCACCAAGAAAGCCCAGCAGCATCTCTACTTTCTTCGAAGGCTGAGGAAAGCACATCTCCCAACCCCCATCCTCACTACATTCTATAGAGGGACTATTGAGAGCATCCTGAGCAGCTGCATCACTGCCTGGTTTGGGACTTGCACCGTTTCGGACCGCAAAGCCCTGCAGAGGATAGTGAGGACAGCTGAGAAGATCATTTGGGTCTCTCTTCCCTCCATCAAAGACATTTACAAAAAACACTGTATCCATAAAGCAACCAGCATTGTGGACGACCCCACACACCCCTCACACAAACTCTTTACCCTCCTCCCGTCTGGCAAGAGGTACCGAAGCATTCGGGCCCTCACGGCCAGACTGTGTAACAGCTTCTTCCCCAAGCCATCAGACTCCTCAATACTCAGAGACTGGTTTGACACACACGTGTCCTGAGTTGCACTTTAATTACTGTCACTTTATAACTGTCTGCTACCTCAATAACTGCTATGTGCATAGAACATTATCTCATAGTATGTTATGTTTACATTTTTAGAAACTGTCATCTTTTTGCACTACTGAGTACTGGTCGAGCTGCACTGTCTATTGTCCTGTTCATTGTCAGTAATTTGTTGTACTGTCCTGTACTTTTTGCACATGTTTGCACGTGCACTTTATATAGGTATATATAGGTAGTTTATATAGGTATTTTATTTCGTTGTGTTGTCTCATGTGGTCCTATGTTGGTCCTTTGTTGTTTTTATGTAGCACCATGGTCCTGGAGGAACGTTGTCTTGTTTTGCTGTGTACTGTACTAACTGTATATGGTTGAAACGACAATAAAAACCACTTGACTTGACTTGACAGTTATAGTTTAGGATAGTTTATTTTGCTGGTTTATAAGGTGCTACTACTTACAAATAAAAAAGGGAAATGGAAAATTCACACATCAGTCATACTCTGGTCTCGGGAGGTTATATGAATAGTTATAAAAGTTTCTGTGATCTTATAGTGTTGATTTATTTATTTGCCTGTCATGGACCTTGACACCAATTGCATTGTTTTGTTCAGTGTATGCATATACAGAACTCTCCGGATAAAACCTGCACGATGACTATTTAACTTAAATTACACGTCAAAGCATAATAACCACAATTCCAAAACATTTTAATAATTAATAATAATAATAATTTGATAAAATAGTAGTGGGTTTAAACATAAGAATGTAAAACTGGTAAAGTTATTTATTATTTTCTATCTATTTTCTATCAAAAAAATAATAATTTTTATGAGTTTATATTCTGTCAATCATTTCTTTGGACATTTAAAAGAAAAACTGCAATTTAAAGAGATTTTGAATGAAAGTTATAGATTACAATAATAAGTGTTAAAAGTGTCTCACTTTGAAATGTTTCATTGTAGCATATTTCCTCTGATTAGGACCGCACAGGCTACATTTCCCTGTTTTGTTTGTGTTTGCATAACATGCGTCATTTGGAAATGATAAGCACATTTTTCCATCTGTGGCATCATGTTCTCTGAGCAGAAAGCGTGGTTTGCATAGGAGACAGTGTAAACCATATAATCAATCGAACCAATACAGCATTACTCCTACAGCAAGAACATCAACGGAAAAAAGTCCCGAACATTTGAAAAATCTTCAGTTTTCTCCATTATTACAGGTAATTTGTTTTCTTTTTATTGCAATATGGAATAACTACAACATACTTATAAATTGGCAGGGCTGGGAATCAATTCATATTTTCCAAATTCTGATTTAAACTGATTAATTTGGGTATACTTCAGTTATAATGTCCATTTTCTACACAACATCCTTTGACTAAGGTGATGCAGGCAGAGGTCAGTAAGGTGCACTGCAGTACTGTAAGATATATCCAATATCCAAGTGTCAGGCAGTGGCCAGTGAAGTATGTCTCAGGATTTGTATCCCAAGGTTAAGACAGGGATACAAATAATATTAGCGTAGATGCCATTCACTTTAAAACAGGATTATAGAATATGAGATGTGTTTCTGGTTCTGGCAGACATAACTAATGCAGCATAACTATGAGTTGAGAGATAAACTTTGCCTGGCTGAAAATATGAGTCTTTAGTAAAGCCTGACCGATATGGGTTTTCTGAGAAGATAAATCCCATAGGGGGAAAATTAACAGATTGCAGATATGGTGGCAGATATAGTTAACTTTGAGCTAGAATGAAAACAGACCTTTTCTATGTGGATTAAAATGTTTTTATCAAAGAATATTTGACATTATTATTAGACACTGTCAACAAATTCTAGAATTGAACACGTAGTAGAGTTTAGTATCGGTCATATGCTGACTATTTTAATACCATTTAAATACTGCCAGTCAATTATTAGCAGGTTGTAAAACAAGAAGCATTTACAGCTGCCGAGACAAGAGATAACAGCGGTGTTACACCATATTCTGCTGCACAAGTTCAGGGGAAACTTTCAACGGTGGAAAAACAGACGATTAAATATTACATTTTGTAAATGTAACGACTGGAATTGTTCTGTTGAAGTGGGAACCAAACCGTGAATCCTGAATAAAACATGTTTACATGTTTATGTATAAGCTCGTTGTCACGGAGAGTAAAAGATGGACTTTATTTACTTTCCAACATGGTTTCTCACCAACTACGTTACAACATAGCATGAAATCAACACACAACAGACACAATCCACCACCGCACCGTTGTCTGCTGATCTGCAAAAGATGTTCTGATGTTTACCTTTCAATCTGCTGCATTACTGACTGCACTGACAAACTATAGCTGACGAACATAACAAACAGATGTGATAAACATGAGTGACATGGTTGACAGGGACAGGGTTATCAGTATATTAGTTATATGGAAAAGGGAATATTATAGGGTAATTGTTTATTAACTTTCCAGTATGTATTTCACAATCTAGTTAGCAACTTACCGAGAAGACACCGCTTGACTCCGCACCGCTGAACTCCGCCCTGTCTGCAGAGCCTCTGTCAGCTCAGCTCTGTAAACAATCAGCGCACGCTCTGCTGGACAAACTATGTTATGACATTATGACATGATATTCTGTCTAACATTTGGTTTTGTGTTCCATGGAGGAAAGAAGGTCATATGGTTTTAGAACAACATCAGGGTTAGTAAATTATCCAAGTTGTTTGGTGAAATATTTGTAATATGTAAATCTATATAAACGTGATCAATAATGACAGTTTTTAAGTTTTCTTGATATTCCAATGGGAGGGAGAATGTGCTGAAGTCCACAATGTTGTTGGAGTCCATGATGTAGGATGGTATGTTTTGTTGCTTTAACTCTACATTCTGCTTGAAAGCTTCACTTTATTTAGTTGAACAGCTACTGGAAAGCTTCTAAAACAACCAATTTAATTGTTACACTTGTGTAACATCACCATGAACAACTGCTTTATGCAGCACAATGAGCTAGCAGCTAACAGCTAGCGGTTGTTTTATTGTTTATTGTTTTGTGTCGCGTTTAAATGATGTCACAGCAGTAGAGGCGGCGCAACTATTACGATCAGCCTATAATCCCGCCCACATTGAGGCGGCACTAAACTGCAGTGGAAATGCAAACTCAGAAAAGTAAAGCGAAGCAAAAACATGTTTGACTTGATTGATAAGTCTACAGTAAGTGGTCATAACAGCTCTGCTGGCCATTGTCAAAATTTGACCGACCATAGGAAATGAATGGGAAAGACTAAAAAAAACGGATTCTTTTTTTATTTGACAAAACCAATATATATATATATATATATATATATATATAAAAACACACAGAGAAATGAGGATGTGAGACCCCCCAACCCCACATCCCCCACACACATACCACTTCACACACAAGAACAAACTGGTGACACTATAACACAGAGCAGTTTTTGGAATTTTGTCAAATAAAATCTAGAAATAAGCCACAATGCAGCACTCACATGCACATAAATAAATGGCTGAGACTAACACTGCCAGAATGCAGAAAACAACACACACACACAAACACACACACTCACACATACACACACAAAAACACACACACTCACGCACAAACATAACATAGAATAAAGACTATTTATATACTAATTGAATTTTCACAGTCATTACTGTTCATTTCAGTTTATGTTCATTGTTTTGACATTATAATGAATGTACATTAAGTTATTACATATTTATGTTTGAAATAAATGATTGGTAACAAATAAATGTTTTTTTATGTGTCTCTGAACACCACATTGTTGCAAAAACTGACACTTAAAAACAGTTTTAAAAAGTAACAAAAAAAAAACATAAGCTAAACTTTGACAAATAGTAGTTTGTTAATGTCTAAACTTATATCCAAATGCATATCTTGTGATAAAAATGACAATTACTACACAGTAGGTGCTATTATTGTCATAACACGATTTTCAAGTCATGTTATTTTTCTTTTTTCACTAGATGGCAGCAATCTGCCCTCAACGACACATCCTCATGTTTTCATGTTTTTACTGCAGTGCAATTAAAATGAATGGTCAAATCGAGAAATGTATATGTAAATCAGATCTAAAAAACAGAAAATCCCAAAATAATTTGATTGTTTTACTTGAGGGAATAAGAAATAAAAAATACAACAAGTTACACCTGTACTGTGTCCAGTCAAAAATGCAAATAAGTAAAATAAATAAGTAAAATAAGTGATCAGAATAGGAGAGTTCAAAACGTTTCACTATTTTATGGTAACGTTTTATTTCAGTAGGTAATCGGAGATGGAACAAGATCTGCTTCAGGTACTTCTTTTACTCGGTGAGTAACTGAAAGTATGCATGTTTTTATTTATTTGTTTATTTATTAAATTGACTGTAATTCTATAAGGGAATCCGCATCTAGTCCCTTAGAAAATGTTTGTCTGTCTTTCCGATCACCTTGTTTATCTGCAGGAGTTCTGTCTGGTTCACTGAGCTTTAGGGGTCAGTATATTCTTATCCAGCAGCCGAAAACATGGTCAGAAGCTCAAGCGTTTTGTCGAGCGAATCACTTGGACTTGGCGACATTGAACAATGACAACGACAGGAATAACTTCAGAAACGACCTGGCTGCTAGTAACTTTAAGTCTGATGTCTGGGTTGGATTATATCAATACTCGGACAACAAAACCTGGCGATGGTCCTTTCAAGACGAGAACATAACATTTGACTCCTGGAACTCCAATGAACCGAACAATCGTGGTGGCAATGAGAAGTGTGTTCATTTTTATTCTCCAACGACTTGGAATGATGCAACTTGTTCCAAAACTTTTTACTGTTTCTGCTATGATGGTGAGAAATGACATTGATACATTAATAGTACATCCCTGCAAAGGCAAAATGCAATATCTAAACTGCCTTAGATAAGAGCAGATATAAAGTTTGTGGCTACTTGAGGCTTACAGAAATCATATTTCACTGTGTGATTACTTTGAAAATATTTCAAACTGTGATATATGGATATAACCAAATGAACTTTACAGTCGTATTCCTGAGAATGAGAGCTTTCATTAGATATATGATTTGTCAGTGCTATGCGAAGGACTTTTGTATTCATATTAATATTTATCCTACATTGCCTCTAGATGGCGCTTATTTGTGATGCTGATGTTTTCGGGACATATTTTGTTGATGATGATACCACATATGCCTAATTTATGTATCTGGGGACGATAACGTCTTAAACATAAACTTCCTTTGTGTTAAAGCACCCCCTCTGAGTTTAAGGGGTATTAAGTTATTTACGGTAGTCAAAATAAATGCAAAGACATAATTGCAGAAGTATTAAATTTTTTTATTTAGCTATCCTTTCACAAACAGCACTTTAGGGGCATGTTCAGCTCAATTGGAGCAAAGCATCCATTAACAGTGGTTCATTTCTGTTATCTCACATGCTGTTTATATCTTGTGGTTGTACTTCTGAAAAAGTGAGTATTTTAATGTTCAAAAATCGTCCCCATTGACTTCCATTGTAAGTGTCTCACTGTAATAGATTTAAAGAAAAGGAGGAATGAGTCGAAATACATTTTTGTGGTTATCAACATTATGCCAAAAATGATGTGGAATGAGCTTAACTTGTATTGAACCTGGAACATTCCTTTAACAGATGTGAATAAACAAATTAAAAATGCAATATTGAGATCTGTTAAAATTACTAAACATATTTTCTCATCTTTCGTTTTTGCATTTGGACAGGAGAGACAGATAAATTCATCCTTGTTAAGGATAAGACCAGAACTTGGTACGAGGCCCAGAGTTACTGCAGACAACATTATACAGACCTCGCCACTGTACGCAACATGAGTGATCAGGAGAAACTCAAACAGTTGATGGAGCAACAATCAGGGAATTCATATATCTGGATCGGATTGTTCCGGGATTTCTGGAAGTGGTCAGATGGAACCAACATCACCTCTTTTAAATGGATTCTTGGACAACCAGCTAATAATGGAGCATGTGCTTATGCTAATTCTGAAGGCAACACCGGTGATAAAGCATGCTCGGATCCGCTTCCGTTTGTCTGCAACAGTGGTATGTTCCTTGCCGTTAAAATATTACTAGTTAAAACTGAAGTGTGTGATTTTTGTTCAAATGTCTTCTCCTAACTTAATATGAAAGTGACAGCCTGATCTCATGAAAACTGTGACTGTTGCAACATTTTGAAAAATGTCGTTTTGTTTGGAATTATGTTCCCATAGTAATAAAAAAGATTCATGTGAGAGTGGAGCTAAAATCAGATCAAAATATGGCGGATCCTAAAGTTCAGGACACCATCTTACAGCAAGTGAGTGCCACTGCATTTACAAGAACCTGTTTTATGATTCATGCATAACAAACATACTGTTCATAAGATTGGTTTTGTTCATCAGATTCAGCAGAAACTGAAGCAGTCTGGAATGGCAGCGGATGCTGAATTGACATGGAAAGTTCAAGTAGACGGTCAAGTGTTCCACGTGAAGGAAAATTATACACGACAGCAAAACTGGAAGACTTGTGACATACCCTGACCATCCGTTACTCAATGAAACCTGGAGTTACTGACCAGTAGTGGCTCCCAACCTTATTTTTATGGGAACCCTAATTTTATAATTGCAATATGTACACATAATTTATATGTATTACAAAAATATATAATAATTCAATCATGTAAACATAAGCCTTCAAATCATACGTTTTTTAAGATCATGAATAAAAATGACCTGAAGTGAGTCCACACCTTTGACCTGGCTTGAATTAGATTGGTCTTAAGAAGTCATTCTGTAGATTCTGTAGTACATATCAGGACTTCTATCATTTTTTTTTTTTATATTTGGCAAACAAAATGTACGTATGTGGAATGTCAATTAATCCATTAAAGCTGTCAATAAGTTATCAGTTCATATGGTGTATTTAATTAATTTAGATGGATGGATGGACACTTAAGAGTCAACCTTTTTAAGCCTCGGCTTGGAATGAGGAAATTAAATATCTGAAAACAAATAAACGAAGGGGAAAATATCTCCTGCAATGCACGATTTAGTCCAGTGTCTCATGAACAAGGGGTGATATTTTAAGTAGGCCTACTAAGGGTACGTTTACACGACAACGAGGTACTAATAACTGAAAAGTTTCAGATAGGCCTACAGAAGACAACGTTGTCCAAACAATCCCAGTTAAAGGTGGGGTATGTGATTTGCAAAACGGCCGGCAGATTTTGAAAATACACAACTCATAAGGTCCTACCTTCTCTCCTCCAACGCTGGCCCTGACTCCACCCATTCGAAAAACATGGACGCGCAATCATGCACGAGCGAAAACTCAGATGCGCGAGAGCGAGCCAGGCTAGCATAGGTTGGAGTTTCTGCATGACGTCACCATTTACCTGCTAAGACCGTCAACATGGCACAACATTCAGCGGTAAGTTGCACCAGATATTATTAACATTCAACAGTCACATAAATCATTAGTATTGTTAGAAAATTTATGTTTTTGAAATGTAAATATATATTGTATAAATATAAAATATATAAAAATATATTGGACGTCCTGGTTGTCACCGAAGTTTATGGCTAAATATAGGGCTGACCGATATAACGTTATCAGATGAGATTGTTATGCGCATCTCGTCAGTAAAGCACATAACATAAAGTGCATTCATTGATTAGTAAATCGCCATCAGCTGCTTTCAGATGGAGCGGCGTATACTACACAGAGCCGTAGTTCACTAACAAGCTGGGCCGTGATAATGAAGGGTAAATTGCCCAGCTTGTCAGTGATGAACTACAGCTCTGTGTGGTAAATGCCGCTCCATCTGAAAGCAGCTGATGACGAACGGGACTCGCGCGCCAGGGTGGTGGGGGGAGGGGGGCATGGTACGAACGTTTGATTGACACATTTTCTGTCCAATGATTCTAGATGGTCTTGAAAATGATCGGCTGGAGTTTTTCGAGTCCTGCCCGTTCCACAGATGATTAAATTGCTTAATTTTCATTTCAGTGCTTCTAATTTACAGCCAGTAAGTGGGTTAGGAATAGGATTTCAAGTTATTTTGAAAAAATGGTCAAAAAAGAAAATCACATACCCCACCTTTAACATAGATCCGCGAAAAACACTAAAAACGCAGTATTACGCATGCCAGGCCAGTAGTTGGCGATGTCACTTTGTAAAGAAACACTACGCGCCTGCGCACATAAGCATTCTTCAACAGAGCGGTGGTAAGACGGCGAAAGCATCGTGCAATTTTGTCTGGACGGACGATGAGGTCGCTTTATTACTATAGATACTTTGCTGGAGAAGCGTCAATAAACTCAATGAGCAGCCAAACACAGTCCTGTAGTCCGCCATTGTTGTTTTGAAGTACTCGCGCGCAAGCCTTTAGACTGAACACGTAATACGCGTGCGCATGACGTCATCGTGTTCACAAATTTACGTTTTTGTACGTTTACACGGAGACGATAACAGCATCGTTTTCAAAAACTTGCGTTTTCAGGCCCCAAAACGCCGTTGTGTCAACGAACAGCCAAAACGCATAAAAAGTTTTCCGTTTTTAGTTGAAAACGCTGTCCTGTAAACGACCCCTAATTTTGGAACATACCTGCACTTTGGGGAATACACGATGAATGGAAAATAATTCCGACCTACCAAAAACACAAAATAATTGACAAAAATATTACATGAATGCCTCAAATGCAAGTCAAAAATATCCATCAGTGACAGACTGCGGTAAAGTTGTTTCTATATTGGACATTCGTTGGATATTATATATTTCCTTCTTTTATTGAAATGTACTCGCAAAATGGTGTTGTTTCATACTTTGTCTAGTCCAGTTAAAACTAAATAATAATAATAATGATATCGATCAATCATTTTGCTTTTTAAAGCATCAAAAGTGAAAAGCGCCATCCAGCAATTTAATTATTACTATTTTTTTTAATTAAAATCTAAACTATTCCGTGACTAAATTAAAGACCTGACCGGCCAAAATTACACTGAAAATGAATCAACAATCCACACAATTGCATTACGTGGGAAAGTTCAATTTCGCAAATTGATTTTGTACTTGATTCAAAAATGTGCATAAATGCACTTTTGCTTTTGTGACAATAACTTTTTTTGTTTTGTTGATTCACATACCACACATTGACGGTGTTTGTAATGCCAAAATTGTTTGAGTAAGAACATTTCAAGTGCCTTTATTTCACTCAGAAACAGACAGATGTAATTCAAATAAGTTCTTTATTGCCATTTTAGTCATGTCATTTGTAATCAGTACCAGACTACAATTCATCAGTAATGTTTCATCACTGCTGACAGGCGGTATCTGTATCTGAAAGGTGATTGGCACCTTTACCTCAAACTGTTGTAATGTTGTGATTCACCTCTGAGCTTTTATTAAATCCCTATGGAAAAAACATAATGGGAAAAATGACTTCGGAACCAAGACAGCAGAAAAGGTGGATGGACACCATTGCGCTCTATTGACCCAGACAGAAACAATGCATCTATATATTGCAGGAGCTTTATAAGGAGGTCCACTGTAAAGTTTTGCTTCATTTGGCATCTTACACTTTTAAGCCATTTTTATTATCCTCCAAGAATGACCATGTAAAAAAATAAACTGCAATCAATAAAACGATTGAGTTATACATTTCTTGCACATTGAAAAGCACAATAAAAGTAATACAAATTAGATTCATCACCATCAGTTTAAGCACATTAGTGACTCAATCAATATATAAATTAAGTTTAAAATGTAAAACACATAAGAATATATAGCTACATGGGAATTAAAAGTATTTTTCATTTAAACACAGACTCTATGCACTGTAAAATGTCTCTTCTCGTCTCTGTTTATTCCTGTTGTTCCAATATGAAGTCTGTGAGCTCGTTCATGCTTCGGATTGTTGGGTGACACTGTAGAATCATGATAATGACACTTTCCTGGTCTGGAAAGATCTGCATCAAACTCTCTTTCAACTTCAGTGTCTCATCGACTGTCCTCTCCATCACCTCCTTGCGACGTTGACCCTGTGGTGTCCAGTCTCGGTACTGCAGGACTTCAGTGTAGGCGCGAGGGGCTGGAGACGCAGAAGGAATGGACGAAGACATGCCCGCAAATGAGTGACTTCCTGGAACAGGTGAATTGCTATGAAGAGAGAGAGAGTGTAAAAGGTAACGGTGCACAATAGTAATCAGAAGCTTAAGTGAATGTATTTGCATTAGATAACACAATATAAATGATTAAATATTTGAACCCTTTAAGCTCTGAAGGTGTTTCTAAAGATTTCCTGTTTCAGTGGCATACCCAAAATTAAAGGCTTATAACTCAACAAAAAGGGTCAAGTGTTTGGTCTCATTGTAAAGAAAACTTTTCTAATGTATCTATTGATACATTCTAAAACTCCCAGCCTAAAGATATTTGCTGAAAACAATACTTTTTTCCTTATTTTACATTATATATCACTTTAGTTTTGTTCTCAATCATATCAACTGTATCTGAGAAAAGTTTGTGTAATCAAAAGTTACAACATTACAAATATAATGTATCATAGTGTCCAAAAACATCTCCAAACAAATAAAAGATAATAATTGTACATAAGAACTAATTACACATGCAAACACAACAATGACTAAAGGTTTGCATAGCATGCAGACATGATTTTAGTCATGAGATTTCACAGAATGAGTTTCATTCTGTGTCATTTGAGTCATCATTGAGTCTGTGTCGTGTATTTGGCGCCATCTCCTGGTGGTCATATGTAACATTGTGCTTCATGTGGATTATCTAATGATCAATGGCACCAACACACTTTTCAAGCAAAATATTATACAAGGAGTTGGTTAGGGTCTAACATCTAAACAAAACAACATATTACTTCTATTATGTGATATATTTCCAAGTGAAATGGGACATTCAATAAAAAAAATGATGGTGGACAGAACATTTTATATGCAGTTTCGGGTGTAATCTGATTAAAGTACTGTAACGTTTTTAGTTAAAAAGTACTGCATTGCAATACATGACATGTTCAAAATACATTACTTTGGTTACACATCTATAAAATAGAGATGTATTATTTTAGAGCTGTCAAAATTAATGTGTTAACACTGACAGAAATCAAGTGTTTTCACATTATATTTACCACAGAAGCACATGAAGTCTTAACTATCATCAAAAGCAGAATGAGATGTGTTTGTCTGCAAGTGCTTTTCATGGCGAGTTCAAAGCGGCGCACGACGCCCTGACGCGAATCATGAATGCCGCTTCATGATTGCTGTAACAAAGCGGATAGCACAGTCTACCAGCAGACTTTGTAGGTTTAGAGAAAAAAAGAATGTCCATTGAAATAAATATATAACCTATGTGGGGAAACTAACTCCCATGAATACTTTAAGAAACGTTTAATGTTACTTGAATAGGTGATATTTAAGTGCATTTCTATCTTTATACTGTGGAAGGCTTTGAGAAATGTTAATAAAGCATTATATTATAAAAAATATACATATAGTTTTGTTTTCTTTCTGAAGATGGAAATAAATGCATCTTGACAGGAGAAAATTATATAAAGTTTCAAATTTCAGCACTTGCACATATTCTGTGAATAATCGCGATTATCTAGGAATAATTATGCGATTAATCATGATTACAAATCTTAATTGACTGACAGCACTATTTTTTAGTAGTAACTGTGTTTTTGTGACAGCTGAATGGCGTACTCCCCCTAATAAGTCCTTATAAGGGAGGAACGTGCTATGCTAAATGTTTGACTTACGTGCCACAATGCTGCCCTGCAAAAGCAAAAGACCTTAACTCACTAGAGTGTGAAACTGAGAAAAATGACTTTAAAGTTTCTGTTTTGTCCAGACAAAAGTATTATAGGTAGGACTCCCAAAATTTCACAACTAGTTGCTATACTGAAGAAATGTTTGTATGCAAAAAATCTTGAGCTCAAAATTGACCTTTGACCCTTGTTTGGCAGTTACTGTACTCTGCCTTTGTATCATGTGCCAAAAATCAGGAGTCATGCAAAGGCAAAAGGCCGTAACTGACATATAATCAATATTTACTTGCTGTTCACCATACTTACATCCATTATAAGAACACCTAACCAAGGTCTAGTCATCATGGTATTTGTTTTAAATTATATAGAAGACCTTTGATTGTTCCTATTTAGTGCTATAATTATCAGGATAGTGCGGCAACACTAACACAGTTAAACAGAATAACAGATAAGTTACTTTGCAGTACAGTATGTACAGTATGAATAAATACAATACATATTTTCACAATAAAGATAATTTAATTATAATTGAATACAAAGGTATATGTATTTAAATGCAAGATATAGAGTAATAATTAATTAAACATTAGACCAATACATTAGAGATTAGAGACTTTACTGCGCCCAAATAAAATCTTACTGAAAGCTAATTTTTTGAGATATCAACCTAAAATTTGGAACACAACTTGTCCATAGGTATATATGACAAAGCATTCTTGAAATACAACCATTTAAGTTTGGATAGTGATTTTCATGTCTATGCTGAAAAAAGGGGAGGGGTGACAGTTAAAGGGTTAAGGGCCGAAGTCCAAACTGCTCAAGATGCTCAGTCAACGAACTTGACTTGGATTACTACTTTTTAATTCTGAGATAATATAGACAGAGTATACCGAAAAAAGTTGGAATTACTTTTACTATTTAGGTTAGCCTACTTTGTACGGACGTTAGTGATAACTAGCTGTAAAATCTGACGTGAACACCTGCAAGAAGGAAATATGGCTCAAACACGTATGGATTGTTGTGGATACAGCAGATGACGTGCATTGCTATGGATTATATCTTCTATGGATTATATCTTCTATGGATTATATCTTCTATGGATTATATCGGATTGCATGGAAAGGTAGGATGCCTCTGTATTTAATATTTGGTTTTCAGCATCTGATGTGAGGCGAGTGTCAGCGTCAACGTTAGCGCTAATTTACATGACACAGATTAAATTTAGCTAGCTCCGGGCTGTCACTGACATTGACAGATCTGAACCATCGCCCTATCACATCGCTATCACAGAGTAATAATACAAACAAGCAGTCGGCAGTCTACACTTTATTTCAAAGATGTGTCGTGTGTATGTTACGCGGTTTGGTGACAATAAAAGAGCGGTAATCTTTGACAGTATGACAAAGCCAGAGTACAGTAACATCACAGCGGCACCGTAACATCTCTCTTGATGCCAGGCGAAACAAAGTCAGAACACCTTAAACTCAACTTCAGTGTGCCGGAACAAAGGCTAAGAGCCGTAACACTGTTACAGCATTCTGCTGTGGTTTCTCGTATGGTTTTGGATGTTACGGTTGTCATAGCCCTTTAATTTCTCGTTAAAACAATCAAATTGACTCACGATATTTATTCACATGATAAAGGAGGTCTTGAATACCCCAAAAAATGACATTAACTCATTTTTGACCAAACATGATGTTACGGCGTTTTGCCTTTGTAGGGCAGAATGAACGAGGAGGAAATATAGTCATTCGTTTGAATTCATTGAGCAAAAAACTAAAACCTTTCTGTGAAAAGTATTTTTGAAAGTAACAAGTTTTTTTTATAAAGTAATCAGATTACAATTTAAAGAAACAATTAGTAATTTGCAGTAGATAACTTTTGAGTAAATTACTTTTTCTATATGACAGGTGCTTGTAAAGTAACATCAGCCAAAAAGGAAAGTTGTTTCAGAGGCTGAGCAAGTTATTACACATACGCTGATGTATTAATAAAGTAAAATATAATTAATATTTGTTCTAAATGTTGACTAACACTTTAAGCCTGGATGGGCCCATTAAAAAAAAATAATCCTCAAAATATTCATAACCAGTGTTGCAGATAATGCGATAAATATAATGTGCATGGCGTAATCAGATTACATTTTTTATGAGTAACGAGTAAATAACGCATTATTTTATATTTTAGACCATAATATCAGAGATACGTTTTAAATAAAGTAAATGCTTTGCTTTTGTATTATGAGAAATCTGGTATGTGTAAACTTCGGGGAGGAGAGGTAGTGCATGATTGGCATTGTTGTTCTATAGAGTGTGAGGCCAGAGACTATTTAGCAGAAAGAGACGAGTCACTTCTATTTAAATAGTGCTCTAGCACCCAACAGCCAATGGATGTAGAAAGGAAGTCCCGCCTTGCAGGTAAAAGAGCCAATCACCATTTAGATACAGATACTGCCTGTCAATCAACTAGCTAACGCGCATTTTGTGTTTTAGTTTAATATGTCAACATTTAGTTGTAAAACGTGGTTGATTCATGTGTTAATACACACTGTAAACAGTGTGTAAATCAGTAAACACATTTAGCCAGAGGGATTATAAGACTAGTCTTCCACTGGCCAAGACATGATACACAGGGTGAAATACTCGCTCAATTCAAGGACTTATGCATCCAAACTGCTCCGTGTTACAGCTCCCTGAAACTGGGAGAATTAGATGAGAACAGCTAACTTTGGATCAGTGGCTCCGAGCTATGTTCTACATCGATTGTGTATGCAAAGAAAATGTCTTGGTTTCCAAAAAGATATATATATATATATATATTTAAACAATTGCACTGTGTTAGTGGAACAAGTTCATAATTAATGAAAAGTTAAATTAGTTGTGAGAAAAGCCGGAGCAACATTTGTTTGCAGACGACACTTGCTTTCATAATTTCTTATCTAATGCAATGACTTTCAGATATTTATACTGTGCATATGACTTTGGTAAACGAATACATTTTGGGGCCACTGTATGCATCTACATGCCAGGTGAATGCTCAGGGAAATATGTGCATGACTATGATATTAATACCTGTTTTGTGATTGTAAAAAGTCATTCAGGTGTGGTCCACCGCGGCCCATCGGGTCGTCAGGTAACATGAAAAGATCTCCGGCAAACACGTACTGTAGCAAACTGAAAATCATATGATTTCTGGGTTACTGCATTGAGTTTTTTCTTTAATAATGGCCATAAAATTATAAAATGGTTATCAGGAGTGGGTCACCGAGGACTATTATCACCTTAATCATCATGAAATCTTATTTCCATGAGGAGGAGAATTACAATTACATCCAAATGGGATTTCAAATTTCAGTAAGATTCGATCAGTTAATGTTATCCAAATGTAAAGGTTTATCTTAGATGAGCAAATCTTTCACTTATTAGTAATGGGCACCTTTTCTTTATGATGTTTCTCCATGCAGGCGACTCGTCCACTAGATCTCTCAGATTGTCATTCGTCACAATCACTCCATTTGTGTTCTGAGCCAATGCGAGCATGAATCTGTGTTGAACAAACTCATTTTTAATGCTGTTAGTCTTGTTATAAAACTACAATAAAGCAATCTGGAAAAAGTAAAAACATTTATTTTTTTTTTTACATAAAATACACTACAGTAAGGGTGCATTTGTTAACATTAACTTTCACAGCACTCATTTATCTTGGTTAATGTTAATTAAGTTCTTCACTGTCTGAAGTCATTCAAATTCATTTTTAGCCACTCAACATATTTGATATTTAGCAAACTATAGTTTTGGCAAGTCGTTTAGGTCATCTACTTTGTAAATGGTACGAGTAATTTTTCCAACAATTGTTTACAGACTTCTAACACATTTCCAGTGGGTCAGAAGTTTACACACACCAAGTTAACTGTGCCTTTAAGCAGCTTGGAAAATTCCAGAAAATGATGTCAAGCCTGACTTCAAATGTACATTTATAGTACATGTTTTTAAGTTAAAATGTTGTATATGTTAACATTAGTTAATGCTTTATGAAGAAACAAGAGCTACCAATAAACATTTCAACCGAGATTAATAAATGAGACTAAAAGATATTGTCCATGATAAATAATGCATTTAATGAATGGAACATTTTGCCTTTTTATATCATTACTTGCTCTTGCTATTTCGGTTTACTCTTATGTTGTGTTCTTTATGGTCTTCACAAGTTCAAGATAAGGTGTTGTCTTTATTTCAAGGTCTTCAATGTCACCGGACGATGTAGTGAAGTAGTTTTTTTCCATTGCCTTTGCTTGGTCTAATAACACTCGTTGAACTTGTGCTGGTCAGACAAACTCAGACTGGGCATTGAGAAAGTCACATCTAAGATTATCCGATAAATGAAAGCCGTTAGAAGAGTTAACATTACAAGGTGTCGACTGACTTTGGATATCAGACAGAACTCAGTCTTCTGACGTAGAGAGAGATCAAGTAGTATGCTGGACATAACAATCATTTTACACCTTATTCTGATTTTAGGACATACCTGTCATCATAAGAGTTGATTCTCTTACCCTCCACCTCTCTGGACGGAGTAAATGAGAGCAAACCCAGATCCTGCAGTTCAGTCAGATACTGCTTCTCTGTAGAGGAACGATAATGTTAACCCTAATGTATCTTAGACAACAGCGAAACCCATTAATCATTAAAAAGTTAATAGAACTTCTTTGTTGTAACTGTTGTCCACGTGCAGTGACAGATCATGATAAGTTCAGATAATGCATCTGCTTGAGTAAAACAACTAGCATTCGGCTTCCATCACATTTGTGGAGAGATTTTAACTAAAGTGTATTTAGAGAAAAAAACTTTTTTTTTGAGTTTGAGTTGGCAAATTAAACTGAAACATTAACCTGCCTCATGAGACAGGTCCCATAGACCCTCCCTTCAACAATTTCTGATAGGAAGTGGTCACAGAGATGTTTTAGATGCACGTTAATACCAGGAGTAAAATGTTCACTTTAAGAGAGTAGGGAACAGTTACTTGGTGCCCTAACAACTGGATAGGACACAGTGTGACATGTGTATAGTTCTCTAGTGAATGTTACCTTTAATGTTATGATGTTTCTTTTGTCTCCACTGAGGGACAAACACAGTGATTTTGCGATGACCCTTCCCCCAGAAGTGCTGTACAGCCAGAGCGATGCCTCGACAGGAGAAAAACACCCCCAAACCGTGGCTGCAGAAAATCCAGCAACATTGCATCAGTTTAAATGTAATAAAAAGTATCTTAACCTTAGAGACAGCAATTATCTGTTATGTTTCTCCTTCGATCCTTCCTGCATCACTTTTGTGCTCCCTCACTCTGGGTGGGTCTCAAACCGCTACCTAGTTCAGTAGTAAGTGGGAGGGACCCAGGGAGTTCGCCATGTCTTGGTCTGTCCCATGGCCAAAATTGTTCCAGTGAACTTTTGCCGCAGTAAAAATTCCCAGAATGCACTGTAAAAACCAGTAAGCATCAACTACTCCCCATATTCACTAACTAGAATTGTTGTCCTGTCTTTTTAGCAGCAACAACGAAGATGTCTGCTGAACAAAACAAATGATCCCAGGAAGATATTTGTCTGGGCTATTTTTGATTAATACCAGCTACATTTTAATGGCACCAACATACAGGAACATGTAGGAAAGCATACAATGTGTTCTAAAGGAGGGAAAAAGTGCATTGTCAGTTTGAAACCAATTGCAAATTCAGAGAACTGGAGTGTCGAAAGCCAAAAGTTGTTCGCCTCTCTGTAATTACCATTGGTCAATGGATGTCAGAGTGACACAGCAAATGTAAACATTTTTAAACTTTATTGTTGCAGGACAGGGTGTCACTTTCACAAACCTTAGCATTTTTCTCCACACCCTTGTGTCACACCTTCCCCTTTGAAATCAATCGATTTGCCACATTCTTTAACTCTACTGTGTTGGCACCCTGTTACATGACCTTGTAATCGTGTTAAAGGTAATAGAGTCATCAGTGTCCCAAGGTTTACATTTACATTTATGCATTTGGCAGACGCTTTTATCCAAATTGACTTACAGTGCAATTATTACAGGGACAATCACCCCGGAACAACCTGGAGTTAAGTGCGTTGCTCAAGGGCACAATGGTTGTGGTTGTGGGGTTCAAACCAAGGACCTTCTGATTAACAACCCTGTGCTTTAGCCACTACGCCGCCACCACCACTCACAGTGTTTAATTAATCAAGGCTCTTGCAGTGCCCATTGTACTGATTTAAATTGAAGGGAACTAGGAAGTGGAATGAGACCCACCCTTTAACATTTCTGGTGCCAAGTATCTTAATCTTACCTTTCCTCTAAGCTACATTTTTCATATAAAATTTATAACATTTCATACCTTGATTTGTTTTTACCTCATTGCAACATTGCTCCCATCAATGATGATCTGACGCAGCATGGAGTTACCAGGATCATCCGACAACTCTAGTTTGAAGGGCATCTTGAGGCCCTCAAGAAACCTTTGAGGTCCAGTGACCACAGACGCTGTGGCTGATTTGCCCTGCCTCTGCTTGGGCAGGCTGACATGCTGCTGAAGGTTGGAGATGTTTGGTACTTTTGGGAAACTTAGATGATTGTTCTGAGGGACACTCTGTGGATGTAAACTTCCAGAATGGATGTGTGGATTCATGAGTTGTACATTTGGGTTTATGTCAGGTAAGTCCAAGTTTTCAAGTGTCGGTTTTGAGGGGTAGGTTGTCTGTGGTGGACCTCTCACTGACAGAGGGGGGTTGCTATGAAGTGGTGGCTGGTTTTGGGATATTGTGGGTGACTCTAGCGCAGTGCTGTTCAATTTAGTTGTGTCTGGTTGTCGGACAATCCCTGTTGTTCTTGCCTCTGTTCCGGTCTTTTCGCCCCCTGTTTCGAGATATTTCACGTCTGCCTCTGAATTCCTCCCAATCGTCTGCTCCGCTCCTGTATTGCTGTCTTTCCTTCTGTTGGACTCTTTGACTCCCTGCCTCTGCAATTCCAGTAGCAGCTCATGTGGGTTCAGCTCTGGTAAATTGCTGTACACTTCCTCTACTCTTTCCTCTGTATACCCACAGGTGGCTGCGGCCTTCTTCAACACACCCAAGACAAAGTCGTCCTCTTTGGACTCTGGTTCATCTTTACTGGTCTCTAAAATTTCAGCAGCCTCCTTTAGTCCTTCACTGATCATGGCTCTTATCCTAGCCACATTGTCTTTATTCTGTGCCTTTGTGTTACAGTGGTCTCTTTGCTGGTCTGATTTATCCTGCTCTTGCTGGATCAAATCCAGAATCTGGGAGGCTTCTTTGGGGCCAGTACGGGCCAAGACCTTGTTTACCACCTCCTCGTTGAAGCCCATCGCAGTGAAGAACTTGAGAAGGTGCTCAAATTCCTCTCTACTCCCTGCAGATAATAGGACAGTTTCTTGTGGAGGCATTTCAGATTCCACTTCTTGTGGCGAACCACGTTGTGGTACCTCTAGGTTCTCTGGGTGAGTTCTATGTGTTGGGACAGGGAGGAAACTGTGGGATAATTGATTTTGTGATTCACTGAAGTCAGTCATCCTCCTTGCAATATCATCTGTGCCATTAAATCTTTGATATCCATATTGTGGAAAGGCACCAGAGTACTTGGAATGTGACTTCATAGACATCATATTTGGTCTGTCTTGGATGACTGCACTCTCTCTGTTTTTATTTTGTCCAAGTTCTTCAGGCTCTCTGAACATCATTTCATTTATAGTCCTCTGCATTGCCCAAGATTCATTACTTTCTAATTGTTTAAGTGTTTCCTGGCTCCTTTCGGCATCCAGGCCCCTACCCCTATCCAATCCAGACTGCTTCACCAAATCCAACAGAGCTTCTTTTACTATCACAGGTAACACTAGCAGGTCTAGGATGTGACGGTCCTCCAGGTTCTCAACCATGGACTTGAAGGCCCGGCGTGAATCCAGGGACTCACCTGCTGTCCCAAGCCCACAGTCAGGACGTCGTCCCTGGCTCATACTGTACTTCTCTGCCAGGTCTGTAATGTAAGAGTATGCTTTCATCACAGGTTCTGCAAGTCCGGTGATGAGGAGACAACCTTGAGATCCTACCTGAAAGAGAGATTTAGAGTTTGAAAGTCCAACAATGGTACAATATATAGTTGAAGTCAGAAGTTTACATACACTTAAGTCATTAAAACTTTTTTTTATTTTTTTAACCACTCCACAGATTTAATATTAGCAAACTATAGTATTTGCAAGTCGTTTAGGACATCTACTTTGTGCATGACATGAGCAATTTTTCAATAAATTGTTTACAGACAGATTGTTTCACTTTTAATTAACTATAAAAATCACAATTCCAGTGGGTCAGACGTTTACATACACCAAGTTAACTGTGCCTTTAAGCAGCTTGAGAAATTCCAGAAAATTATGTCAAGCCTTTAGACAATTAGCTTCTGATATGAGGTGTACTGAATTGGAGGTGTACCTGTAAAGATTCTGGAGGAAACAGGTAGACAAGTATCTATATCCACAGTAAAAGGAGTCCTATATCAGTGAAGTGGTGGTGGCATAGTGGGCTAAAGCACTAAACTGTTAAGCAGAAGGTTGTCGGTTCGAGCAAGGCACTTAACTCCAGGTTGCTCCGGGGGGATTATCCCCATAATAAGGGCTCTGTAAGTCACTTTGGATAAAAGCGTCTGCCAAATGCATAAATGTAAATATCAACATGACTGTTCAGCAAGGAAGAAGCCACTGCTGCAAAACCGCCATAAAAAAGCCAGACTACAATTTGCAAGTACACATGGGGACAAATATCTTACTTTTTTGAGAAATGTCCTCTGGTCTTATGAAACAAAAATTGAACTGTTTGACCATAATGAGTATCATTATGTTATCATTATGAGGAAAAAGGGTGAGGCTTGCAAGCCGAAGAACACCATCCCAACCATGAAGCATGGGGGTGCAGCATCACGTTGTGGGGGTGTTTGCTGCAGGAGGGACTGGTGCACTTCACAAAATATATGGCATCATGAGGAAGAAAATTATGTGGACATATTGAAGCAACATCTCAAGACATCAGACAGGAAGTTAAAGTTCGGTCACAAATGGGTCTTCCAAATGGACAATGACCCCAAGCATACCTCCAAAGTTGTGGCAAAATGGCTTAAGAACAACAAAGTCAAGGTATCGGAGAAGGCATCACAAAGTCCTGACCTCAGTCTGATTGAACATTTGTGGTCAGAACTGAAAAAGTGTGTGTGATTAAGGAGGCCTACAAACCTGACTCAGTTACAGCAGTTCTGTCTGGAGGAATGGGACAAAATTCCAGCAACTTATTGTGAGAAGCTTTTGGAAGAATCCCCAAAACATTTGACTCAAGTTAAACAATTTAAAGGCAACGCCACCAAATACTAACAAAGTGAATGTAAACTTCTGACCCACTGGGAATGTGATGAAAGAAATAAAAGCTGAAATAAATAAAAGCTGAAATAAATCATTCTCTCTACTATTATTCTGACATTTCACATTCTTAAAGTAGTGATCACAACTGACCTAAAACAGGGAATGATTTCTACCATTAAATGTCAGGAATTGTGACAAACTGAGTTTAAATGTATTTGGCTAAAGTGTATGTAAACTTCTGACTTAAAACTGCATTATATCTACATAACAGCCACAGTTGAACAGATAAAGCAAATGTTTGCCATGTTCAGCCCATAAAATGGTTTGACAAACACATAATTCTGTCCCGTGATACATTTTTTTATTGAAACAGGAACATGGGGCAAAACTACGATTTGCTACTTGCTAGTAATAGACAGTTGCAGGTGGTATTGGGGACAGGTAAATTTACATTCATGCCAGACAACATTTTATTGGGCACAACATTCCTATTTGTAGCAGGAATGATGTCATCATAAAGTTTGGTTCATTTTTCCAGGAAGAAAATGAATGTTCAGTGTATATCTACTGAAATTGATTGTTATTTTAGGTACTTATATAGGTTAAGTGTATTTAAAGGGATAGGTCACCCAAAAATGAAAATTCGCAGGTAACAAGTCAACTGAATCAGGCATAATAAAGATAGTCTCCTAAAACAAACTGCCTTTCACTTTCACCAAGCTTTACATACTGTATTATTTTATGGTACACTAACAGGCGATTTTACTGTAGAGTTAGCACAGTCAATGTCAGTCTTTAATAAACCCCTTCTTACTGTGGCTCAGGTGGTAGAGCGGGTCGGCCACTAATCGCAGGGTTGGCGGTTCGATTTCCGGCCCATATGACTCCACAGGCCAAAGTGTCCTTGGGCAAGACCCTGAACCCCAAGTTGCTCCCATTGGCAGGCTTTTCTGTCATTGGTGTATGAGTGTGTGTGTGAATGGGACAGTGTAAAGCGCTCTGAATAACGCTAAGATTAAAAAAGGCGCTATATAAGTGCAGACCGTTTACTTACCAAAATATGTGCTGAGGTATTTTTAATCAGGCAATCCATGAACAGCCCTTTAGCACCACAGAACACACAGTGAAGGACCTCTGGGAACTGGATCTCTTGTTGAGCTTCCTGATTGACGACACCTTTCACAAAAAGCTAAGAGTAGCAGAAAGGGAAGTAAACCCTCAGCAATTAAACAATACAAATATAACATGGATACTGTATTTGGGAATTGAATTCATAAACAAAAATATCTATTGTCTATCTGTTGTGCTTTCATTGGGCGTTAACAGCCTGACATCATTTTCTCCAGGCAAATAGTGTTATTAATATATACATGACTAAAATAAAGAGTTTTTTAATGAAGCCTAATTTAGAAAGGAGGGGTGCTTGCACTAAAAACAGTGACAACAATTTGAAAACTCTGTGCGCAATACTACTCTTAAACTGGGTATTTATTAATCGCTGTCAAGTTTCAGTTTATCTATATGTAACAGTCCTGTTTGACCCGCTCCGAACGGGATTCGAACCGGCGTCAGCCAGAATGGGAGCCTGTCGTGCTAACGAGGAGGCTAAAGGCTACAGCCTGTCGCTAGTGCGCCTCTTGAGGCCAGGAGAGTGAAGTGTAAATGCACCTTTGCTGCCTCCACATTCCTGGCGTTCCCGCGCAAACGCAGCCAGATCTGTCCGTCCTGTGACGAGACCGTATCCTCTCCTCCGATATTCAGTGACACCCCAAACACCCGCTCAACAGTGGGCTGCAGGGCCACCAGTGCCCCCCTCAAAACACATGAGCAGGTAAACTCATCCTTAACTTCCTGCCCCTCTGTCCAGACGTCCGTCCATTGGGATGTAAATTCTTCAAATGGGAGGGCTGAGAGAGCCATGATAAAACTTACTGAAAGAGACAGAAAATACTTCAGTCATTTCTTAAACATTTTATAGTCCAACGGGGGAAATCCAGGGGACGGGTCATTTTTCCTGGTCCCAAGAGCATGACAAATATATATATATATATGTTTTTATTGAATCTTGATGGAGAAACAATGCATGTAAAAAGAAATGAGTTTATCTGAGGTGACAAAAATGTGAAATCTTTTTCATATTGTTTAAAACCACACGTGTCGAGTTTATAGAAATGTAATAATCTTTGTATTCATGTTGGTTTCACAAATGTTTAAAAAATATTTGTAGCATTTTCAACCAAAATAAATACATAAATAAATGATCAAATTACTTTAAAAATGTCATGTGTTATAAACATCAAGTAAAAAATATATTAAAAATAAATAAATCTTATTGCACCTTAAATACGAGAACACAACTTAAACATTGATTTAAAAAAAGTTTTTGAAAAATTTTTTCCAAATAAAAAAACCCCGTTTCCATAGGGTTATTCCAATTGACATGAAAATGTCAAAGTATTTATATTTAATTATATATATATATATATACACACACATACACACACCTGTTGGTTACACCATCTAACTAACTTTGATTTGGTGGACAAAAGTGTTTAAAATGTTACTCAAATCAGAATTAATAAATACAATCGTAATTATCAATTGAATAATCGATACCTGTGCAATTAGCTCTTGATTTTTCAAGATGTGTTTTTTAATTATGATCTCTGTACGGTTACACCACACTTCAAAAACATGTTCATCATAGAAGAGGTGTATTAAAGTCATTGTTTTGTTCAAATTACATTTTTTATGTATCTATTTATGAATAATTAAAAGATCTGGACAAATAGAGAGAGACTTTTTTTCCTCAATTTACTTGTTTAAAAAAAAAAGTATTAATGTATGTATTGATTGATACTTTATGTACTATATAATCATTTTGTTCATTGTTCATGTAATGGCCAATGCTTTGGCAATACTGCACAAGTCATGCCAATAAAGCTCATTTGGACTGAATTGAGAGAGAAAGAGAGAGACAAACAGACATAGAGAGAAAGAGAGATGTAGAGAGAGAGAGACAAACAGACAGACATAAAGAGAGAGAGAGAGACGTAGAGAGAGAGCGTCACTTTACGTCACTGACCCTACAATAAATGTATTTTCATAAAAATAAAATGTTTTAAATGTAGCTAAAGGCAACTGGATGGGCCTTTGGGGTTTTCTGTTTTTAGTACAGTTTAATACGCTTTAATACCAATACATTAAACAATAAGGTTGCATGTGTTAACATTAGATAACAACTATCACTATTTTTATAGCATTTATTAATCTTGGTTGTTCTTGATACCGAATACATTAATGTTAAAGAATTATTGCCGCATATTTGACAAATGATTAAATCGTGCTCGCTTTGCACAAACAATTTAGTAACACATCAGGTATAATTTAATAAAATAATTAAAAATAAAAATGTATTTATATATATATAGTAGCTATACATCTGTCGCTATAATTAAATAGTATATAATTGTCTACTATTGTCAGCATTATATAATACAATTATCGTTAAAAGTCATTAAAAAACATCAACAAACTTTACTTACCATAGCAAATGTGTGTAAGGTCAAACCAAGATGACCAGGTTACAGAATGTTCTATTGATATTAAATAAACAAACTATCGATTCTGGAGAAGAGAAAAGAACATATTCCCCAATGAAGTCACAATAAACACATTTGAAATCAGAGATATCCACATTATAGAACGATGACGATTTAACCGACACAAACTAGCGTTGTTACGCTCTTTAAACTTATTTAAACTTAGCACTTATAAACGATCAAAAGCGACAATATCACATTCAGCTTCACCAGAATCAATCGTGATATAGTTCTGTCGGGTTATAACATGTTTCTCGTTTAGAAATCACCCGCATGTTTAGTCAGGCTGTCCACATTTAGGACTGATCGTCAGTTGTATCATTGTTGATCAAATGAAACTTAAGGGAAACTCCATTTGCGTTCTCGATGTTTTGTCGTTACAAACAGGAAAGAGGCGCGTGTACAATTGACCACAGCACTTTCGTGTTTTACCAAATATTTCATCTATAATATTTATCAAAAATAAATCTGTTTTTGCACTAATTCAATGCCATTGCATTTTATATCATTCCATATATTTACACAAGTGACATTCACGCGAACAGTCTTCTCGTAGACTTTGCCAAAGCTTTACGCAAGTGGGAATTTCCACTGTCTAAAGTCATTTCCGTTTGAAGTCAACAGAAATGTCTGAAGTTTCCAGGCAAGTCAAGTCCACTCGGCGGCCATCTTTGGGACGCGCCCTCGAAGCTGTTTCAATGTAAACAAGCGGCATTGAAGTGCAGCTCCCATCTACTTGAATGGGGAAAGAAGGGAATCTCCAAAACGGTTGGTCAAGATTACGATCAAAGAACATATTTAAAATCAGCAGTAAAAACGGACAAAAATGGTTTCAAACAATGTGCTTCTTGAGCTCGTATCACGCTAAAATAAATCTGCGTTTTTCAGGCTGGTCCAGCTAATGCGCATGCGCATTCTCGAGTTGATCGTCAAGCGAGCTCTATGTCTAAAAACTGATTGGCTCTTTTACCTGTAAGGCGGGACTTCCTTTCCCCCAACAGTTCGGGGTTTTAATTGAAGTGGTCCGTTTTTGCGAAATAGTCTGTACATACTCAAACTCGTTTTTAATACATCGCCAAACGACATTGTATCTAAATATAAAGATGATGTAATAAAATGTATAATAGTGTCTGTTTCCATTAGTTTGACTCTACACTGCAGTTGGTGAAGTTACGTCATTCTGAACTTCCCCTTCACTTTGAATGTGTGTGTGTGCATAAAAGTGGAACAAACTTTACAATGTGAATCGTCGCCATTAATAACAGGGAACTTGAGGGGGAAATAGTGACTTTTGTGAGTTTGAACTGAAATATACCATGTTTGAACATTCTGCACTTAAGACTCGTTACTGAAGAAGTTCGTGTCGCGCTGCAGTGAGAATGGACGGACTGTACTGTCTGCGGTCCGATCTGATTCGCGATGATTGTCTGGACGGCTGGACGGTGATCGGATCCGGTGGGTTCGGACAGATCTACCGAGCAAAACACAAGGGATGGGGAACCGACGTGGCGATAAAGTTGTTGCTTTATAATGACGGGTAATTTGAGGTTATGTGTTGTTTTTCATGACAAGTTGACATTGCCAATCATTCATTAAAATAAATTATTCAGTTCTAGTATTTGACATGAAAGTTTGGTTTCTTATATGGTTAGAAAAAATTTCCTCCAAGTAAAAATACCCTTAAAATCAATAAGAGGCAGCAAATATTTTGACCAAAATTTCGACTCTTCTTAAAAAAAAGTGAGACACTTACAATGGAAGTCAATGGGGCCAAATATTTGAGGATTAAATGCAGAAATGTGAAGTTTATAATTTTATAAAAGCACTTACATTCATTGTTTAGTTAAAACTTGTGTATTATTTATGTACTATACTCGTGTAAAGTTGTTTAAATTGTCGTTTTATTAGGCCGTTTTAGAGTTTACGGCATTATGTCATCATGGCAATGGGTAACTTTACACAGATATCATATTATACAGTAAAATCATGTTAATACACATATTGTTTACATCTTGTGGCTATACTTATGAAATAGTGAGGCCTTGTCCACACTAATATGTTTTCATTATAAAGCACATCTTTTTCTCTCCGTTTTGGCCTTCAGTCCACACTGAGACGGCGTTTTGCTCACGAAAACGTCGCTTTTTGAAAACGCACTCCAAAGAGGATAATTTTAAAAACGGCGTTTTCGCATTGTAGTGTGGACTGTGAAATCAGATATATCTGAAAATGATGATGTATTTGTTGTCATGTGACACAGTCATGTGATCTATCCAACCAAAAAAATCAAGATGGCGGCCCTTGTTATAGCGGCGCTGTTGTACTTGATACTCAATTTGATAGCGTTGTTAAAAAACAAATGTTACTTTGTACAACCATCACATTGCGTTCCTTCAAAGGCGAAGGGAAGTTTACTCGGGATTGCTGTCCGGCGACGGAACACGCAGACAATTACGTTTCAGACCGTACATGCAGCGGGTATTTCCCGCATGCGCAGTAACACGATTTAAACGTTAGTGTGGACTGAGAGCGTTTTGAAATGAAAACTGTATCTGGATTAATGTAGACGTAGCCGGAGTATTTTAACGTTTACAGATTGACCCCATTGACTTCTATTGTAAGTGTCTCACTGGAACACAGATTTAAAGAAAAGGAGGAACGAGTTGAAATTAATTTTTGTGGTAAACAACATTATGCCACAAACACTGTCGATTGAGCTGAACTTGTATTGAACCCGGAATATTCCTTTAAATAAAAGGTGGATAACGTTATTTATTTATTGTCAAAACATAATACACAACAATAGGCTATACACATTCTGTTGTATAGTGTAAAAAGTGTCCATTCATATTCTACATTCACAGGGAACTAAAGTCTTATTTGCGTTGTTAATTAACTGTTTTCCAAACAGGTACTCTAGAGCACAACAGTGCCCGCCCACTTTTTCAGGCGCTTGAGTTCCCATTCGTTTCCTCCATCGAATTAGTTGTAAGCCATGAACCAACCAAACCAACCAGCTCTGAGGTGAATCACAACATCACAAACTTTGATTTGAGGCAAAAAAGTATTTGAAATTCAGATGAAAAGACAAAGATACAAGTGGGCACGAACTACAGTGCATGAAGCATTTTGACTGACGTAATTGAGTATAAAACGATGGACATATATAATACAATCGATTTTATGTTTTTTTTTTTTATAAATATGGAACACTATAGTTAACGTTTATTGCGAAATATTCCAAAATATACAAACATATGAGTAGTTTAAGGGAGACCGAGTCGTGTGCATCATTTAAAGGCGTCATGGGAGTGGGCGGTCGCTTCCGGGCTTGTTTGGTGGGCTTTATTGGCAGCAGTTCTCTGATTGGTGGATCTTTCTCTGCTGGATTATGCGTAATGTAGTTGTTCACCAGGAACTCCGCTATTAAACATGATTTTTAACAATGAGGTTGAAATAAAGCAGATTGATGGCTTCAACAGAAGCATCGACCATTGATGAAAAACCTCAGAGCTCACGGTAGGTCTGTCTTTAAAGGTTTATAAGTTATTGGCAAAAATCTATTATGGTATTTTTACTTCCACAAAGTCAATATTGTGCTTTAAAGCATTTGGTCTCTCGCAGGAAATGAATGAAATGCGGCCTTATGGCTGACCATTTCATCTTCTGTATTTGACATTTTACCAAAATAATCATAATAAAACATTTTTTTCAAGAAAAATACAATTATTATTATAATCGTCACTGGAATAATATATAGAAATGTCAAATTTAGAAGTAGACCGATACTGTATATCGGTTTTACTGATTAATCGGTGCCGATAGTTGCCTTTTGGAACTATCGGTTATCCGCCAAAATCTGTCGATATTTGCAGATAGTTTTTACATTTTCATAAATTTTATTTATTATTATTATCTCTTTTTTTACATTCTATAAATCAATTTATCGATTAATCGGTTATCAGCCTTTCCCAGCACCTTATTCTTCTCCTTCATTCAGCAGGTCCACGTCGTCTCTTCAAAGAGAAGCTAATCTGATGTTCCAGGGTGGAAATCCAAATGTCCTGCGGATCTTCGGCTTGTACGAGGGGCGTCTGGGCGGTATGCATAACCTGTCTCAGGTAGGTCTGGTGATGGAGTTCATGTCGAGGGGCTCTCTGGCTGATCTACTGCATGCGTTGAGTGGACCCCCTCCGTGGCCTCTGACCTTCCGCATCACTCATCAGATTGGTCTGGGAATGAACTTCCTGCATCAGTTGGCCACTCCCCTTTTACACTTGGATCTGAAGCCCAATAACGTGCTCCTGGATGACAGCCTCAACGCCAAGGCGAGTCCCAGCCTTAAAGCCTGTTTTACAACACTGTTATGCAACACTGAAGCGAAGCAGCTGCAACATCGAACAACGTAAACAGGCCTAAATCTTTCTCTAACTTTCTATTCCCTACAGCTAACAGATTTTGGTCTGTCGCGAGTTGCTCGAAGTCTTTCTAAAAGTGTCCAAGAGAAGGATGAATCCGAGGGTGGAACTTTGAGCTACATGCCGCCTGAAGCGCTGAACTCTGTGAATTACAAACCAAACAAAGCCTCTGACATTTACAGGTATCAAGACAAGCAAACCAAAAGTCTTCAGAAGACTCGGAATATAGCACACATATGTCATGTGGACTTCCTTATACAGGTAGACCGATATATCGGTGCTGATAGTTTCCTTTTGGAACTATCGGTTATCGGCCAAAATCTGTGACGATAATTGTTGTACGCTTTGATTATTAACATAAAAAATAGTGTTCAAGAAAGGGTCCTCTTAAAAAGGTCCAGACTAAATAAATAATAAAAAAACAATAGAGTAAAATATATATGTAGAAAAAAGATTCACGTCATCTTCACCTTTTATCAGTTTACTTTGTGATTGGGTCTCAGCCCACTTATCATCTTTATTGTTTGGAACCCAATAATAATAAGTTACGATTTTATTATGGAAATATATTTTAATTTCATTATAGTTTCATAAAATATTATATTATTCGCCTCCTCCTTGTCACAGTCACACAGCTCTCTCTCGAACTGCTGCGTCCCGCTGCACTTATCCCTCTCCTCGGCTGATTAGCCTAATTGGGGGCCGGGCAGGGCTAGACTGGTAATCTAGACTGGCATTTTCCCGGTGGGCCGATACCCTTTGGGGCCGATCAGGGGCGGAAAGGCCATCGGGAGACCGGTGGGTCGGCCACAAATTGAGCCAAATGGGCTGCTATAAGCAAAAATGAGCCGCCGCGTTATGCAGAATGGACAACAAAACGGCGCCACGATATGCAGAATAGGACAGCGAACACCCCCCCCCCGCCCAGAAATGATCATAATTAATTCAAAGTAATGTCCAGCATCACCGTCAACCATGTTCAGATAAAATGATCCATTATAAATGTGAATCTATGTACTGATGATCATTGAGTGTCCAAACATCATCTGCAGCCTGAAACTGAACTTTTGATCAGATTTTAGGAGTGAACGCACTTAACTGCATAGAGAGATATAGGATGCTCCCGTGCTCCCTATTTAGTGCATGACTTAACCTCCAGTATGCTGTCTGTCTGCACTGGTCTCAGAACAGTTATAGAGAGCTATAGGATGCTCCCTTGCTCCCTATTTAGTGCATGACTTAACCTCCAGTATGCTGTCTGTCTGCACTGGTCTCAGAACAGTTATAGAGAGCTATAGGATGCTCCCTTGCTCCCTATTTAGTGCATGACTTAACCTCCAGTATGCTGTCTGTCTGCACTGGTCTCAGAACAGTTATAGAGAGCTATAGGATGCTCCCTTGCTCCCTATTTAGTGCATGACTTAACCTCCAGTATGCTGTCTGTCTGCACTGGTCTCAGAACAGTTATAGAGAGCTATAGGATGCTCCCTTGCACCCTATTTAGTAGCATGACTTAACCTCCAGTGTGCTGTCTGTCTGCACTGGTCTCAGAACAGTTATAGAGAGCTATAGGATGCTCCCTTGCTCCCTATTTAGTGCATGACTTAACCTCCAGTGTGCTGTCTGTCTGCACTGGTCTCAGAACAGTTATAGAGAGCTATAGGATGCTCCCTTGCTCCCTATTTAGTGCATGACTTAACCTCCAGTGTGCTGTCTGTCTGCACTGGTCTCAGAACAGTTATAGAGAGCTATAGGATGCTCCCTTGCTCCCTATTTAGTGCATGACTTAACCTCCAGTGTGCTGTCTGTCTGCACTGGTCTCAGAACAGTTATAGAGAGCTATAGGATGCTCCCTTGCACCCTATTTAGTAGATGACTTAACCTCCAGTGTGCTGTCTGTCTGCACTGGTCTCAGAACAGTTATAGAGAGCTATAGGATGCTCCCTTGCTCCCTATTTAGTGCATGACTTAACCTCCAATGTGCTGTCTGTCTGCACTGGTCTCAGAACAGTTATAGGAGAGCTATAGGATGATCCCTTGCTCCCTATTTAGTGCATGACTTAACCTCCAGTGTGCTGTCTGTCTGCACTGGTCTCAGAACAGTTATAGGAGAGCTATAGGATGCTCCCTTGCTCCCTATTTAGTGCATGACTTAACCTCCAGTGTGTTGTCTGTCTGCACTGGTCTCAGAACAGTTATAGGAGAGCTATAGGATGCTCCCTTGCTCCCTATTTAGTGCATGACTTAACCTCCAGTGTGCTGTCTGTCTGCACTGGTCTCAGATCAGTTATAGGAGAGCTATAGGATGATCCCTTGCTCCCTATTTAGTGCATGACTTAACCTCCAGTGTGCTGTCTGTCTGCACTGGTCTCAGAACAGTTTGAAATGCATCTTATTTTCGTCATAACTCCATATAAAGCCTGATGCTGAGTTTATAGTCCACAAATGTGGTCATTGTGTTTAACATCGTGCCGTTTCGCAATAAATTGCTCAAATTTAAAAAATGGCATATCGTACGAAACTAGAGACTACCGGTATAAGCATTTGACTCAAATAGGTTTCAATGTAAAAACTTAATTAGGTTTCTTACCAGATATAGTTTTGTTGGCATTTCTTCCTAAGACAAACCCCAAAATACAACGTCCACTCATTAAATATGGTAAAAATATGTGCATAAATAAACAGTGTTAGTGCTTTGTTAATGTCTTGCGATATTATATTTTCTCGACATTTTTGTCAACCGCATATTTTATTCACAAATGTTTGATTATCGTCACTATCCACCTATTTTGTCTCATCCAGGTTATCATTGACAAAATAAAAAAACAGCAGTAGTTTTGTTGACAAGATTATAGGAATATATTAAATAAAAGATTAATCGACAGCATTTTTGTCATAATGATTACTACAAAAATAATTTCAATTTATTAAAAGAAGGGAATGGGGTCAATCCGTAAATGTTAAAATACTGTTTAAAAAGTATAGCCACAAGACATAAACAGCGATGTAACACCGTAAACCCTAAATCGATGCTTTAAACAACTTTACAGCTCAACAATACACAAGTTTTAACAGAGGAATTAATGTAAGTGCTTTTATAAAATTAGAAGCTTGACCTTTAAACCCTCCAAAAATTGGCCCCATTGACTTCCATTGTAAGTGCCGGTGTTGTTTTCTGTCAACTTGAACAAAATAATGAACAATCAGCTTGTAATCATGGATTTATTTTGGTGTATTTATGCTGCCTCCTTTCTAAAAAGTCTGTGTAAATGCAGATGCTGTTTCTGCACCACAAAAGTGAAATGCAAATTAATTGAAGTTGATTTGATGTGTGTCTTGTTCTCTTCAGTTACGGTGTGCTGTTGTGGTCCATCATCACTGGAAAGGAGCCATACGCTAGTAAGCACACTTCAGCTAAACCGACACTCTGCTGTACGCTACTGTATTTATTCAAACGTCTGTCTCTGTCGTCTTATAGATGCTCTCTCGAGTCTGGTACGCTTTCGTATCCCTCAAGGTGACAGACCGGATGTGACATCAATCGACCACAGTGTGGCAGAAGGGTTGGATGATATAGTTCAGCTCATGTCAGCGTGCTGGACTCATGAACCCAACCAGAGACCGTCATTCAGAGGTCAGAAAATTGGCTCATTTAATAACAGAAACCCGAGAATCGGGACTGACGCTTTCAAGCTTCAAAAAGGACTCAATAACATCATAAAAGTGTCATAAAGTGTCTCACCTCATTGTCCTGTTTTGTGTTTTTAGATTGTGTTCATGTGACTGAAAAGGTCTTCAACATGCACAAACGTGGAGTGAACGATGCTGTTCATGATGTTCTCAAACAACTGGTATAAAATAATTTTAATATCTAATCATACTTGCTAAATCTTTTGATTAATATTGAGATCAAATGGAAATATGCCAAAAAATAGGTGATGCACACAAAGCATTTGTTGTGTTTAGGACCCTATTTTTATACTCTGAACAGATCGATTATTAACCAGAATTTAAATGTTTTTCTCAATTATTTGTAGGACGATGACATCTGTTCCGGTTTAAGATCGGTCCAAATCAGCCCTAAAGCAAAGAACAGTATGTCCCGTTATATTCATCCTGAAGGAAACATGTTAAAATACACTGAAATCATCATCACATTTGTGTTTGGAAACTACTCAACACTATTATAATGCTTCCCATTTCAGATATGTTCTCATTGTATTTGACATTTTGGTTTTTTTCGTCTTTTATAAGGACGGCCTCCTTTTATTTCGTGTGTCACAGGTCCTTCTCCTCAACAGGTAAATAATTTTGTCTAATCTGTACAACCTCAAAGAACACGACTTTAGCAGTATATTGCAAAGCCAGGTGAAAATAATGTGTTTTTTTTAAACCAAAGTCGTTTTAATATTAAATATGATTAAATGTTTAATATTTCATAAATTCTGTCATTCAAAATCAATTGAAATCAGATAGCAATCTATTAAATTACAAATTAAAAGTTTTAAATGATGTCTTAATAGCCACTGATTCTGGTTGTAAAGAGTCGTTGCTGAGATTAGACATAGGATCTAATTGCAAGCTTTAATAAAGATGATAAACGTGAAACAAACCAACGTGAACTCCAATAACAACAAACAAGAACTGACAAAGGGATGCGAAAACTAGAGGGTTTATATACAAACAAGAACTAATGAGGGAATGGAAAACAGGTGCGAATGATTGGAAACAGATGGCAGTGATGAAAGCAGAGCATATTGGGAAAAGTAGTCATGGGGAAACACTTCAAAATAAGAGTCCTAGGAAACACGAGGGAGACCGACTGTGACACTGGTGACTCGGCTGTCCTGGTCCTTTTATGGGGCTTTTCCACTGAACGGTACAACTTGACTCGACTCTGCTCGCTTTTTTGGGGTTTTCCACTGTTGATAGTACCTGCTACTTTTCTTAGTACCACCTCGGTCGAGGTTCCAAGCAAGCTGAGCCGATACTAACTGTGACGTCAAAATCCTGCCGATCACTGATTGGTCAGAGAGAATCATCACTACCAGCGTCACTGGATTTCCAACACGGGACATCAACCCGCTAGTTTTAAAGTTAGCAACAGCGATAACAGTATCATTTGTTCACGTGTCTTTCTAATTGTTAAAATGGCTGTGCGCAAAACCACGGCGTGGTCAATAAACGAGGTTGATACATTCCTCTTGTTAGCGACGAACCAAACTATGTGAAACGAAAAAGTCTGTCAGGAAGTGTCTCAGCTGTTGGCCACACACGGATACTGCCGGACCTCCCAACAGTGCAGGGAAAAGTTAAACAACTTAAACGTGACAACAGAACCATCAAGGAAAAGTGGAAGTGGTTCGACCAAATGGACGTTATCTAGACCGGTGAGCAACGGGAGGGAGTGTGCGCTGGACCCGGTCATAGCGTTGTTGGTGTTCACAATGGAGAATGGTACATTTTGTTATATTAACTCTGTAATCTGCTTGAAAGCTTCACTTTATTTAGTTGAGCAGCTACTGGAAGCTTCTAAAACAACCAATTTAACTGTTACACTTGTGTAAAATCACCATCAACAACTGCTTTATGCAGCACAATGAGCTAGCGGCTAACAGCTATCGCTCGTGTTATTGTTTATTTTTTTATGTCACGACGCAACTATGACGATCTGCCTATAATCCCACCCACGATGAGGGGCACTAAACTGCAGTGGAAAAGCAAGCTCAGAAAAGTAAAGCGAGTCGCGTTGAGTCGAACCGTAACGTGCCTTGGAAAACTGCCATTACATTTAAGTGCTGCATTCGATACAGTTGACCATCCTTCTTTCTCGTTTAGAGCATTATGGGCATTAGAGGAAGTTGATTGCAATCATATCTTAAAAATAGAAGTTTCCCTGTAAACAGAAAAAGTCCACTCGAGTATTACTCCCCTGACTTGTGGGGTCCCCCAAGGCTCTATTTTGGCCCCCATACTGTTTTCTCTTTATATGATTCCCTTAGGCTCTATTTTTGAAAAACATAGCTTGTATTATCACTGCCATGAGGATGATACACACATTTATCTGCCCCTGAAGCATAAAAATGGCTTAGACTCTCTCGTTGCCTGTCAGTGTGATGCCAAGGCCTGGAGGTCTTAAACTTTCTTACATTTAAATGAGAGTAAAACTGAGATCGTCATGTTTGGCTTTTCAGAAGCCCCTAAAACATCTCATTTAAATGTTGGTGTTTTATCCTCTTCGGTAAGAACTGTGATAGTGCAAATTAACATAGTTTTTAATCAACTAAGCGTACTTGTCCTTTCTGTCCATCAAGCACTTCGAAACAGTGTTGCATGCTTTTATCACCTCTAGACTGGACTATTGTAATTCCCTATATTTGGGAATAAACAATTCTTCCATATCTAGATTACAGATGGTTCAAATGCAGCTGCGAGATTTTAACGGGTGTCTGTAAACATGAACATATTACTCCTTTTTTAGTGTCTTTACATTGGCTTCCTGTCCATTCTAGAATTGATTTTAAGGTGCTGTTGCTAGTATTTAAATCCTTAAATGAGCCCCTGCCTATCTCCGACCTTTTGTGTGATCACCGTCCAGGAAGAGCACTTAGGTCCACCAACCAGAGTTTATTAACTGTTCCTAAGTTGAAGCTCAAATCTAGGGGTGATCGAGCATTTGCACCTAAACTTTGGAACAGCTTTTCGACTTTTATCAGAACTGATCCAACACTGCATATTTAAATCTAAGTTCAAAACGCATCTGTCCTCTCTAGGCTACAACTTGTGATGCTCTCTGTAATTATATGTTTTTTTGTAAAACTTTTCATTTTTTTTCTCCTTTAGGAAACAGGTGCCAATCAAAAAGCAGAGGGCAGAAAAAAAGGTTAAATTAATTACATTTAATTTATTTATTTATTTTAATTGAAAATTATGATTTATGAATTTGTGATTATTTATTTATGAATTTTTTCTCATAGATTCCCTTTCTCGTCCGGTCGTGTTTGTGGCGCCTCACTCTAACAGAGCACCACAGGTCTGAAGCAAAGCAAATGAATAATGTGTAGTATTTCAAACAATATTTCAAACTATCCCTCAGCAAACCTTTGTTTCTCTGTTTTGTGTCTGTGTTTGCTTCACAGCGTCAATCATCAACACCAGGTCAGTTTTATTGCTAATAATCCAATCAGGAACTGAAACCGTGACTCACTTTTTCACTGATCACTTTTCTTTTTTCTGACTTCCTCTCAGGCCGCGTCTCCATTCATATGTCCAACGTCAGTGCGGTTCAGATTGGCAACAACAACTTCATGAACATTTCTCCAGGATCCCGTCAAAGGCACCAGACAGCTCCGTCTAGTGCCAACAGATCCCAGAGGCTTTAGATAACCTTTATCTGTTCATGTGGTTGAGTGTGTTGGTTTTCCTTTTTCAACATTTCTGATCCTTCATCCAGCATTAAAAATGTTTCTGAACGATTCCGCCTTAATATGATCAGAAAAGCTTTTGCTCTTTTCTTATTTAAGTCCCGTGTGTTTGGAGAGTTTTAAACCGAATGTTACAGAAATTATTTCCGGGTCATTTTAAAGCAAAATTATTTTTTTATACTTTACCTTAAAAAATACAATAAAAAAAATCCATAAATTCTTGAAAATCAATCAATCAAATCTGCCCGCTGTGAATTGAAGTACGTGTCAGCCCTCATTCCCAAATGAACATGTAGGGGCAATTCAATTATTAAAAGAATATTCCAGGTACAAGTTAAACTCAATCGACATTTGTGACATAATGTTGATTACCACAAAAATGACTTTTCTTTAATAAAAGCACAAATGTGTGTTCCAGTGAGACACTTCCAATGGAAGTCAATGGGGTTTAATCTGTACACATTAAAATACTGTTTCACAAGTATAAACACAAGACATCAACAATATGTGTGTAAACATGTTTTTACTGTCATTAAATCACTTAGTAAACTTTAGAAAAAGTCTTAATTTACAACTTCGTTTCAATGACAACATCACGCCATAAACTGTAAAAACGACTATTTAAACAACTATACAGCTCAAATAATTCATTCGTTTTACAGAGGAATTAATGTAAGTGCTTTTATAAAATTATAAGCTTCACATTTCTACCTTCCAAAATTGGACCCCATTGACTTCCATTGTAAGTGTCTCACTGTATTATTATTATTATTATTATTTATTTTTTTTTTTAACGAAAAGTAGGGACGAGTCGAAATTATTTTATGTGGTAATCAACATGACTTAACTTGAATTGAACCCAGAATATTCCTTTAAGTGAACATGTGAGTGGCTTCAGCATGACTGTGATACGTGCTGCTGTTTTAATAATACATATGCTAACTAATAAAGTACCTACAGTAGCTTACCTTGAATTAAATGTTTTATATTTTCTACAAATTTGTCTCAGACTCGTTCTAAATAGATCTAATTGGGGTCCAAATATTTGTCTCCCTATGGTAAGTAAATTTAACTGTATTTTGGATTGTATTTATATATATATATATATATATATATATATATATATATATATATATATATATATATATATATATATATATATATATTTGCTTTGGGGTGTTGGGATTGTTTAGCTGTTTTCCCCCTTTTATATTAGTGTCAAACAGTGCAGGTCATTCTGTCATGTACAGCATTTTACTTACATGAGATGAGACTATGGCCACATCCACTAATCAATTGAATTTTGAAACCTCCTAACATCATCGTTTTCCAAAGTATGTGGTAATGGAAAGTGTTTTCGAAATGCTAGAGGTGCCGTACACTCATCCTCAATGAATGCATTTTCGAACATCAGTGGATTAGTGTAGACGTGAAAACTGGTTTCGACACATGAAGACGAAAACATGAAGATCATGCTTACATCAAGTTAATGGCCACTTGCGAGTAACATTTCATATACTCAGCTCTTGCTGAATTATAATGTTGGACCCTGGGCCTAATCCTTCCATTTGTATCATCAGATGAAAAACTATTTTTATTCTAAAAGCAAAATATTGGTATTATGCTAGTAAATGGCCTGACCCTAACCTAACCTAACCATATAGCGCCTTTTTTAACCTTAGTGGTTACCAAAGTGCACACTCATACACCAATGACGGCAGAGCTGCCATGCAAGGTGCTAGCCTGCCATTGGGAGCAACTTGGGGTTCAGTGTCTTGCCCAAGGACACTTCGGCATGTGGAGACATGTGACCTGCGATTGGTGGCCGACCCGCTCTACCACCTGAGCCACAGCCGCCCCTCAGTTTCACGCAGAGAACAGAATAGCCATTGCGTGAATCAAGACTGACAGTGCATGAGGTTTTAGTCAACAGGGTCCTGGCATTCTGAGCATTCCTAATCCCATCTTCCCATCTACATCAACAGCACCACATGTGTGTCCTGGTATTCAGGACAAAATGCTGTGGATTGGGTTAGAGAATGACGTACAGTAATAACAGGCAATGATTGTAGTTTCCTCAGAAACTTCTGAAGTCTTCAGGCTTGGGCACACTGTACTTTCATGTGCTGTTACATTTCGCAAAAAGTCAAATGGTCAGCCTTTCGAAAAATACTCTTTTAACCAAAAAACCAGTCTGAGGTGGGAATCCTCGAGTTGAAATTTACCACTTTTGACCTCAATGCTTTCCAGTCAGTCAAACGTGATCACATGGGAAGGCTGCATGTTGTTTCTGAGAGTGTTCCTTACACTAGGATCCATCTCCAATCAGACATTGTTGCATTGGTACCTTCATGTTAACCTTCCATTTTTTTAACTGGAAGTACATTGCATATCTAGCTTGGGAGACCCGGGCTTGGATCCCACGTTTAAACAGGAAGTAATCGCGTTTGCATAAATGTTGACAAATGAGATTCAGATGCTGCATTTTCCCCCTCGTTTGTATTCCACTTATGGACAAAAACCTTGAAAATGGAGTTCTCACGTGCCAATACACCCAACAACACTTACTGATTTGACCACTGGGGGCAATGATTTGAATTTCGGTAAGCACAGTCCGACTGTGAGATCAGTGTGGTCAAACACACGTCACATGTACACATGTCAAATATAATGGCATGTCAAATCTTCCAGATGCTAGCTGGTATCTAGTAGCTATTGAATGAGCAAAATAGTGAAAATGTAGGCATTGATTGATGAAGAAAAAAATGTCTAAACATCCTCTAGTATTTCTTGTATATTGAATGTTCATGCATTCTATGCAGTGAAAACACTTCAAAGTTATTTAGTTGCGTAATACTCGTTGGTTGCCGCCATCTCAGAAATTATGTCAAATTATGCTTCTTGGAGGGATACACCGTTGTGGAGTTCTCACCGCTACCATCCACACTAACGGAGCTGGGGAAGCGGAGGAACGGCCCCGACCGCGAGGGGTGTCATTATTGAATGCCTGGAGCATTCAGGGCAGCTGCCAGGAGCGGAGTAGACCCCTTCTGTTCCCAGACAGCCACTAAAAGCTGCTAGGTCAGCATATTGGAGCAAACTCATAGAAAATACCCACAATAATCCTAGGTGTTTATTCAGTACTGTGGCTTAATTGGTTAGGATTAAAGCCTCGTCTGAACCAGATATTCCTTCTCAGCACAATAATGTAATTGGAATTATACAATCATCTGTCACAGTACCTCAGAAAACAGTGTCCCTAATGTCCCTCATGTGCAACTTCAATCCTTCACTATCATAGGTCAAGAAGAGTTAACAAGCTTATCAAAACATCAAAAGCCACAACATGTATGTTAGATCCAATACCAACTAAGCTCTTAAAAGAGGTATCTCCTGTAATTTCAGATCTCTTCTTAATATTATTAACTTCTCGCTATCCTAAGGATATGTCCCAAGAAACTTTAAAATGGCAGTTATCAAACCGCTTATTAAGAAGCCACAACTTGATCCTGGAGAACTGGCTAATTATAGACCAATTTCAAATCTCCCGTTTATGTAGAAAATACTGGAAAAGGTATTTTTGTCCAACTGTTCATTTCTACAGAGAAATAGTATATATGAACAATTTCAATCAGGATTTAGGCCACACAGAAACTTCACTTATCAGAGTGACTAATGACTTGAGATGAAGGACTGCACTCTTATAATGGAATACATCGACTATCAATAAATTGCCAACAAAACCCTTCATCAACCAATTAACAAGGACAATTGCACCTATGTGAACTTCTGCAGTTAATATAGGATGAACTTCAAAGGCATTAATCCTTAATCTTACAGTTCATACTAAATCTTTATTTAAACACTGACCCTTAACACTTACTTAGTTTAATAATTTTAAAGCATGACTTTAACTATACATAAGCAATATTTACATTATATTCATGATGTTAGTCAGAGGGGAACTGGCCCCCACAGTGAATCTGGTTTAGGGTTAGGGTGGGGTTAGTCAGAGGGGAACTGGCCCCCACAGTGAGTCTGGTTTAGGGTTAGGGTGGGGTTAGTCAGAGGGAAACTGGCCCCCACAGTGAGTCTGGTTTAGGGTTAGGGTGGGGTTAGTCAGAGGGGAACTGGCCCCCACAGTGAGTCTGGTTTAGGGTTAGGGTGGGGTTAGTCAGAGGGGAACTGGCCCCCACAGTGAGTCTGGTTTAGGGTTAGGGTGGGGTTAGTCAGAGGGAAACTGGCCCCCACAGTGAATCTGGTTTCTCCCAAGGTTATTTTTCTCCATTAATCAATATCTTTTGGAGTTTGGTGTTTTTTGCCACATTTGCCTTCAGCTGCTCACTGGGGTTATTAATACAATTATTATTTAATTACTTATTTTTAATCAAACTACACAATGATGACTCATAGACATTATAGATATTATGGTTTCATTTTCTGTTAATGCCCGATCTTCCGTAAGGCTGTTTTGAAACCATGTGTGTAGTGAATGACACTATACAAATAAAAATGACTTACCTTTGATATTTATTTGCACACAATTTGGAAATTCTGCAGTTCAGTCTTGTATCTCATCAATAAAAACACTGACGAATGGCTAATTCAATTCCATTTACCCCAGGTGCCCCATTGCTACATGAAGGCGTTCCCGTAGTATGCAGGAACCACCACCTGCAGCCTAAACTGGTCTGAGCAACGTTCCCTCACCTAGCAGGGGAACAATCTCCATCTTGGCTACAACTAATCCATCACCCGGGGAAGCCTTTTATGTCACTGCCTACTTATTGGTCTGAATGATTCATTAGCAAATCGGTCTAATTAAAATTATTTTTAAGAAGTTTGTCAACACCAACAAATGGTAAATGAATCATTTTTAAAGTGCAATAAGATTCCTTAAATTAAATTACTTATTTATCAATGCTATGAAATTTAGAAGCTTTGAAAGAATAAAACATTATATCCTCAAACAGATGTTTATTCTCAATGAACACAATTGCAACAGTGAAATTTTACAATGCTAAAACATGCTTGTTAATATTTGAAATATGTCAACTATTAATATCTTTTAAAGTATCTGCTGAATTTAATGTAGCCTACGTGTAGTTTCAACTTATTAAATTAATTAATAATTCAGAAGTATACTCCCTAAAACTAAATTAAGCAAAATACATTTTCCACTAAGCCAAAAGATGAGTTCAGAGGTCATGGGCAGAGCAAGTAGAGCTTCCATTACTACTTTTTGGTAGACATGTCTTCTGGAAGACTTGACCATCATGTTGCTTCATCCATGTCACAGTGACATATTCTGTCCAGCCCTGTGCATTCATCGTTTTCTGTAACTGAACAACAGAAAGAAGTTTTGATTACTCGAGTGGATCTCATGAATTATAAAAAGAACACGTTTGTTTTACCTAATGCATTTGGATGTTTTGGTTGTAATTCTCTCTTTTAGAGATAGACCAATAACATTGTCTGTTTGGCTTATTAACTTATAATAAACTATTTCTGTTTTAAATGTTGATTTATTTAATTTGCTTTTAATTGTGCCATTTTATTAAGTATTATGCAATACGTGTTAATTTATAACTGCTGATATAAAAATATTAGGGCCCTATGAAATACATTTTATTATTTTCCAAATTACGTTTTATTTTTATCTCAAATTCTGTGTTTTATGATTTATTTTCTCTGAATTCCAGCTTTTAAAGTTTAATTAATAATTTTGGCTGAGAAAAACATGATATATCGATGATATATTGCTATATGGGCTAATGTGCTTATTAAACCACAGAAGGGGATGATTTAATTATATAAATATATAGTCTGCATGTGCTACATGCTTCACAGTGAAAAAAGAGATCTTCTCTTTGTCACTAATACACACAGATCGCACGTAATGTGTATTTTTATGATGTATTATGTACAATTTGTGTTCATTTTTGATATTTTGAATGTATTGCTAATATTAAAGGCCCTATAAAATCAGTGAAAATATCAAAGTTAGTGTGTAAGCAGTGGACTCTGACATTCATTTAATATTGAAGCTAATGCAGCTCATGCAGATCGTTAATCTCAGCCTTTAGTGGTTTAATCATCACAATAGGAAATATCACGGTTATCCCAAAAATGTCAAATTGTGTGACATTACGCATTTTATACTTCATTAATTCAATTTTATCACTGGATTCTGTGATTCCGTCGAATGAGCCAAAGCATTATGACCACTCACAATGCAACATGACTCAATTGCATTTCTATGCATTATTTTCCTAGTTTTAGACACATGTGGGTTTTTCATTGGCCAATGCTGATGCCAATATTTTGATTTAATGATGGCAGATAGCATATATACACAGATTAGCCAAAACATTATGACCACCTGCCTAATAGGCTGTTGGTCCCATTGAGGCATGGACTCTACAAGACCCCTGAAGGTGTCCTGTGGTATCTGGCACCAAGACATTAGCAGCAGATCATTCAAGTCCTGTAAGTCATGCGATGGAGCTGCCGGAGATCGGACTTGTTGGTCAAGCACGTCCCACAGGTGCTCAATCGGATTGAGATCTGGGTAATTTGGAGGCCAGGGCAACACCTTGAAATCATGTGTGCAGTGTGGCAGGGTGCATTTTCCTGCTGGAAGAGGCCACTGCCATCAGGGAATACCATTGCCATGAAGGGGTGTACCTTGTCTGCAACAATGTTTAGGTATGTGGCATGTGTCAAAATGACATCCACATAAATGGCTGGACCCAAAGTTTCCAAACAGAACATTGCCCAGAGCATCACACTCCCTCCACCGGCTTGTTTTCCCACAGTGCATCCTGGTGCCATCACTTCCCCAGATAAATGGTGTTAACGGACGTCCACGTGATGTAAAAGAAAACGGAACTCATCAAACCAGGCGACCTTCATCCACTGCTCCAAAGTCCAGTTCTGATGCTCGCGTGCCCATTTTAGGTGCTTACGACGTTGGACAGGGGTTATCATGGAGCACAGAACACACTCTGACCGGTCTGTGGCTACGCAACCCCATACGCAGCAGGGTACAATGCACTGTTGTGACACATTCCTCGCGTAACATCATTCAAATTTTATGTTACATGTGCCACAGTACTCACCACTGCTGTCCGGGAGCACCCCACAAGCCTTGCCATTTCATAGATGCTCTGACCCATTATGTAAGTCACTTAGGATAAAAGTGTCTGCTAAATGAATCAATTAAAATGTAAATATTGTTTTTGTGTTAATATGAGCATTAGAAGAGGGAGACCTTCTGTAAGACGAGAGCGTTCAATGTAGCATCATTCACATTCCCATCGGCTTTTACCTCCAGTCTCACGATCTGCCTTTTCATCCACACTGTGGGTAAAGCACACAATCGAATTATGTGGACATTATTTAAGGAATAGGTCATAATGAACATGTCTGTAAAGCTACAAAAAGGACACCTTAAAAGTAGTCAACATGAATTGCTTACTATTTTTGAAGTCTTCTGAAGCCATACAATTTTTGAATTAGCTGAGACTGAAATTTCAGTCAGTTTCTCACACAAATCTATCGTACGGCTGCAGAAGACATGAAATACAGCACGCTAGTCATGATGATTACTTTTATGACTTTTTAAATGTGTTTTTACTCCTTTTTGGAGCTTGACGGATGTATAAAAAAGTGTGTGATTTTTCCATAAAAATGTACAGCATATGGATTTGGAGCAAAATAAGAGGAATTAATGACATCATTTTCATTATTGGGTGAATGTAACAGATAGAGGTGGGAACAAGCTGAACAGTAAACATAAAGTTTAATAAGAAACTCAACATAAACATAAACAAACACAGACACATATGCAATGCGGCAACTCTCCCAAACCGTCATCTCCGGCCACCCTTTATCTCGCTCTCCACCTGATCAGCTGATTCAGTGCCGGCCGTGCTACGTCATGCCCCGACCATGCTCTGCCTGTCTGACTAACCCCCCCCACCCCCCCCCCCCACCCCCCTGGAGGGGAGACGCTGCCCTTCCAGCCGTTCTGTCAACCGGTGGTCCACCCCGCCTCCTGTGTACCTGGGGGAGAGATGAGGGGAGGCGTGGGGAGGGGGAAAGGGCGAGCCGAGACACACAGCATGGGAGAGGAGAATGAGAGAGAAGAACTTGCTAGCTGGCTCCCAGACATGCTGTCGCTCTGTCCTCAACCACTCCTCCGCCCTCTGGCAGATGGCCATGGTTCCTCCGGATCTCAGCAGCTGGCAGCGATCCCTCCGTCCCCAGGCAGATGGCCGCGACTGCTCCCCTGGTGGATGGCAGTGGTGAGGACTCTGCGACAGCATGTCCCTCCTCTCTCCTGGGTTTCAGCACCACTGTAACAGAAAAAGGATGGGCAAGGAGGAGGCAGGAACCAGCTGAACAGTAAACATAAAGTTTAAAAGAAGCTCAACATAAACAAACTCAGACACATATGCAACGCGGACCAGTGTGTCTCTGTCTCTCCAGAACAGGCATCTCTGGCCACCATTTATCTCGCTCTCCATCTGATCAGCTGATTCAGTGCCGGCCGTGCTCCATCACGGCCCGGCCACATCCTCCTCATCATCACACTGAACTATTCATTTAATGATGTTGTGACACTTTGGTCCCCCAACAGCAACTAAATCGATAGAATAGACCAAGAGAATTTCAGCTCAGACCTACCAGTCTCACAATAGAAGTAAAGAGTTGTAGAGCAGACATAGTCCTCAATGTAACCCAAATAATCTACATTAGCACAGTCTTCATTTGTTCCAATCAGACTGTGAACAGTCCCTTCAGATGAGTTTGTAAGTTTGGCCTGGTCTGACCACTTCCAAGTGTCCCTGAATAGTCCAATCCAGACGGGACCTTCAATCCAATTAATCTTCATTGCTAACATGTCATTGTCCGTTTGATTTCTAATGGTGACCAGGTCTGTATAATGCTGTCTGCAGTACTTCTGTGCATCAAGCCAAGTCTTTGACTGAGTAACAAAAACAGATTTGTCTGTGCTGTTGCTCTGCTCTGTAAAATAAAAACAAATTAAGAGTCAAGGTGTGAAAGGCACGCAAAGCACAACAATTTAAATATATATATTTCTGTGCATATAAAAGTGTAAATAAGCATTGTGAATGATGTAATTGAATAAAAAGTGATGGCTTCAACGAAAGCATCAATGAACAACCTCGTAGCTCATGATAAGTTTGTCTTTAAAGGTTTATAAGTTATCGTTGAAAATCAATTGTCTATTGAGATAAATTTAAGCGATTTTTACTTCCAGAATCAGACCGATACATTCTATTGGCTTTGACTCTTCATTGTCGCCAATAGTGTGCTGCAGGTTCACCGCAAACATTTGTGGCGAATCGCAAGCTCATTTGCATGTAAAAGTAATTAGTGGCAAGTTTGTGGCAAGTTTGTCAGAAGTTTTTTGTAATGGAATAAGTTCCTATTTAACTGAATGATTCACCAATAAATATTTTGTCATTGTGACTTAATACATAATAATGTATTTTCAATTATGTTCCATTCACTGATTTCATCCTGGGTACCGATCTTGGATGGTAAATCACTTTAAAGCTTTAAAAAGCATCCAAAAGTACCATAAAAGTAGTTAGACAAGTCTTCTGAAGGCATTCAGTAACTTTGTAAGATGTGAGATTTGTAAGAACTGAAATAAAAGTTATTATTCCCTCTCAAATCAAATCATGGTACACTCATGTAAACAGAACAAATCCAATATGACGACACGTCAGTAATGTGGAACTTCATGATGCACCGATATGGGATCTTTGGGTGGACAACCATTCATTAATAGCTCATACTGTTCATACTCAGACCTTATTCACAGTAACAGCATATTTAATTTTTAAGGTGAATGAAAGTGACGCTGTAAGTGATAGACTTACTGTCTCTTCAATGGCATGTACTGCATAAAACATTAACATAAGCAGAAAAAAATCAGTTTTATCTTAAATATGTTTATGCTTTTGTAGTCAGAATATGACAAAAACACATAATATCACATTTTTAAAAAGCCTGATCCAAACCACATTCATAGGTGTCTCAGTCAAGACAGAAGGCTTAAGCATTTTGAGCACTTCTATACAGGACGGGTTTGCCTTCCAGAGTCTCGCTGTCTGCCCCGTTATGCTTCAATACGGGACACAATGCCTATAATATGGGACATTTCACAGCCCGCTAAAATACAGAACAACAGGCATCCTATCATAATTTTGAGCCAAAATAAGTTACGTCTTGGCTAAAATGGGAGAGTTCTAAACCCTAGCAGCAACAAAGCTGTTATTAGTGGAATTGTGAAAAACTAATTCACAGTATCTGATTTAAATCAGGGTTTACACAAAATAGTGCTGGGATGAGTAACTAATGAGAGATTGAGAGCACCCATGTTTAAATAGCCGCATTTCCACTATAGGGCCAACTAATTGCGTTAGAGCATGCCAGGACCAGTTGCTTTCCCAATGTCACTTCCAGGGCTTTATGGTGCCTCCTTGGGGCTTCTTCAGGGCCAACGGCCAAGCACCCTGCCCCGCCGATTACCTTTGGGCCAGAGAAGGACAACTGGAGACTGAATGCGGGCACAGTACAAATCTGTGTTCATTTGGAGGCCCAGATCTGATACCTCAGCTTGAAACGTGTATATTTATAAAAATGTTCTGCCTACGTAAGGCGCATTTTAATTACCACAGAAGCAAAACGCAGAATGAATGTGGATTTCAAAGCATCGCTGGCATTGACACGCTGATGCAATCATGAATGCAGCTTCACGATTGCTTGTAGCAAAGTGGATAGCCACAGTGTGAAGGCAAATTAATTTTGAGGAGGATTTGAGTTCAAGAGATTTAATGCCTATTGCAATGAAAATGCAACCTATGTGGGGACTAGTTCTTTCAATTAGTCAAACTCACTCTTGGGAAACTTTTAATGTTACTTGAATTGATTTTATTTAAATGCATCTTTATACAGTGGAAGACTGCATTATATTGCATTTTGACAGGAATATATCTATATAAAGTCACATTTCAGTACTTTCAATATATGTGATTAATCACATTGAAAAAATTGAATCGACTGTGAGAAATACTGGATACACAATCTGGGAAGTTTGGCGAACCTTTGACATTGAACCCACTTCAGTCCCTGGTTGGTCTTGTTTGGCCCAAGAGTAAAAGGCCACTTGCCACTGGCACTGAGAAATCCCCGAGGAGGCACAATGAATCCCTGGAAGGCACAGTGTGAATGCAACTGGCCCTGGCAAGCACTAGCACGCCCTCATTTGGCCTGATAGTGGAAACGTGGCTAGTGAATAGGAATGCATATTTTATAAACTCTACCCCCTAACCCAAACCCCAAACCTAACCATCAGTGGAGTAAAAATGTTATGGGGAGAAATGCAACATCCAAATTATGCTCTCCCGTGCTGCCGACGCTATACGCCTCCAGTCATGCCACATAGGAGGGTAAACTTGCTTGAGCCAATGCAAAAATGTCTGATATGAGAAGGCACTTGTCAATGAGTCGAAATAATGTGGCCGAACCTAGGGTACCGGGGCATTCTGAAACAACATGCCAACTTCATGTGTGATAATACTGGAACCAATTATGTTCGCTATTATTAACCTGGATTTGTGTCTACATGAGTTAACAAGGATTTAATTTGATTTGAGACCATTTTTGGCTGACCTTTTCCTTGAAAATCTGTGAGAATTCATATTTGACCCTGTTTGTTTTCCTAAAAAATTCTGTGTAAAACAATCTGAACACACAAGACTTCCATAGACTTTATATGTATGATTGGTCAGTACGTTTTAATAGTGGGGCCTGTTTCACTCAAATTACAGAAGGAATAAATGAGATTTCCTAATGACCTTTAATAGTTCTGGATGATCAGATGTTCTGATTTGTGGGCATTGAAATAAATGTGTTAATAAGAATGAGTGTGCATGTTTATTACCATCGTAACATAGAAAATATATTGCTAGACCACATGGATAGTCATTCCAATATCCATTAGATACTAGTGCACCACACGCCTCTCCCACACCGTAGTTATTTGGCTCTCCCGGATACCATATCTCAAATGTTTTGCGCTCATCTTGATAAGACCAGTGCCAGCTATTAATATCATTGTACAATCCAATCCAGGCAATTGAATAAAAATTATTTTTATCTGCTTCTTCTCGCAGACTTTGGAAGTCTCCTTTATGTTGAACAGTGGCTAGATCAACATGGTATGTTCGGCAGTAAGTTTGAGCATCGCTCCATGTTTTTAACTGTTTAATCAGAATGTAGTCAGATGTGATGCACAGAGTTAGCGACAGGACTCCTGTTAATAGAATAGAATAGAATTTAGTTGTAGTGTAAAGTAGTGGTTCTCAACTGGTGGGTCACAACCAATGTAAAATTGAAATTGCACTTAAACTGTGATATGATACAATTAAACATCTCATCAGCTCAGAGTTCATACTTGAGTCCTCTTTAACAGAACATAAATAAATATTAGTAATGTTAACATTATTAACTTAATAATTATAATATATTTTAAATAAATCTTAATTTTCCAAGTTCAATACAAGTTAATCTCATTCTACAACATTTACTAATTCCACATTGCGTAATTTCAAATATGCTTGGCAGCTAAAAGTTATTAAATATAAAGTAACCCCATAACACTGGGTTTTTGTAGACAGAATAGTGGATGAGAAAATTGTATGTTAATAATAATAATAACAAAAGTATTATTATGAATAATAATTGTAATATTATGATTATTATTAATAATAATAAAAATGATAATAGTAATTTTTATTATTTTGTTAACAAAAATAATAATAATAATAATAATAATAATAATAATAATACAAATTATAATAATAATAATAATATTTATTATTTTGTTAACAACAAACAATAATAATAAAAATGATAATAATTATTTTTATTATTTTGTTAATAATAACAATAATAATAATAATAATAATAATAACAAAAAGTATTATTATTATTATTATATATGTAATAATAATACAAATAATAATAATTTGTTAAAAATAATAATAATAATATTGTATTAGGTCTTTTTGTGAGAAAATGTTATTGCTTATATGCATTTATATATTTATATGTGATATAAATACAGATGTGATATAGATATATGTGATATAGATACAGATGTGATATAGATATAGATATATGTGATATAGATACAGATGTGATATAGATATAGATATATGTGATATAGATACAGATGTGATATAGATATAGATATATGTGATATAGATACAGATGTGATATAGATGTGATATAGATATAGATGTGATTTAGATATAGATATATGTGATATAGATATAGATGTGATTTAGATATAGACATAGATGTGATATAGATATAGATGTGATATAGATATAGATGTGATTTAGATATAGATATATGTGATATAGATATAGATGTGATATAGATATAGATGTGATATAGATATAGATATAGATGTGATATAGATTTAGATATAGATTTAGATATAGATATATGTTATATAGATACAGATGTGATATAGATGTGATATAGATATAGATGTGATATAGATTTAGTTATAGATATATGTGATATAGATACAGATGTGATATTGATGTGATATAGACATAGATGTGATATAGATGTGATAAAGATATAGATGTGATATAGATTTAGATATAGATATATGTGATATAGATACAGATGTGATATAGATGTGATATAGATATAGAAGTGATATAGATTTAGTTATAGATATATGTGATATAGATACAGATGTGATATAGATTTAGATATAGATATATTTATGTGATATAGATGTAATATGGATATATATATATAGATGTGATATAGATGTGATATAGACATAGATTTGATATAGATATAGATGTGATATAGATTTAGTTATAGATATATGTGATATAGATACAGATGTGATATTGATGTGATATAGACATAGATGTGATATAGATGTGATAAAGATCTAGATTTGATTTAGATATAGATATAGATGTGATTTAGATATAGATGTGATATAGATACAGATGTGATATAGATGTGATATAGATATAGATGTGATATAGATTTAGATATAGATGTGATATGGATATAGATAGAGATGTGATATAGATATAGATGTGATGTGATATAGATATAGATGTGATATAGATGTGATATAGATATATATGTGATATGGATAAAGATGTGATATAGATTTAGATATAGATATATTTATGTGACATAGATGTAATATGGATTTAGATATAGATGTGATATAGACATAGATGTGATATATATATAGATAGATATAGATGTGATATAGATGTAGATGTGATATAGATATATATGTGATATGGATATAGATGTTATATAGACATAGATGTGATATGGATATAGATGTGATATATATAGATATAGATATAGATGTGATATAGACATAGATGTGATATGGATATAGATGTGATATAGATATAGATGTGATATATATAGATATAGATATAGATGTGATATGGATATAGATGTGATATAGATTTAGATATAGATATATTTATGTGATATAGATGTAATATGGATATATATATAGATGTGATATAGATGTGATATAGACATAGATTTGATATAGATATAGATGTGATATAGATTTAGTTATAGATATATGTGATATAGATACAGATGTGATATTGATGTGATATAGACATAGATGTGATATAGATGTGATAAAGATCTAGATTTGATTTAGATATAGATATAGATGTGATTTAGATATAGATATATGTGATATAGATACAGATGTGATATAGATGTGATATAGATATAGATGTGATATAGATTTAGATATAGATTTAGATAAGGATATATGTGATATAGATACAGATGTGATATTGATGTGATATAGATATAGATGTTATATAGATATAAATGTTATTTAGATATAGATATATGTGATATAGATACAGATGTGATATAGATGTGATATAGATATAGATGTGATATAGATTTAGATATAGATATATGTGATATAGATACAGATGTGATATAGATGTGATATAGATTTAGATATAGATATATGTGATTTAGATACAGATGTCATATAGATATAGATGTTATATAGATATAGATATATAGATGTGATATAGATGTAGATGTGATATAGATATAGATGTTATATAGATATAGATATATAGATGTGATATAGATATAGATATATGTGATATAGATACAGATGTGATATAGATGCGATATAGATATAGATGTTATATAGATATAGACGTGATATAGATATAGATGTGATATGGGTTTAGATGTGATATGGATATAGATGTGATATAGATATAGATGTGATATATATATATATATATAGGTATAGGTATAGATATAGATAGAGATGTGATATAGATGTAGATGTGATATAGATATAGATGTTATATAGATATAGATATATAGATGTGATATAGATATAGATATATGTGATATAGATACAGATGTGATATAGATGTGATATAGATATAGATGTTATATAGATATAGACGTGATATAGATATAGATGTGATATGGATTTAGATGTGATATGGATATAGATGTGATATAGATATAGATGTGATACATATATATATATATATATATATATATATATATATATATATATATATATATATATGATATATATATAGTATAGGTATAGATATAGATAGAGATGTGATATAGATGTAGATGTGATATAGATATATATGTGATATGGATAAAGATGTGATATAGATTTAGATATAGATATATTTATGTGATATAGATGTAATATGGATTTAGATATAGATGTGATATAGATGTGATATAGACATAGATGTGATATATATATAGATAGATATAGATGTGATATAGATGTAGATGTGATATAGATATATATGTGATATGGATATAGATGTGATATAGACGTAGATGTGATATGGATATAGATGTGATATAGATATAGATATAGATGTGATATAGACATAGATGTGATATGGATATAGATGTGATATAGATATAGATGTGATATATATAGATATAGATATAGATGTGATATAGATGTAGATGTGATATAGATATATATGTGATATGGATATAGATGTGATATAGATTTAGATATAGATATATTTATGTGATATAGATGTAATATGGATATATATATAGATGTGATATAGATGTGATATAGACATAGATTTGATATAGATATAGATTTAGATATAGATGTGATATGGATATGGATATAGATGTGATAGAGATATAGATGTGATATGATATATATATATATATATATATATATATATATATATATATATATATATATATATATATGATATAGATATAGATAGAGAGATGTGATATAGATATAGATGTGATATGGATATAGATGTTATATAGATTTAGATATAGATATATGTGATATAGATACAGATGTGATATAGATATAGATGTGATATAGATTTATATATAGATGTGATATGGATATAGATAGAGATGTGATATAGATATAGATGTGATGTGATATAGATATAGATGTGATATGGATATAGATGTGATATAGAAATAGATGTTGTATAGATATAGATTTAGATATAGATGTGATATAGATATAGATATAGATGTGATATGGATATAGATATAGATGTGATATGGATTTATATATAGATGTGATATGGATATAGATATAGATGTGATATGGATATAGATAGAGATGAGATATAGATATAGATGTGATATGGATGTAGATATAGATGTGATATAGATATAGATGTGATATGGATGTAGATATAGATGTGATTTAGATATAGATGTGATATGGATATATATATATAGATGTGATATAGAAATAGATGTTATATAGATATAGATTTAGATATAGATGTGATATAGATATAGATATAGATGTGATATGGATATAGATATAGATGTGATATGGATTTATATATAGATGTGATATGGATATAGATATAGATGTGATATGGATATAGATAGAGATGAGATATAGATATAGATGTGATATGGATGTAGATATAGATGTGATATAGATATAGATGTGATATGGATATATATATATAGATGTGATATAGAAATAGATGTTATATAGATATAGATTTAGATATAGATGTGATATAGATATAGATGTGATATGGATATAGATATAGATGTGATATAGATATAGATGTGATATAGATATAGATGTGATATGGATATAGATGTGATATAGATATAGATGTGATATGGATATAGATGTGATATAGATATAGATGTTATATAGATATAGATTTAGATATAGGTGTGATATAGATATAGATATAGATGTGATATGATATAGATATAGATGTGATATGGATTTATATATAGATGTGATATGGATATAGATATAGATGTGATATGGATATAGATAGAGATGAGATATAGATATAGATGTGATATGGATGTAGATATAGATGTGATATAGATATAGATGTGATATGGATATAGATATAGATGTGATATGGATATAGATATAGATGTGATATGGATATAGATAGAGATGTGATATAGATATAGATGTGATATGGATATAGATATAGATGTGATATAGATATAGATGTGATATAGATATAGATGTGATATGGATATAGATGTGATATAGATATAGATGTGATATGGATATAGATGTGATATGGATATAGATATAGATGTGATATAGATA